>NC_136614.1:0-600000 GCF_933228915.1 Telmatherina bonti
CCTCCTCCCCCCCCCGCCTGATACCACTGATTTCAACATTCTCTCATTCCATAACAAACCTTCACAGCACCATTAAACTTAACTTCAATAAAATTCAGACTCTCCACCCAGCTTTACAGAATCACAAAATCATATCTGCTTACCGTAAACATAAGAATCTTCATTCCATGCTCGTCAGATCCAAATTTTCAGACAATAGACCGCATCATGATTTAACACATACCCACCATTACAAAGCCAGAAAGATTGTCCAGAATTCACACACCAGAAAAAGTTACCCCATTCTTGTTACTTTATCCATTTCCACCACCCAATGTTGTTTTATGTAATAACATGCACTCTCTGCAATAACTCTACATAGGAGAAACTCAACATTCCATTCACACGCGCCTGTCACAACACCTGTACAATATTGGGAAAGGTCGACTTACTACCCATTTAGTTCAACATTTCCAATCTCATCCCATTACTCATCTCGTAATTTCAGGTCTGGATCACAATGATCGATGGACCATGGGGCAGAGGAGGAGGGCAGAGAGAATTTGGATCCACAAGATTGGGGACCACTGCACCGGGCGGCCTCAATAACCCTTAACTCTTTGGACACTCAATATTGCTACCGCCCTCTGAGGTCCCCCCCCTGTGGATCCTACGTTTTCTCCTTGCCCCCCCCAATTTGTTTTTTTTTTTTTTTTTTTTTTTTCCCTCTCTCTCCAGGGTACTAAACTCAATGGTTCATTGGCATGTTTTAGTTGGTTTGTTTTAATCTATTTCTTACAGCACTTATGGCTTGATTTTTATTTATTGCATGTTTTTACTGGCATCTATCTGGTGCCTTTTACTATTGATTTTAGCACTTCAGTTTGTCAAATAGCACTTATTCTTTTTCGTTTTAATATTTTTATTACTATCCTTATGGTGTTCCATGAGTTTTCCCTCCCTCCTCCCCTTTTAAAGTATATACTCAAAAATTTGTTTGTTTTTTTCCCCCCAGACCTGAGTGGGGAAAGCTCTGTGCAGGGCCCCCTGTCTTCCTGGTCTATGGCCAGTGGGCTCGGTCCTGGGATTTGAACCAGCTCTTCCCGGTCTGATTGCCTGCATGACTGCCATTGGACTATCGTCCTTTATGGTGTATGGCTCTGGTCCAGGCCCTTATCAATTCCGTCACGAACTCTTCTTTTTTTTTTTTTTTTTTTTTTTTTTTTTTTTTTTTTTTTTTTAAATTTATTTATTATTTTTTTTCCAAAACATCTCTCACCCTCCGGCTGCTTCTCCTCTGCCTCAGTGTTGCTCTGCTTGGGAGTCGAACCCTGGTCTCTCCCACTTTACAGGTTTTAACCCATCATTACACCAACCCACGGATCAGTAGGCCCTGTGCAAATAAGTTTAATTGAATAACCCAAACCCCAACCCCAACCCCAACCCAAACCGTGCCTGTGCCACTGATCCAGACAATTTCCTACTTGATCTAAAAATATTGAAACTCTTTATCCTTATTCTCCCAATACAATAGCAATGATATGCCATGTTCATCTTGCGGCCTGGGATTCCCAGCCCAGCCTTTTCCTTGTCCATCCCCGACGCCCAGCCTGTTGAGCTATATCAATACAATGCCAACATGGTTTATTCCAATTCTGACCACCCACTTTTATTTACCTGTCTCCACCCCTTATCCTATCAGATTCTTTCCCTCCAAAAATTTGAATTTTCCACCCTATCCATACCTTTCCCTCCAAAACTATCTATCCACCCTTTCTGTGATAGGCCAACGACACTCCCACCAGGGAGGGCCATTTCTCCCTCTCACACTTAAATAGGGCCCAATTCCTGACCATGTTCATTATCCCCTGAGGAAGCAATACTACTTGCGAAACGTCGGGATTCACTTTCTGGTGCGTAAGTCCTACTTTTAATTGTTCTTAAACCCTTTTTAAACGGTTTTTTTTAAAAGGAATTATTTTTTAGACCCTTTTTAGAATCCTTTTTTTTTTTTTTTTTTTTTAAATTTTTTTGTTTGTTTTGCGTTTTACTTCCTTTCCTTGAGAAGTGATCTCCATTTGGAGCATTTTTTTCTTGTGTGTTTTATTATGGTGGAGGGCCCCACAGGCCCCTGAGGGGGGGCTAACACCTACCCCCCCTCCCCTCTTTAAGGGAAATTGTTATCCAAAACCCTGGGTCCTTTTTTTTTAAACAATAACACTAACTGATTTCCTTCCCTCTTGGAACTGGATTTACTGAGCAACGCCGCCTGGACCGAGTGAATCCACCATCCTTGAAAGCCTCCATAATCGTGGCATTAAGGACTGAACAGCCTACCTTGATACGGATTGCTTCCTGGACCCTGGTTCAAGCCTCCTCGACGACCAGCTCCTGCATTTATAAACATCACCATCAACCCACCAGGTGAGGGTTCTCCACCATGGCCCAAACACACATAGTAGGCCTTATGCACCAGACAGATTTTGAACATGGTCATTCTAACATTTCAACTTCAGTACATTCTACACATAGGACTTCTTCTTCATTTACTCACCCTCTGGACTCAGAAACCAGATACAAATGCAAACAGTACTTTAAGCTAATACAGGCAATACATCATAAAAATGTTATGGACAAGGCAGCTACTTCAAACACATTCCACCTGGCATGTTGCGCCAAGTCACCAAACTAACGGATTTCATTAAACCATCCACTCCTACAATAGATACACGCAACAAGATTCATACCTAACACTATACAGTGGATGTCTAACACAATCACCATTCTTCAACAACACTACTCTCAAACAATAACCACTCTTCCCTTCTTTTCCACTCCATCCAATAGCTTTGGAGGTAGCTACAGGCTGGGCTCGGAAACGGTACGGTCCCAGGCTCAGAGACGAGACTCTGGCTTCCGTAAGAAACCCTATTACAGACCCCGGACCCTGCTACTACTGAAGAAAACTGTAATTCTAAAATAACTCAACTGTTTACCATTCCAGAAGAAGAATTTCCATCACTTCCCTTGCCAGAAGCTCCACATAAACTCTCCATCTTTTTAGAGGGCTCAAAGAAAACTACACACAGACGCCGTGAGTACACACAAACCTATACTACCTACCAGCACTTCTCCAAACCCTAGGTCAAAATGCACCATGCAACAACCTTTACTTGGCCCAAATCCCACCAGAATAGGCCCTATTAAACCACCAAAACACTCCTCTTTCAGCTTCTTCACTACCAACTCCTTGTGTTCCGCATTCTTCCAGGACCAATGAAATCATCTTACCGGATAATAAAGTCATCTCCTCTGACTTGATCACCTCTGACACCTCCATCTGCTACAGTTTTCCACAGATAAAAAACTACAACCATGCCCTGGGCGAGCTGTCCAGCTGACAGCACAGGTACATTACTCTTCTCCTGATCCCCCCAACACTTCTGCACAACAATCTCTCACACAACGCAAAGTTTCTAATGTATCAGTACAAGTATCTGACCCATATCTCATCCTGTCCCCAACAGACCCATACAGCTTGCCCCCCTACGGACTTGAGCGGGCATCAGCTTACCCCACAGGGCAAAATTCTGTCCAAAAAGGAGTCGGCTGTGACGAACTCAGGGGCTCACAAAGGTCGAATCTGACCGTGATAGAACCCTATCCGAGCCCTCCACAGACACAACACCTGGGGTTTGCTCTGCCCGCTCCTGTCCCTGGGGAAGTTGGCTTCCCACAAACACCTATACCACCCAGCAAGAACTTCATTTCAAACTCTGACCACAACCTTAACCTCATCCCCCATCTTGGAGGAGAGTCAGGACTAAAACTACTCACACTTTCTCCATCGCCCCCCACCTCTCCGCATCCTAAACCTTCTGCTCTACATTCACCTGACCTGCAAACGCCTATTCCCCCATCCTGTCCACACCCCCAACCAACAATAACTCCAACAGTGCTCTCGCTCCCCTTCCTCAGCCCCCTTCACCTCCTCCACCTCACACAAAAACTCACACCCTCTACAAACCCTGCTATCATATTGCACGTCCCAGCCGCAAGATTCAGGACTGGTTCTTCAAACCCAGAAAGCCAGTCCTGATTCTTGGAGACTCTAACATTTAACCGGATCCCACCACATCCCTACTCACACATTCAGCTGGACAGCTACCCCGGGGCCAACGCTTATCATTTCCTGAAGGTGTGTGAAAAAACAAGGAGTTGCCCAGAAGTCAAAATCGTAATATTCTCTATTGGACTCAACAACATGGACCAGGACCCCAAGCAGACCACAACTAAACAACTTAAAGCTCTATTCCGCTTGAGCAAGTCGACCTTCCCCAATGCAGATATTTACTTCCCGGTCATTAACATTTCACCAAATCTCAGCACCACCCAACGCAATAATCTGAAACTCATTAACAACACCATGGTCACCCTTTTCCCCTTTCTTACAGAAATTCACCCGGGACCCAATTCACTACAGAAAGAGATAACATTCACTGGGACTACCGCAACGGCACAACAGATTTTCAGTAACTGGCTACAACAACTAAATTTACAATAACCCCTCAGACCTATTCGGTATCACACCTTCCAACTTCTCCCCTACAACAGCCCCGAGACCTGGGCTGGGAGTCTGATTCCACAATTCTGAACCTCTCCACACTTTTCACACCCTCCCCTGCTCAACTCCAACTACTAGAAAAAGGCCTTTCATTCCGTCCCACCGTCCCACCCACCTAGATCAGGAGAACTTCAGAGGGACCTCCACTTGTACCACAGACGGATCAAACTCATAGATCACTTTCACCCTACCAATAATTATCATCGCACCCCCTTCACATACCCTTCCAATTGGGAGCCGACAGATTCTAGTCTACATCCACTTACCCACCAACTAATACGTTCAGACCTACAATCCTTACATCACTTCCGTTTACAACAAACCCTCCCGGACAATCTTTCGAGGGCTGAACGCAAAGCCCTCACGGAACTTCGCCAACACCCCAATATTATCATTAAACCAGCTGATAAAGGTGCTAAAACTATAATCATGGATAAACAACAATATTTATTGGAAGCAAACAGACAACTTAACAATAACAAATACTATAAACAGATTGATAATCCTCTTCAACCCACTACCCAAATTCAACTAAGGAACATTATTCAATCTCTTTATTCCCAAAAATACATCACAGCTAAACAACGTGACTACCTTTTTGGACCAGATCAACCTAGACCCCGCTATTTCTATCTACTCCCTAAAATCCACAAGGACCCACACACTTGGACCATTCCCTCTGAGGTCCCTCCTGGCAGACCCATCGTTTCAGATTGTAACAGTACCACATATCACGTTTCACAATACATTGATTACTTCCTGGGGCCCCTTTCCACACGTCACTTCAGTTACATAAAAGACACATATCATTTTCTTTCTATCATTCGACCCATGGCTGTCCCTCTATCCAGCTACCTGTTTACCATTGATATAGACAGTCTCTATACTAATATCAACACACAACTCGGACTAAACACCTTAAAAAATATCTTCAAAAATAACCCAGACCCTTCCAGACCAGATAAAGAACTTCTGCAGCTCATTGAACTATGCTTAATGAACAATGACTTCCTTTTCAATGACCAATACTTTCTTCAAATTCATGGGACAGCCATGGGTCAAAGATTTGCTCCCTCCTATGCAAACCTGTACATGAGCGAGTGGGAGCGGGAAGCCCTGGAGAAATGCCCATTTAAACCGCTACTGTTTTTGAGGTACTTGGATGATATCTTTGGTATCTGGCCTCACTCCTTGGACCAGTTTTCAGTATTCATCAACACCCTCAACAGTCATCACTCATCCATCAAAATCAAGCATACCATAGACTCCAAACAAATCCAATTCCTGGACACCATAATCTTTTTTGAGGCCCCCAACAACACGCACAAGACCATACAATCTAAAGTCTTTTTCAAACCCACAGATACTCATGCTCTACTACATAAATCCAGTCATCACCCTAAACACACTTTCAAAGGTATCATTAAATCGCAGCTAATACGTTTCCATCGCATATGTTCCACTATCTCAGATTTTCATAACGCCACCAGCACCCTGTTTAAGAGTCTCCGTACCAGAGGTTACTCTAAACGTTTTCTCAGAAACATTAAAAACTCTACCATGGCTTCCCTTGCTCCCACTTGCTCTCTCTCTTCCCCTTGCCATACCTCCCCTGTGGATAACCCTCCTATCAAGACACTCACACAAAAACTACTCTGCCCACCTCCAGTATCCTTCAAACCCCCCCCTGTCTGGACCTCTTATCCCAACCACCACCAAGACAATACTACATCCAACCCCAATGTCATTTTCCCCTCAGCTCCTAAACCTAACCCTTCCTTCAACCCCCCTGGACCCTCCCCTCCCTCATTTCCTGATTCCAACCCAGCCCCTAACCCTAACCTGAACCTGAACTCTTCTTTATCCCCTAACCCTAACCCCCCGTTTGACCCTACATCTACACCCTGCCCAATTTCTGTTCCTAACCCTAACCACTCCCTGACTAATCCATCCTCCACCCTCAACCAGACTCACCCCATCTCCCACCAGGACAACATTACATCCAACCCTTGCCTCAATTCCCTCCCAACTCCTAACCTTAACCCCTCCCTCACCCCCCCTAACCCCCCATTGTTTGACCCTACATCCACACCCTGCCCAGCTTCTGTTCCTAACCCTAACCACTCCCTGACTAACCCCTCCTTCACACCCCCCAGACCCTCCCCTTCCCCATTTCACCCCCCCCTACCCAACCCAGCCCCTAACCCTAACCTGAATCTTTCCCAATCCCCTAATCCACCACAGGTTGACCTTACATCTACCCCCTGTCGAGTTTCTGTTCCTAACCCTAACCATTCCACGACTAACCTTTCCTCCATCTCCAACCAGACTCACCCTAACCCTATATCCCCTACCCTCATTCCTCTTCCTTATCTCAGCCCCTACATGTCTCCCACTACTGACCCTTTAGACTTCACCATTCACATCACATCTGCTTCCCAAGACTCAGATTACCTTCCCCAGACAGATCTTTCGCTTCACATTCCCTCTTCTACACCACCTCCTCCTCCCCCCCGCCTGATACCACTGATTTCAACATTCTCTCATTCCATAACAAACCTTCACAGCACCATTAAACTTAACTTCAATAAAATTCAGACTCTCCACCCAGCTTTACAGAATCACAAAATCATATCTGCTTACCGTAAACATAAGAATCTTCATTCCATGCTCGTCAGATCCAAATTTTCAGACAATAGACCGCATCATGATTTAACACATACCCACCATTACAAAGCCAGAAAGATTGTCCAGAATTCACACACCAGAAAAAGTTACCCCATTCTTGTTACTTTATCCATTTCCACCACCAATGTTGTTTATGTAATAACATGCACTCTCTGCAATAAACTCTACATAGGAGAAACTCAACATTCCATTCACACGCGCCTGTCACAACACCTGTACAATATTGGGAAAGGTCGACTTACTACCCATTTAGTTCAACATTTCCAATCTCATCCCATTACTCATCTCTTAATTTCAGGTCTGGATCACAATGATCGATGGACCATGGGGCAGAGGAGGAGGGCAGAGAGAATTTGGATCCACAGATTGGGGACCACTGCACCGGGCGGCCTCAATAACCCTTAACTCTTTGGACACTCAATATTGCTACCGCCCCTCTGTGGTCCCCCCTGTGGATCCTACGTTTTCTCCTTGCCCCCCAATTTTTTTTTTTTTTTTTTTTTTTTTTTTCCCTCTCTCTCCAGGGTACTAAACTCATGGTTCATTGCATGTTTTAGTTGGTTTGTTTTAATCTATTTCTTACAGCACTTATGGCTTGATTTTTATTATTGCATGTTTTTACTGGCATCTATCTGGTGCCTTTTACTATTGATTTTAGCACTTCAGTTTGTCAAATAGCACTTATTCTTTTTCGTTTTAATATTTTTATTACTATCCTTATGTGTTCCATGAGTTTTCCCTCCCTCCTCCCCTTTTAAAGTATATACTCAAAAATTTGTTTGTTTTTTTCCCCCCAGACCTGAGTGGGGAAAGCTCTGTGCAGGGCCCCCTGTCTTCCTGGTCTATGGCCAGTGGGCTCGGTCTGGGATTTGAACCAGCTCTTCCCGGTCTGATTGCCTGCATGACTGCCATTGGACTATCGTCCTTTATGGTGTATGGCTCTGGTCCAGGCCCTTATCAATTCCGTCACGAACTCTTCTTTTTTTTTTTTTTTTTTTTTTTTTTTTTTTTTTTTTTTTAAATTTATTTATTATTTTTTTTCCAAAACATCTCTCACCCTCCGGCTGCTTCTCCTCTGCCTCAGTGTTGCTCTGCTTGGGAGTCGAACCCTGGTCTCCCACTTTACAGGTTTTAACCCATCCATTACACCAACCCACGGATCAGTAGGCCTGTGCAAATAAGTTTTAATTGAATAACCCAAACCCCAACCCCAACCCCAACCCTAACCGTGCCTGTGCCACTGATCCAGACAATTTCCTACTTGATCTAAAAATATTGAAACACTTTATCCTTATTCTCCCAATACAATAGCAATGATATGCCATGTTCATCTTGCGGCCTGGGATTCCCAGCCCAGCCTTTCCTTGTCCATCCCGACGCCCAGCCTGTTGAGCTATATCAATACAATGCCAACATGGTTTATTCCAATTCTGACCACCACTTTTATTTACCTGTCTCCACCCCTTATCCAATCAGATTCTTTCCCTCCAAAAATTTGAATTTTCCACCCTATCCATACCTTTCCCTCCAAAACTATCTATCCACCCTTTCTGTGATAGGCCAACGACACTCCCACCAGGGAGGGCCATTTCTCCCTCTCACACTTAAATAGGGCCCAATTCTGACCATGTTCATTATCCCCTGAGGAAGCAATACTACTTGCGAAACGTCGGGATTCACTTTCTGGTGCGTAAGTCCTACTTTTTAATTGTTCTTAAACCCTTTTTAAACGGTTTTTTTAAAAGGAATTATTTTTTAGACCCTTTTTAGAATCCTTTTTTTTTTTTTTTTTTAAATTTTTTTGTTTGTTTTGCGTTTTACTTCCTTTCCTTGAGAAAGTGATTCTCCATTTGGAGCTTTTTTTTCTTGTGTGTTTTATTATGGTGGAGGGCCCCACAGGCCCTGAGGGGGGCTAACACCTACCCCCCTCCCTCTTTAAGGGAAATTGTTATCCAAAACCCTGGGTCCTTTTTTTTTTAAACAATAACACTAACTGATTTCCTTCCCTCTTGGAACTGGATTTACTGAGCAACGCCGCCTGGACCGAGTGAATCCACCATCCTTGAAAGCCTCCATAATCGTGGCATTAAGGACTGAACAGCCTACCTTGATACGGATTGCTTCCTGGACCCTGGTTCAAGCCTCCTCGACGACCAGCTCCTGCATTTATAAACATCACCATCAACCACCAGGTGAGGGTTCTCCACCATGGCCCAAACACACATAGTAGGCCTTATGCACCAGACAGATTTTGAACATGGTCATTCTAACATTTCAACTTCAGTACATTCTACACATAGGACTTCTTCTTCATTTACTCACCCTCTGGACTCAGAAACCAGATACAAATGCAAACAGTACTTTAAGCTAATACAGGCAATACATCATAAAAATGTTATGGACAAGGCAGCTACTTCAAACACATTCCACCTGGCATGTTGCGCCAAGTCACCAAACTAACGGATTTCATTAAACCATCCACTCCTACAATAGATACACGCAACAAGATTCATACCAACACTATACAGTGGATGTCTAACACAATCACCATTCTTCAACAACACTACTCTCAAACAATAACCACTCTTCCTTCTTTTCCACTCCATCCAATAGCTTTGGAGGTAGCTACAGGCTGGGCTCGGAAACGGTACGGTCCCAGGCTCAGAGACGAGACTCTGGCTTCCGTAAGAAACCTATTACAGACCCCGGACCCTGCTACTACTGAAGAAAACTGTAATTCTAAAATAACTCAACTGTTTACCATTCCAGAAGAAGAATTTCCATCACTTCCCTTGCCAGAAGCTCCACATAAACTCTCCATCTTTTTAGAGGGCTCAAAGAAAACTACACACAGACGCCGTGAGTACACACAAACTATACTACCTACCAGCACTTCTCCAAACCCTAGGTCAAAATGCACCATGCAACAACCTTTACTTGGCCCAAATCCCACCAGAATAGGCCCTATTAAACCACCAAACACTCCTCTTTCAGCTTCTTCACTACCAACTCCTTGTGTTCCGCATTCTTCCAGGACCAATGAAATCATCTTACCGGATAATAAAGTCATCTCCTCTGACTTGATCACCTCTGACACTCCATCTGCTACAGTTTCCACAGATAAAAAACTACAACCATGCCCTGGGCGAGCTGTCCAGCTGACAGCACAGGTACATTACTCTTCTCCTGATCCCCCCAACACTTCTGCACAACAATCTCTCACACAACGCAAAGTTTCTAATGTATCAGTACAAGTATCTGACCATATCTCATCCTGTCCCCAACAGACCCATACAGCTTGCCCCCCTACGGACTTGAGCGGGCATCAGCTTACCCCACAGGGCAAAATTCTGTCCAAAAAGGAGTCGGCTGTGACGAACTCAGGGCTCACAAAGGTCGAATCTGACCGTGATAGAACCCTATCCGAGCCCTCCACAGACACAACCCTGGGGTTTGCTCTGCCCGCTCCTGTCCCTGGGGAAGTTGGCTTCCCACAAACACCTATACCACCAGCAAGAACTTCATTTCAAACTCTGACCACAACCTTAACCTCATCCCCCATCTTGGAGGAGAGTCAGACTAAACTACTCACACTTTCTCCATCGCCCCCCACCTCTCCGCATCCTAAACCTTCTGCTCTACATTCACCTGACCTGCAAACGCCTATTCCCCCATCCTGTCCACACCCCCAACCAACAATAACTCCCAACAGTGCTCTCGCTCCCCTTCCTCAGCCCCCTTCACCTCCTCCACCTCACACAAAAACTCACACCCTCTACAAACCCTGCTATCATATTGCACGTCCCAGCCGCAAGATTCAGGACTGGTTCTTCAAACCCAGAAAGCCAGTCCTGATTCTTGGAGACTCTAACATTAACCGGATCCCACCACATCCCTACTCACACATTCAGCTGGACAGCTACCCCGGGGCCAACGCTTATCATTTCCTGAAGGTGTGTGAAAAAACAAGGAGTTGCCCAGAAGTCAAAATCGTAATATTCTCTATTGGACTCAACAACATGGACCAGGACCCCAAGCAGACCACAACTAAACAACTTAAAGCTCTATTCCGCTTGAGCAAGTCGACCTTCCCCAATGCAGATATATACTTCCTGGTCATTAACATTTCACCAAATCTCAGCACCACCCAACGCAATAATCTGAAACTCATTAACAACACCATGGTCACCCTTTTCCCCTTTCTTACAGAAATTCACCGGGACCAATTCACTACAGAAAGAGATAACATTCACTGGACTACCGCAACGGCACAACAGATTTTCAGTAACTGGCTACAACAACTAAATTTACAATAACCCCTCAGACCTATTCGGTATCACACCTTCCAACTTCTCCCCTACAACAGCCCCGAGACCTGGGCTGGGAGTCTGATTCCACAATTCTGAACCTCTCCACACTTTTCACACCCTCCCCTGCTCAACTCCAACTACTAGAAAAAGGCCTTTCATTCGTCCCACGTCCCACCCACCTAGATCAGGAGGAACTTCAGAGGGACCTCCACTTGTACCACAGACGGATCAAACTCATAGATCACTTTCACCCTACCAATAATTATCATCGCACCCCCTTCACATACCCTTCCAATTGGGAGCCGACAGATTCTAGTCTACATCCACTTACCCACCAACTAATACGTTCAGACCTACAATCCTTACATCACTTCCGTTTACAACAAACCCTCCCGGACAATCTTTCGAGGGCTGAACGCAAAGCCCTCACGGAACTTCGCCAACACCCCAATATTATCATTAAACCAGCTGATAAAGGTGCTAAAACTATAATCATGGATAAACAACAATATTTATTGGAAGCAAACAGACAACTTAACAATAACAAATACTATAAACAGATTGATAATCCTCTTCAACCCACTACCCAAATTCAACTAAGGAACATTATTCAATCTCTTTATTCCCAAAAATACATCACAGCTAAACAACGTGACTACCTTTTTGGACCAGATCAACCTAGACCCCGCTATTTCTATCTACTCCCTAAAATCCACAAGGACCCACACACTTGGACCATTCCCTCTGAGGTCCCTCCTGGCAGACCCATCGTTTCAGATTGTAACAGTACCACATATCACGTTTCACAATACATTGATTACTTCCTGGGGCCCCTTTCCACACGTCACTTCAGTTACATAAAAGACACATATCATTTTCTTTCTATCATTCGACCCATGGCTGTCCCTCTATCCAGCTACCTGTTTACCATTGATATAGACAGTCTCTATACTAATATCAACACACAACTCGGACTAAACACCTTAAAAAATATCTTCAAAAATAACCCAGACCCTTCCAGACCAGATAAAGAACTTCTGCAGCTCATTGAACTATGCTTAATGAACAATGACTTCCTTTTCAATGACCAATACTTTCTTCAAATTCATGGGACAGCCATGGGTCAAAGATTTGCTCCCTCCTATGCAAACCTGTACATGAGCGAGTGGGAGCGGGAAGCCCTGGAGAAATGCCCATTTAAACCGCTACTGTTTTTGAGGTACTTGGATGATATCTTTGGTATCTGGCCTCACTCCTTGGACCAGTTTTCAGTATTCATCAACACCCTCAACAGTCATCACTCATCCATCAAAATCAAGCATACCATAGACTCCAAACAAATCCAATTCCTGGACACCATAATCTTTTTTGAGGCCCCCAACAACACGCACAAGACCATACAATCTAAAGTCTTTTTCAAACCCACAGATACTCATGCTCTACTACATAAATCCAGTCATCACCCTAAACACACTTTCAAAGGTATCATTAAATCGCAGCTAATACGTTTCCATCGCATATGTTCCACTATCTCAGATTTTCATAACGCCACCAGCACCCTGTTTAAGAGTCTCCGTACCAGAGGTTACTCTAAACGTTTTCTCAGAAACATTAAAAACTCTACCATGGCTTCCCTTGCTCCCACTTGCTCTCTCTCTTCCCCTTGCCATACCTCCCCTGTGGATAACCCTCCTATCAAGACACTCACACAAAAACTACTCTGCCCACCTCCAGTATCCTTCAAACCCCCCCCTGTCTGGACCTCTTATCCCAACCACCACCAAGACAATACTACATCCAACCCCAATGTCATTTTCCCCTCAGCTCCTAAACCTAACCCTTCCTTCAACCCCCCTGGACCCTCCCCTCCCTCATTTCCTGATTCCAACCCAGCCCCTAACCCTAACCTGAACCTGAACTCTTCTTTATCCCCTAACCCTAACCCCCCGTTTGACCCTACATCTACACCCTGCCCAATTTCTGTTCCTAACCCTAACCACTCCCTGACTAATCCATCCTCCACCCTCAACCAGACTCACCCCATCTCCCACCAGGACAACATTACATCCAACCCTTGCCTCAATTCCCTCCCAACTCCTAACCTTAACCCCTCCCTCACCCCCCCTAACCCCCCATTGTTTGACCCTACATCCACACCCTGCCCAGCTTCTGTTCCTAACCCTAACCACTCCCTGACTAACCCCTCCTTCACACCCCCCAGACCCTCCCCTTCCCCATTTCACCCCCCCCTACCCAACCCAGCCCCTAACCCTAACCTGAATCTTTCCCAATCCCCTAATCCACCACAGGTTGACCTTACATCTACCCCCTGTCGAGTTTCTGTTCCTAACCCTAACCATTCCACGACTAACCTTTCCTCCATCTCCAACCAGACTCACCCTAACCCTATATCCCCTACCCTCATTCCTCTTCCTTATCTCAGCCCCTACATGTCTCCCACTACTGACCCTTTAGACTTCACCATTCACATCACATCTGCTTCCCAAGACTCAGATTACCTTCCCCAGACAGATCTTTCGCTTCACATTCCCTCTTCTACACCACCTCCTCCTCCCCCCCGCCTGATACCACTGATTTCAACATTCTCTCATTCCATAACAAACCTTCACAGCACCATTAAACTTAACTTCAATAAAATTCAGACTCTCCACCCAGCTTTACAGAATCACAAAATCATATCTGCTTACCGTAAACATAAGAATCTTCATTCCATGCTCGTCAGATCCAAATTTTCAGACAATAGACCGCATCATGATTTAACACATACCCACCATTACAAAGCCAGAAAGATTGTCCAGAATTCACACACCAGAAAAAGTTACCCCATTCTTGTTACTTTATCCATTTCCACCACCAATGTTGTTTATGTAATAACATGCACTCTCTGCAATAAACTCTACATAGGAGAAACTCAACATTCCATTCACACGCGCCTGTCACAACACCTGTACAATATTGGGAAAGGTCGACTTACTACCCATTTAGTTCAACATTTCCAATCTCATCCCATTACTCATCTCTTAATTTCAGGTCTGGATCACAATGATCGATGGACCATGGGGCAGAGGAGGAGGGCAGAGAGAATTTGGATCCACAGATTGGGGACCACTGCACCGGGCGGCCTCAATAACCCTTAACTCTTTGGACACTCAATATTGCTACCGCCCCTCTGTGGTCCCCCCTGTGGATCCTACGTTTTCTCCTTGCCCCCCAATTTTTTTTTTTTTTTTTTTTTTTTTTTTTTTTCCCTCTCTCTCCAGGGTACTAAACTCATGGTTCATTGCATGTTTTAGTTGGTTTGTTTTAATCTATTTCTTACAGCACTTATGGCTTGATTTTTATTATTGCATGTTTTTACTGGCATCTATCTGGTGCCTTTTACTATTGATTTTAGCACTTCAGTTTGTCAAATAGCACTTATTCTTTTTCGTTTTAATATTTTTATTACTATCCTTATGTGTTCCATGAGTTTTCCCTCCCTCCTCCCCTTTTAAAGTATATACTCAAAAATTTGTTTGTTTTTTTCCCCCCAGACCTGAGTGGGGAAAGCTCTGTGCAGGGCCCCCTGTCTTCCTGGTCTATGGCCAGTGGGCTCGGTCTGGGATTTGAACCAGCTCTTCCCGGTCTGATTGCCTGCATGACTGCCATTGGACTATCGTCCTTTATGGTGTATGGCTCTGGTCCAGGCCCTTATCAATTCCGTCACGAACTCTTCTTTTTTTTTTTTTTTTTTTTTTTTTTTTTTTTTTTTTTTAAATTTATTTATTATTTTTTTTCCAAAACATCTCTCACCCTCCGGCTGCTTCTCCTCTGCCTCAGTGTTGCTCTGCTTGGGAGTCGAACCCTGGTCTCCCACTTTACAGGTTTTAACCCATCCATTACACCAACCCACGGATCAGTAGGCCTGTGCAAATAAGTTTTAATTGAATAACCCAAACCCCAACCCCAACCCCAACCCTAACCGTGCCTGTGCCACTGATCCAGACAATTTCCTACTTGATCTAAAAATATTGAAACACTTTATCCTTATTCTCCCAATACAATAGCAATGATATGCCATGTTCATCTTGCGGCCTGGGATTCCCAGCCCAGCCTTTCCTTGTCCATCCCGACGCCCAGCCTGTTGAGCTATATCAATACAATGCCAACATGGTTTATTCCAATTCTGACCACCACTTTTATTTACCTGTCTCCACCCCTTATCCAATCAGATTCTTTCCCTCCAAAAATTTGAATTTTCCACCCTATCCATACCTTTCCCTCCAAAACTATCTATCCACCCTTTCTGTGATAGGCCAACGACACTCCCACCAGGGAGGGCCATTTCTCCCTCTCACACTTAAATAGGGCCCAATTCTGACCATGTTCATTATCCCCTGAGGAAGCAATACTACTTGCGAAACGTCGGGATTCACTTTCTGGTGCGTAAGTCCTACTTTTTAATTGTTCTTAAACCCTTTTTAAACGGTTTTTTTAAAAGGAATTATTTTTTAGACCCTTTTTAGAATCCTTTTTTTTTTTTTTTTTTTAAATTTTTTTGTTTGTTTTGCGTTTTACTTCCTTTCCTTGAGAAAGTGATTCTCCATTTGGAGCTTTTTTTTCTTGTGTGTTTTATTATGGTGGAGGGCCCCACAGGCCCTGAGGGGGGCTAACACCTACCCCCCTCCCTCTTTAAGGGAAATTGTTATCCAAAACCCTGGGTCCTTTTTTTTTTAAACAATAACACTAACTGATTTCCTTCCCTCTTGGAACTGGATTTACTGAGCAACGCCGCCTGGACCGAGTGAATCCACCATCCTTGAAAGCCTCCATAATCGTGGCATTAAGGACTGAACAGCCTACCTTGATACGGATTGCTTCCTGGACCCTGGTTCAAGCCTCCTCGACGACCAGCTCCTGCATTTATAAACATCACCATCAACCACCAGGTGAGGGTTCTCCACCATGGCCCAAACACACATAGTAGGCCTTATGCACCAGACAGATTTTGAACATGGTCATTCTAACATTTCAACTTCAGTACATTCTACACATAGGACTTCTTCTTCATTTACTCACCCTCTGGACTCAGAAACCAGATACAAATGCAAACAGTACTTTAAGCTAATACAGGCAATACATCATAAAAATGTTATGGACAAGGCAGCTACTTCAAACACATTTCCACCTGGCATGTTGCGCCAAGTCACCAAACTAACGGATTTCATTAAACCATCCACTCCTACAATAGATACACGCAACAAGATTCATACCAACACTATACAGTGGATGTCTAACACAATCACCATTCTTCAACAACACTACTCTCAAACAATAACCACTCTTCCTTCTTTTCCACTCCATCCAATAGCTTTGGAGGTAGCTACAGGCTGGGCTCGGAAACGGTACGGTCCCAGGCTCAGAGACGAGACTCTGGCTTCCGTAAGAAACCTATTACAGACCCCGGACCCTGCTACTACTGAAGAAAACTGTAATTCTAAAATAACTCAACTGTTTACCATTCCAGAAGAAGAATTTCCATCACTTCCCTTGCCAGAAGCTCCACATAAACTCTCCATCTTTTTAGAGGGCTCAAAGAAAACTACACACAGACGCCGTGAGTACACACAAACTATACTACCTACCAGCACTTCTCCAAACCCTAGGTCAAAATGCACCATGCAACAACCTTTACTTGGCCCAAATCCCACCAGAATAGGCCCTATTAAACCACCAAACACTCCTCTTTCAGCTTCTTCACTACCAACTCCTTGTGTTCCGCATTCTTCCAGGACCAATGAAATCATCTTACCGGATAATAAAGTCATCTCCTCTGACTTGATCACCTCTGACACTCCATCTGCTACAGTTTCCACAGATAAAAAACTACAACCATGCCCTGGGCGAGCTGTCCAGCTGACAGCACAGGTACATTACTCTTCTCCTGATCCCCCCAACACTTCTGCACAACAATCTCTCACACAACGCAAAGTTTCTAATGTATCAGTACAAGTATCTGACCATATCTCATCCTGTCCCCAACAGACCCATACAGCTTGCCCCCCTACGGACTTGAGCGGGCATCAGCTTACCCCACAGGGCAAAATTCTGTCCAAAAAGGAGTCGGCTGTGACGAACTCAGGGCTCACAAAGGTCGAATCTGACCGTGATAGAACCCTATCCGAGCCCTCCACAGACACAACCCTGGGGTTTGCTCTGCCCGCTCCTGTCCCTGGGGAAGTTGGCTTCCCACAAACACCTATACCACCAGCAAGAACTTCATTTCAAACTCTGACCACAACCTTAACCTCATCCCCCATCTTGGAGGAGAGTCAGACTAAACTACTCACACTTTCTCCATCGCCCCCCACCTCTCCGCATCCTAAACCTTCTGCTCTACATTCACCTGACCTGCAAACGCCTATTCCCCCATCCTGTCCACACCCCCAACCAACAATAACTCCCAACAGTGCTCTCGCTCCCCTTCCTCAGCCCCCTTCACCTCCTCCACCTCACACAAAAACTCACACCCTCTACAAACCCTGCTATCATATTGCACGTCCCAGCCGCAAGATTCAGGACTGGTTCTTCAAACCCAGAAAGCCAGTCCTGATTCTTGGAGACTCTAACATTAACCGGATCCCACCACATCCCTACTCACACATTCAGCTGGACAGCTACCCCGGGGCCAACGCTTATCATTTCCTGAAGGTGTGTGAAAAAACAAGGAGTTGCCCAGAAGTCAAAATCGTAATATTCTCTATTGGACTCAACAACATGGACCAGGACCCCAAGCAGACCACAACTAAACAACTTAAAGCTCTATTCCGCTTGAGCAAGTCGACCTTCCCCAATGCAGATATATACTTCCCGGTCATTAACATTTCACCAAATCTCAGCACCACCCAACGCAATAATCTGAAACTCATTAACAACACCATGGTCACCCTTTTCCCCTTTCTTACAGAAATTCACCGGGACCAATTCACTACAGAAAGAGATAACATTCACTGGACTACCGCAACGGCACAACAGATTTTCAGTAACTGGCTACAACAACTAAATTTACAATAACCCCTCAGACCTATTCGGTATCACACCTTCCAACTTCTCCCCTACAACAGCCCCGAGACCTGGGCTGGGAGTCTGATTCCACAATTCTGAACCTCTCCACACTTTTCACACCCTCCCCTGCTCAACTCCAACTACTAGAAAAAGGCCTTTCATTCGTCCCACGTCCCACCCACCTAGATCAGGAGGAACTTCAGAGGGACCTCCACTTGTACCACAGACGGATCAAACTCATAGATCACTTTCACCCTACCAATAATTATCATCGCACCCCCTTCACATACCCTTCCAATTGGGAGCCGACAGATTCTAGTCTACATCCACTTACCCACCAACTAATACGTTCAGACCTACAATCCTTACATCACTTCCGTTTACAACAAACCCTCCCGGACAATCTTTCGAGGGCTGAACGCAAAGCCCTCACGGAACTTCGCCAACACCCCAATATTATCATTAAACCAGCTGATAAAGGTGCTAAAACTATAATCATGGATAAACAACAATATTTATTGGAAGCAAACAGACAACTTAACAATAACAAATACTATAAACAGATTGATAATCCTCTTCAACCCACTACCCAAATTCAACTAAGGAACATTATTCAATCTCTTTATTCCCAAAAATACATCACAGCTAAACAACGTGACTACCTTTTTGGACCAGATCAACCTAGACCCCGCTATTTCTATCTACTCCCTAAAATCCACAAGGACCCACACACTTGGACCATTCCCTCTGAGGTCCCTCCTGGCAGACCCATCGTTTCAGATTGTAACAGTACCACATATCACGTTTCACAATACATTGATTACTTCCTGGGGCCCCTTTCCACACGTCACTTCAGTTACATAAAAGACACATATCATTTTCTTTCTATCATTCGACCCATGGCTGTCCCTCTATCCAGCTACCTGTTTACCATTGATATAGACAGTCTCTATACTAATATCAACACACAACTCGGACTAAACACCTTAAAAAATATCTTCAAAAATAACCCAGACCCTTCCAGACCAGATAAAGAACTTCTGCAGCTCATTGAACTATGCTTAATGAACAATGACTTCCTTTTCAATGACCAATACTTTCTTCAAATTCATGGGACAGCCATGGGTCAAAGATTTGCTCCCTCCTATGCAAACCTGTACATGAGCGAGTGGGAGCGGGAAGCCCTGGAGAAATGCCCATTTAAACCGCTACTGTTTTTGAGGTACTTGGATGATATCTTTGGTATCTGGCCTCACTCCTTGGACCAGTTTTCAGTATTCATCAACACCCTCAACAGTCATCACTCATCCATCAAAATCAAGCATACCATAGACTCCAAACAAATCCAATTCCTGGACACCATAATCTTTTTTGAGGCCCCCAACAACACGCACAAGACCATACAATCTAAAGTCTTTTTCAAACCCACAGATACTCATGCTCTACTACATAAATCCAGTCATCACCCTAAACACACTTTCAAAGGTATCATTAAATCGCAGCTAATACGTTTCCATCGCATATGTTCCACTATCTCAGATTTTCATAACGCCACCAGCACCCTGTTTAAGAGTCTCCGTACCAGAGGTTACTCTAAACGTTTTCTCAGAAACATTAAAAACTCTACCATGGCTTCCCTTGCTCCCACTTGCTCTCTCTCTTCCCCTTGCCATACCTCCCCTGTGGATAACCCTCCTATCAAGACACTCACACAAAAACTACTCTGCCCACCTCCAGTATCCTTCAAACCCCCCCCTGTCTGGACCTCTTATCCCAACCACCACCAAGACAATACTACATCCAACCCCAATGTCATTTTCCCCTCAGCTCCTAAACCTAACCCTTCCTTCAACCCCCCTGGACCCTCCCCTCCCTCATTTCCTGATTCCAACCCAGCCCCTAACCCTAACCTGAACCTGAACTCTTCTTTATCCCCTAACCCTAACCCCCCGTTTGACCCTACATCTACACCCTGCCCAATTTCTGTTCCTAACCCTAACCACTCCCTGACTAATCCATCCTCCACCCTCAACCAGACTCACCCCATCTCCCACCAGGACAACATTACATCCAACCCTTGCCTCAATTCCCTCCCAACTCCTAACCTTAACCCCTCCCTCACCCCCCCTAACCCCCCATTGTTTGACCCTACATCCACACCCTGCCCAGCTTCTGTTCCTAACCCTAACCACTCCCTGACTAACCCCTCCTTCACACCCCCCAGACCCTCCCCTTCCCCATTTCACCCCCCCCTACCCAACCCAGCCCCTAACCCTAACCTGAATCTTTCCCAATCCCCTAATCCACCACAGGTTGACCTTACATCTACCCCCTGTCGAGTTTCTGTTCCTAACCCTAACCATTCCACGACTAACCTTTCCTCCATCTCCAACCAGACTCACCCTAACCCTATATCCCCTACCCTCATTCCTCTTCCTTATCTCAGCCCCTACATGTCTCCCACTACTGACCCTTTAGACTTCACCATTCACATCACATCTGCTTCCCAAGACTCAGATTACCTTCCCCAGACAGATCTTTCGCTTCACATTCCCTCTTCTACACCACCTCCTCCTCCCCCCCGCCTGATACCACTGATTTCAACATTCTCTCATTCCATAACAAACCTTCACAGCACCATTAAACTTAACTTCAATAAAATTCAGACTCTCCACCCAGCTTTACAGAATCACAAAATCATATCTGCTTACCGTAAACATAAGAATCTTCATTCCATGCTCGTCAGATCCAAATTTTCAGACAATAGACCGCATCATGATTTAACACATACCCACCATTACAAAGCCAGAAAGATTGTCCAGAATTCACACACCAGAAAAAGTTACCCCATTCTTGTTACTTTATCCATTTCCACCACCAATGTTGTTTATGTAATAACATGCACTCTCTGCAATAAACTCTACATAGGAGAAACTCAACATTCCATTCACACGCGCCTGTCACAACACCTGTACAATATTGGGAAAGGTCGACTTACTACCCATTTAGTTCAACATTTCCAATCTCATCCCATTACTCATCTCTTAATTTCAGGTCTGGATCACAATGATCGATGGACCATGGGGCAGAGGAGGAGGGCAGAGAGAATTTGGATCCACAGATTGGGGACCACTGCACCGGGCGGCCTCAATAACCCTTAACTCTTTGGACACTCAATATTGCTACCGCCCCTCTGTGGTCCCCCCTGTGGATCCTACGTTTTCTCCTTGCCCCCCAATTTTTTTTTTTTTTTTTTTTTTTTTTTTTTTTCCCTCTCTCTCCAGGGTACTAAACTCATGGTTCATTGCATGTTTTAGTTGGTTTGTTTTAATCTATTTCTTACAGCACTTATGGCTTGATTTTTATTATTGCATGTTTTTACTGGCATCTATCTGGTGCCTTTTACTATTGATTTTAGCACTTCAGTTTGTCAAATAGCACTTATTCTTTTTCGTTTTAATATTTTTATTACTATCCTTATGTGTTCCATGAGTTTTCCCTCCCTCCTCCCCTTTTAAAGTATATACTCAAAAATTTGTTTGTTTTTTTTCCCCCCAGACCTGAGTGGGGAAAGCTCTGTGCAGGGCCCCCTGTCTTCCTGGTCTATGGCCAGTGGGCTCGGTCTGGGATTTGAACCAGCTCTTCCTGGTCTGATTGCCTGCATGACTGCCATTGGACTATCGTCCTTTATGGTGTATGGCTCTGGTCCAGGCCCTTATCAATTCCGTCACGAACTCTTCTTTTTTTTTTTTTTTTTTTTTTTTTTTTTTTTTTTTAAATTTATTTATTATTTTTTTTCCAAAACATCTCTCACCCTCCGGCTGCTTCTCCTCTGCCTCAGTGTTGCTCTGCTTGGGAGTCGAACCCTGGTCTCCCACTTTACAGGTTTTAACCCATCCATTACACCAACCCACGGATCAGTAGGCCTGTGCAAATAAGTTTTAATTGAATAACCCAAACCCCAACCCCAACCCCAACCCTAACCCTAACCCTAACCCTAACCCTAACCCCTAACCCTAACCCTAACCCTAACCCTAACCCTAACCCTCCTCGACCCTTATTCTCCTCCCCCAACCCTAACCCCAACCACTCCCCTCCCCTTTACCCTAACCCTAACCACTCCCCCCCTTACCCTAACCCCAACCACTCCCCTCCCCTTTACCCCAACCCTAACCACCACCCCCCTCCCCCTTACCCTAACCTTCCTCGTCCCCTGCTCCCCTCCCCCAACCCTAACCCCCCTTCCCCTCCCTTTCTTCCTAACCCTAATTATTCCCCACACTCGCCCCCCCCTCTCCACTCCCAACCCTTATCCCAACTTGCTCTCCCTCCCTGACCTCAACCACTCCCCCTCCTCTTCCCTGCCCTCTCTATCTATTCATCTCTCTCCCTACTCTCATGTTTCTGACCTACCTCATGTTCCCAGGTCACGCTCGTCTATCGACCCCACCTCTCCCACTGCTCTCCCCAGACAAGAGACACACCCCTTCCCTATACAACTCGGTTTATCATCCAGACCTCTCCCCTTCATCAGCACCTTTTCTTGCAGATTCACCCCTCTTTACAAGACCATCAAATCCAATTTTCAGAAATTAAAGCTCACATATCCCCCATTTCATAATCATCGGTTCATCGCAGCTTACAGAAGAAATCCCAACCTTAGGGATATCTTAGTTCATTCAGCTTTCACAGATCACAGACGCATTCATCACGAATACAATCAGTTCTACACCTCACGTAAATTCATCACTAATCACCACAGTGGCAAAAGTCTCCCCATAACAGCTGCCTACACATTGCTTTCCAGGAACATAGTTTATGCCATTACCTGCACAGCCTGCAATAAACTTTACATTGGCGAAACCCAACATTCGATACTCATCCGTCTTAAACAACACCTCTATAACATTAGGGAAGGTAGACTGTCCACCCCCCTGGTAAATCACTTTCAATCTCACCCCATACAATACCTCACAATCTCTGGACTGGAATCCAATGATAGATGGACTACCAGACAGCGTAAAAGAGCAGAAAGACATTGGATTCATACACTGGTTACACTCACCCCATATGGCCTCAACATGGCCCCCTAATAACCCCAATAACTCCTTTTTTTTTTTTTTTTTTTTTTTTTTTTTTTTTTTTTTTTTTTCATAAGCAAATTTTCCCTTTATGTTCAGTTTACGGCATTCCATGTTCTAACATCTTTCAGAAACATTCTCTGGGGTTGGCATCGCTCGCCGCACTGAGGAATCGAACTGTTCCCTCTTGCGCGGCGGGCAGATGTCAACCCCTTTTTGCCAATCACACTGTTGACCTGCACACACCCAACCTGGTATTCATTGTTCCCCTTGTCCCCTTTTTTTTTTTTTTTTTTTTTTTTTTTTTTTTCAATAACAATTTCCCTATTTTCTCCATAAAAACATTCACTTTTTTCAGTTCTCTGGGGCTGGCGTTGCCGGCCGCACTGGGGAGTCGAACCGCTCCCAGCCGTGTGGCTGGCGGATGTCGGCCCCACTTTGCCACCGGATTGGGTGTATCTGTGTCATCTGTTGGCACGGATGCACCCAGTTTGGTATTCATTGTCTCCTTTTATCCCCCTTTTTTTTTTTTTTTTTTTTTTTCTCTCAATAATCAGCTATTTCTCATTTTTACACAACTGAAAATAACCTCCAAGTCAGTAGGCCAGCGCAAAAAACCATAATTGTGGTGACCCTAAACCCCAACCCCAACCCCAACCCTAACCCAGCCCGTGCCACTGACTTGGACCCGGTTTTGATCACAACTCATCATTTTCCATAAAATCAGTTTCACCCTTATTGTCCCTGATCCCTCTAGTGCTTCGGTTTCCCCCCCCCCCCCCTTTTTGATCTTTGTTGTGGAGGCCTCTCGCTTATAGTTTTTTTTGTTTACTCTAGGAATTTGTTTTGTGTCTGGGATGGGCGTCCCTGGCTGCGCCGGGGTGTCGAGCCAGTTCCCCTGGCTCCGCTGTTGGACGCCCTCCCCACAACACCACCAACACTGTTGAGCTGCTCACACGGACTTATTCACCACCTCCTCTCTTTCTTCCTTTCCCCCCCTTTTTTTTTTTTTTTTTTTTTTTTTTTTTTTTTTTTTTCCCCTGCCAACCAATCCCTCCCCATCATTTTCCCTCCAAAATTTGAATCTGATCAATTATCCTATAGCCTTTCATCCTCAACCCCTGCCCCTCCCGGGAATTCCTTCTCCTCCAATCATTCTGGAGTGGGGACGGGTCATGGGGACATGGCCCTTCCCCACTCTAGACACCATATATATCAGTCACTGAGGCCAGCGATCCCCTTATACCTCTGATGAAGCAGCACCCCTGCGAAACGTCAGGTTTTACACTGCTCTACTGGACCCTCACCCTTGGTATTTTTTTAAAAGTTTTTAGTGTGCCTAGTCACACACTTGTTTTAAATGTTTTTATAGCCCTTGTTGGTTTTATTCGGTTTTTATTGTTTTTGACTAATAAAGCTAGTTTTTAATCGTTGGTGGGGCCTGGCCTCCTGGGCCCTCTCAGCCTCCCTGGCTCCGTTTTTAACATCACTCTCAGGCTCCAACTAATTTTACTAAACCCTGTTGAGTACTAGCCAACTGCCGAAGCCTACGACCATCTCTTCGACAACCTGCTATGCCGAGCCTTGAGGAGGGGGACGACAGACCCACGCATCGCTAAGGTAGGCCACCCCACACAGCGATTAACATGATTTCTTCTAGGACCAAGGCGGGGCAGCTGAGCAGTGGGGGGATGACTGCATGGCCTCAGCCACACAAATCACTTTCACAATGCGAACCACTGCTACCACCACCTCCATTGATGTCCCTACAGATAAACCCCCATTCACACCCCATTACACAAAATGGACGCCATCAGATAGCAACTCATTACCATAGACGACAGAATCCATCACAGCAATTGAGACAGACTCCACACACCCCCTACCAAGCATCTGACCCAGCTACACGCAACATTAGTAAAAAATACTTCAAACTCATACAGGCAGTTCATCACAAACACATAGCAGACACCTCAATTACCTCCCAAACTTTTCCCGCTGGCATGATGCGTCAGGTTAACAGACTCACAGACTTCATCAAACCATCAACACCCAGTGAAGCTACAAGACTCAAGGTACAACAAAACACTATAGAATGGATGCGTAGAAATATGGCCATTTTATTGGAACACTATACAACAGTTATATCATCATTAGCGGACACACCCAAGAATCCATTAGCCCTCCGGATAGCTACTGCCTGGGCTAGGAAGAGATACCATAGCCGCCTTTCACCTGCAACCATAACAACAGTTGAGGATATTTTACACATCTACCCTACAGACACACAATCAGCAACAAACACACTACATAACCCATCAGACCCCCCTTCAGCCACAACGACTACCATAGTGACACCTAATCCCTCACCTCCACCAATCATGAGCACTCGCATAGAGAGGCCTCTCACCCCCATTCTGGAAGAGGAGGAGGAATTCCCGACACTTCCACAACCCAAAGCCCCTCATAAACTGTCCCTTTACCTAGGCCCCAAGCCCACCCTCCTGGAAGACATTACCCGTCATCAGAACCAGATCACACAAAATCAAAATAATCTACCCCCGGCGACGACTCCAGCCATCAGCCCTGCCAAGGATACCCAACACACCTCCCTTCACCCACTACCCATATACAAGGACATTCTTCATAACTTCCCTCATCAGCCCAGTAACTCCACCAACTGTAACGTTCCTAGTGCCCACATAACATCTCCCAAACAACAAACCTCTACACCTCTCCCACAGAGACCCAGGCGCTTTACCTTTTCCATACCTACCCGTAAATCCTCAGATTATATCCACCTGGACTCAGAACTCTCTCCAATCTTTCCCATTGCCACTCATACAACGACACTCACACCTACCTCATCCGTAAACTGCTCTTTTCCGCTGTCTTCCATCTCACAGCCCAATAACAAGGAACAACAGTCAGCCCATACATCCTCTGCGGTTGCGGGACTAAATAGGGACCGGACGGTTGCGGCCCAGGTCCATGGGGGCTCTACCAACCAGGTCAAAATGCAAGAAAATCAAATTTTGGATACAATTCTGTTATCTAAATCCACCCCTTCTGTCATCTCCAACGTGTCTATAAACACTAATGATTTAATTTCTTTTGATTCACCCTTGACAGAGATGGCAGCGGGCCGACTGACATCGCGTGGGCGAATGGATCCTCAGTGCCATGGGACCCCAGGGGGGGGAAAACACATGATGATTGGGCCTGAGAAGGTCAACATGACCACCAAAGCCCTTCCTGACACCCCCTCTGGGACCACCCCTGGTTCCCCCCAGGTGCCCACCGTGGCGGCCCCTGCCACCTCTGTCCCCTCCCACCCTGTTCAGGCCCCTTTGGTCCTGGCGGGTGACCGTCCGGGCCCCCCGATTTTGCAATCCACCTTACTCTCCCCACCCAAACTGAAAGCCATAACCCATATAGCCAGGCCCCACAGGAAGCTGCAGGACTGGTCTTTTCGACTGAAGAAGCCTGTAGTCTTCCTGGGGGACTCCAATATCAAACGTATTCCATATTACACCAACCCCAATATTCAACTTGACAGCTATCCAGGAGCAAATATCTACCATTTCCTTAAAATATGTGAAAAGACACCATGTAATCCGGCCACCAAAGTTGTCATCTTTTCTATCGGCATCAACAACAAGGACCAGGACCCAAAACAAACATCCATTAAACAACTCAAAGCCCTCTACAGACAGGCACGGTCTACCTTCCCTAATGCAGACATTTACTTCCCCATCCTGAACTTCTCACCTCGTCTTACACCCAAACAACAAGAGAACCTCAAATTACTTAACAATACCATTGCAACACATTTCCCATTCCTTGTTGAAATCCCACATGACTTGTTTCACACTACCGATGACAACATCCACTGGACAACAACAACAGCACTAACTATCTTCCAGCATTGGTGTAGGCAGCTAAATTTATAGATTCGCAACAAACCAATTCGGTAACCGCTTGCACTCACACATCACAAACAGACATTCGTCAGTTCTTCTTGCCCCATAAGCCCACTTACCATGGCGCCTCCATTGCCCCTGCACTTCCACCCCCAGCTCATTCTGGTCTTGTTGCAATGGATATCCCCCATCCCCCTACACTATCCGTTTTGGGATGGGACTCCACTTCTACAGTACTGAACCTATCAAAATTATTTACCCCCTCCACCGCCCAGATATCTCTTTTGGAAAAAGGACTCTCCTTCATTCCTAGACCCAGCCGCTCGGATCGGGAGGAGCTTCAAAGGGACCTCCATAAATATCACAGACGTCTAAAAATCATGGACCATTTCCGCAGCTCTAGTAACACCCGAGAGACCCTTTTCACATCCCCGTCCACCTGGGAACCACCCCTCTCCCAGGTGGACGTGGCCATTCAAACCCTCATCCGCTCAGATAGACAAACTCTCCTCTCTTACCGACCACAACCTGATATCCACGACAATCTAAAACCCATAGAACGCAGAGCCCTAAAACAATTATCCAAAAATCCCAATATAATCATAAAACCAGCGGATAAAGGCTCCAAGATCGTCATCTTGGACCGACAACAATATCTTTTAGAAGCAAATAGACAGCTCACAAATCCCATGTACTACAAACCCATCACGGAATCAATGCAACCACAGACCCAATCCCTAATCAGAAACATAGTCCGTTCCCTTCATCACCGCAAATTAATCACAGCCAAACAGCGAGATTTTTTATTTGGTCCAGATCAACCCCGCCCCCGACAATTTTACCTTCTACCCAAGATTCATAAAGACCCTCTCAGTTGGACGGTTCCCTTTGAGGTTCCTCCCGGCCGCCCGATTGTCTCTGACTGCGGGAGCTCTACCTACAACATTTCACAATACATAGATCATTTCCTAGGTCCCCTTTCAATCAAACACCCCAGCTACATCAAAGATACTTACCACTTCCTCAGTATAATCAGACCCATGGCTGTCCCTAATGATGCCTTTTTGTTCACCTTGGACATTGACAGTCTTTACACCAACATAAACACACAACATGGTTTAGAAACAATTTCATCCATCTTCTACAGATTCCCGGATCCTAAAAGACCGGACACTGACATTTTGGAATTACTTAAAATCTGCCTTACCCATAATGACTTCACATTCAATAACACACATTTCCTGCAGGTCCATGGGACAGCCATGGGTCAGAGATTTGCACCTTCCTATGCAAACATATACATGAGCGAGTGGGAGCGGGAAGCATTGGCCAAATGCCCTTACAAACCCTTCTTGTATCTCAGGTACCTAGACGACATTATAGGTATATGGCATCATAATATCTCCCTGTTTCAGCCCTTCTTAGACACTCTCAACAACCACCATCCATCGATCAAAATAAAACACACAATAGATCTTCACCAGGTCCACTTTCTTGACACCACCGTATTCTTCGAACCCTCTGATAATACCCACAAATGCATCCTTACTAAAGTCTACTTTAAAGCGACTGACACACACGCACTCCTTCATAAATCCAGCTATCACCCCAAGCATACTTTCCGAGGCATTATTAAATCTCAAATCATCCGTTTCTACCGCATTTCATCTAAGTACTCAGACTTTCAACAGGCCACCCAGACACTTTTCAAAGCCCTTAGACACAGGGGTTACTCTAAGCGCTTTCTCCGTTCCGTAAAAAACACAACCTTGGCCGCACTCGCCCCCACTCGCTCCACAAACATCTTACAACATCTGCATCACTCTCAGCCCCGCAGTCGGGGACAACAAATTCCCTGCCCCTCCCCCCGTTCTCCTTCACTCGACCTCACGCAATCCCCCTTGTTCTGCCCCCCTCTGGTTCCCACCTATCCTCCTTCTCAGCCTCCCTCCTCTAACCCTAATCTTTATCCCCCATGCACCCTTCCCAACCATAACCATCCTCCATCCCCACCCTCTCAGGTCTCCACCTCCCTGTCCCCCCTCTCTAATTCTAACCTTATCTACTCCACATGCCCCCTTCCTAACCCCAACCATCTTCCATTCCTTCTTTCTCAAATCCCCACCCACCTCACCTCACGGCTCCCCCCCCCTAATCCTAACCATAACCATCTTCCACCCCAGTCCCACTACTCCAACTCCAGCCCTAACACCGGTTCCCCTCCCCCCCTCTTTAACCCTAACCACTCCCCACCCCTCTACCCTAACCCTAACCCTCCTCGACCCTTATTCTCCTCCCCCAACCCTAACCCCAACCACTCCCCTCCCCTTTACCCTAACCCTAACCACTCCCCCCCTTACCCTAACCCCAACCACTCCCCTCCCCTTTACCCCAACCCTAACCACCACCCCCCTCCCCCTTACCCTAACCTTCCTCGTCCCCTGCTCCCCTCCCCCAACCCTAACCCCCCTTCCCCTCCCTTTCTTCCTAACCCTAATTATTCCCCACACTCGCCCCCCCTCTCCACTCCCAACCCTTATCCCAACTTGCTCTCCCTCCCTGACCTCAACCACTCCCCCTCCTCTTCCCTGCCCTCTCTATCTATTCATCTCTCTCCCTACTCTCATGTTTCTGACCTACCTCATGTTCCCAGGTCACGCTCGTCTATCGACCCCACCTCTCCCACTGCTCTCCCCAGACAAGAGACACACCCCTTCCCTATACAACTCGGTTTATCATCCAGACCTCTCCCCTTCATCAGCACCTTTTCTTGCAGATTCACCCCTCTTTACAAGACCATCAAATCCAATTTTCAGAAATTAAAGCTCACATATCCCCCATTTCATAATCATCGGTTCATCGCAGCTTACAGAAGAAATCCCAACCTTAGGGATATCTTAGTTCATTCAGCTTTCACAGATCACAGACGCATTCATCACGAATACAATCAGTTCTACACCTCACGTAAATTCATCACTAATCACCACAGTGGCAAAAGTCTCCCCATAACAGCTGCCTACACATTGCTTTCCAGGAACATAGTTTATGCCATTACCTGCACAGCCTGCAATAAACTTTACATTGGCGAAACCCAACATTCGATACTCATCCGTCTTAAACAACACCTCTATAACATTAGGGAAGGTAGACTGTCCACCCCCCTGGTAAATCACTTTCAATCTCACCCCATACAATACCTCACAATCTCTGGACTGGAATCCAATGATAGATGGACTACCAGACAGCGTAAAAGAGCAGAAAGACATTGGATTCATACACTGGTTACACTCACCCCATATGGCCTCAACATGGCCCCCTAATAACCCCAATAACTCCTTTTTTTTTTTTTTTTTTTTTTTTTTTTTTTTTTTTTTTTTTTTTTTTCATAAGCAAATTTTCCCTTTATGTTCAGTTTACGGCATTCCATGTTCTAACATCTTTCAGAAACATTCTCTGGGGTTGGCATCGCTCGCCGCACTGAGGAATCGAACTGTTCCCTCTTGCGCGGCGGGCAGATGTCAACCCCTTTTTGCCAATCACACTGTTGACCTGCACACACCCAACCTGGTATTCATTGTTCCCCTTGTCCCCTTTTTTTTTTTTTTTTTTTTTCAATAACAATTTCCCTATTTTCTCCATAAAAACATTCACTTTTTTCAGTTCTCTGGGGCTGGCGTTGCCAGCCGCACTGGGGAGTCGAACCGCTCCCAGCCGTGTGGCTGGCGGATGTCGGCCCCACTTTGCCACCGGATTGGGTGTATCTGTGTCATCTGTTGGCACGGATGCACCCAGTTTGGTATTCATTGTCTCCTTCTTTTATCCCCCTTTTTTTTTTTTTTTTTTTTTTTTTTTTTTTTCTCTCAATAATCAGCTATTTCTCATTTTTACACAACTGAAAATAACCTCCAAGTCAGTAGGCCAGCGCAAAAAACCATAATTGTGGTGACCCTAAACCCCAACCCCAACCCCAACCCTAACCCTAACCCCTAACCCTAACCCTAACCCTAACCCTAACCCTAACCCAGCATTCCCTTTAATACCTCTGATGAAGCAGCATCCCTGCGAAACGTCAGGTTTCACACTGCTCAACTGACCCTCACCCTTGGTCTTTTATAGCCTTTTAGTGTGTTTTACCACACACTATTTTAAATTGTTTTAATATTTTTGTTGTTTTTACCAGTCTTTTACCTTTTTTAATCAATAAAGATAGTTTTTAATTGCTAGTGGGGGTTTCGGCCTCCTCGGGCCTCCGGGCTCTTCCCTGTGGGATCTACATCTGCCTCACTAATCCTCTTTTGAGTATCAGTCTACTGCAATAGCCTACAACCATCAGCCATAAACTCCATCTACAACCTGGAATGTTGACCCGACCAAAAGAGGACAACGCACCAACTCCGTGCTAAGGTAGGCCACCCTCTAGCAATTAACATGTTTCTTTCCAGGACCAGGGCAGGCCAGGTGAGCAGTGGGGGGACCAATGCTCGGCCTCAGACACACTCACTACCAACACGACGCGAACCGCTGTTACCACCACCACCGCTTATGTCACTACACCCAAACCCCCATTCACATCCTAGTACGGTGAACAGATACCATCAGAAAAATACTTATCATCACCAACATTTCTCATCACACCATCTTAGACAAACCACACACACACCCTATCAAACACTTGACCCAGCCACACGAAACATCACCAAACAATACTTCAAACTCATCCAGGCAGTTCACCACAAAGAAATCATAGACACTTCCATTACATCCCAAACATTCCCTGTAGGAATGATGCGTCAGGTCCACAAACTCACGGATTTCATTAAACCATCTACACCCTGTGAAGCCACTCAAGCTAAGGTCAAACAAAACACAACAGTATGGATGCGTAACAATATGACTATACTACATGAACATTACACATCAGTCATCTCATCCCTGGAAGACACACCTCGAAACCCACTAGCCCTCCAGATAGCCATCAGCTGGGCTAGGAAACGATACCACACTCGCCTCACTTCAGGAACCATAAGAACAATAGAAGACATTCTCAACATTCACCCTGCAGACACACAACCTGTAGTTAACACTACACAGACGCCAGCAGACCCACCTCATAATTCAGCAGCTTCTAAGATTGGATCCAACCCGCCACCTCTACCCCACACAGGCACCCGCTCAGATAGGCCCCTCACCCCCATTTTAGAAGAGGAGGAGGAATTCCCGGCACTCCCACGACCAAAAACTCCCCATAAATTGTCCCTATACCTTGGTCCCAAACCAACCCTCACGGAGGATTTCACCCGCCATTTTAGACAACCAGAACTGGATCGGAACCAATCATCTCGACCCACAGCTCTGTCAGATCTCCCCAGATGCTCCTCCCATCACCTCTCACCCATAGCGAAGTTAAAGCCACCCCAGGACCATATTGATACAGTTAAGGCCCCACGGCAGACCCCATCACATCAATTACCCATATATAGGGAGACCTCTCAAGGCCTCCCTCACCAGACCATCAACCCTACCAGACCCAGAATTACAGCAATACCTCCCCCAGCTTTTTCCATGCCACAGGCTTCTACACCCCTACCCCAGAGACCCAGGCGCCTCACATTCTCTTTACACACACAGAAACCACCCGAGCCTACCTTTTTGGATCCAGAGCTCTCTCCCATCTCCCCCGCAACCAATCACATCACAGTACTTACACCTTCTTCATCTGTAAACTGCTCTTTTCCGCCATCTTCTGTTCCACAGCCCAATAACCAAGAACCACAACCAGACTCCAACCATTCCTTAATTACAGAGCCAACTAGGGCCCGGACGGTTGCAGCCCAGGTCCATGAAAGCTCTACAAATCAGGTTAAACTCATACAGAATCAAATCTTGGACACCATATCACTGTCAAAATCCACCCCTTCTGTAATATCTAATGTTTCCATAACAGCTAACGACCTCATTTCCTTTGATTCACCCCCAACAGAGATGGCAGAGGGCCGGCTGACTGTGCGTGGGCAAACAGATTCCCGGGGCTACAACAACCACAGGGGAGGGGAAACACATATGATGATTGGGCCCATGAAGGTCAGAATGACCACCCATGCCCACTCTGAACCCTCCCCTGTGACTAGCCCTGGTCCTGTCCCAGTGCACAGTCGGACCGCCCCTGCCTCCTCGGTCCCCTCTCACACTGATCAATCCGTCCCACACCTGGCCGGCAACCGCCCGGGCCCCCCCATTTTACAATCCACTCTACTTTCCTCCCCTCCCAAATCCAAAGCAATAACCCACTTGGCTAGACCCCACAGGAAACTACAGGACTGGTCCTTCAGGGTGAGGAGGCCTGTAGTCTTCCTGGGGGACTCCAATATCAAACGGATCCCACCCTACACCAATCCCAACATTCAACTGGACAGTTATCCCGGAGCAAACCTCTATCATTTCCTAAAGATATGCGAAAAGTCAGTACCCAATCCGGCCACCAAAATTGTAATATTTTCCATAGGAATCAATAACAAGGATCAGGACCCTAAACAAACATCGATAAAACAGCTAAAAGCTCTTTACAAACAGGCACAGTCTACCTTTCCCAATGCAGACATCTACTTCCCAATACTTAACTTCTCACCTCACCTCACAGACAGACAACAGGAAAACCTCAGGTTAATCAACAACACCATTGCAACCCACCTCCCATTCCTGACTGAAATTCCCCACGATACATTCCAAACTGCTGACGACAACATCCATTGGACCACCGCAACAGCCCAAGCTATTTTCCAACACTGGTGCAAACAGCTAAATTTATAGATACTCCTCAAACCAATCCGGTCACTATCCATGCTCATACATTGCAGTCTGATATCCGGCATTTCTTCCCACCTCAAAAACCTACCCACCTAGGCGCTGTCATTACTCCCCGTCCAACACTTTTAGCCCCAACCAACACCGTTTCAAACAGGACCCCACCCCTTGCACACCCCAACTTAGGATGGGACTCCACTTCAACAGTTTTAAATTTGTCAAAATTATTCATCCCTTCATCCACTCAGGTCTCCGTCCTGGAAAGGGGACTTTCTTTTATCCCCAAACCCAAGCACTCAGACTGGGAGGAACTTCAGAGGGACCTCCACAAATATCACAGGCGCTTGAAAATCTTCGATCACTTCCATAAATCTACTAATAATAATAAAAATAAAACTCTTTTCATATCCCCATCCACCTGGGAACCAGCTTTATCCCAGGCCAATAAAGCCATTCAAACTCTAATTCTATCGGACAGGCAATCACTTCATTCATACCGTCCCCAAAGAGACATCCCGGACAATTTGACACCTCAGGAGCGCAGAGCCCTGAAAGAACTTTCTCATAACCCCAATATAATCATAAAACCGGCAGACAAAGGCTCCAAAATCGTTATTTTAGACAGACAACAATATCTCCTAGAAGCCAATAGACAACTCACAGATTTAAAATACTACAAACCCATAACAGAAACCTTGCAATTACAGACCCAGTCACAAATCAGAAGCATCATTCAATCCCTCTATCATTGCAAACTCATCACAGCTAAACAAAGAGATTATCTATTTGGACCGGATCAACCACGCCCCCGACAATTTTACCTTTTACCAAAAATTCACAAAGACCCCTCCACATGGACAATTCCCTCTGAGGTTCCTCCCGGCCGTCCCATTGTCTCGGACTGTGGAAGTTCTACTTACAACATTTCCCAGTACATAGATCACTTTTTAGGCCCCCTCTCCACAAAGCACCCTAGTTACATAAAAGACACCTATCACTTTCTCAATATAATCAGGCCCATGGCTGTCCCAAATAAGGCCTACTTGTTCACTCTAGATATTGACAGCCTCTACACAAACATAAACACCCAACACGGCCTGCAAACCATTCATTCCATATTTCATAGATACCCAGACCCCAATAGACCAGATGGACATATTTTGGATCTCCTCAAAATTTGTCTCACCAACAATGACTTTACATTCAATAACAAACAGTACCTACAGGTCCACGGGACAGCCATGGGCCAAAGATTCGCACCGTCATACGCCAACATTTATATGAGTGAGTGGGAGCGAGAAGCACTCGCCAAGTGTCCCCACAAACCCCTGCTCTTTCTCAGATTTTTAGATGATATCATAGGTATATGGCACCATGACATTTCTCTTTTTGGACAGTTTTTGGATATTCTCAATAACCATCATCCATCCATTAAACTCAAATCCACCATTGATCCTCACCAAATAAATTTTCTTGACACCACAATATATTTTGAACCTTCCAACAATTCATACAACCGCCTTTTTACTAAAGTTTTCTTCAAGGCAACAGACACACATGCACTTCTCCATAAATCCAGTTATCATCCCAAACACACTTTCCGTGGCATCATCAAATCCCAAATCATCCGCTTCCATCGCATCTGCTCCAAACCTTCTGATTTCTCACACGCCACTCAGATTCTCTTCAAAGCCCTCAGACACAGAGGTTATTCCAAACGCTTTCTACGCACAATAAAAAATACCACTTTGGCTGCACTCGCTCCCACTCACTCTAACAACCTTTCACAACACTCATGTCTCCCCAAGGGGAGACAACCACAACCTAAAGTTCCCAACCACCTTCCTCGCTTACTCTCCCCCCTTAACCTTCACGGTTCCCCTTCCCTACCATTTTCCTCTAACTCTAACCATTCCCCAGACCTGGCCCCTTACCCTAACCCTAACCCCCTCCCTCCCATCCCTCCCCCTTCAATCCCCACACACTCCCCTGACCTACAGTTCCCCTCCTCTAACCCTAACCATTCCCTGCCCCTTCCCTCCATCCCTAACCCCAACCCCCTGCCTTCCTTACCCCCCTTTTCCATCCCCACACACTCTCCTGACCTACTGTCCCCCTTCTCTAACCCTAACCACTCCCCACCCCTTCCCTCCATCCCTAACCCTAACCCCCTGCCTCCCTTACCTTTCTTTTCCACCCCCACATACTCCCCTGACCCACTGTTCCCCTTCTCTAACCCTAACCATCCCCCCCCCCCTTCCCTCAAACCCTAACCTTAACCCCCTCCCTCCCTTATCTTTCTTGTCCAGCCCCACACACTCCCCTGATCTGCCGCTCCCCTCTTCTAACCCTCAGCATTCCCCACTCCCTCTTTCCTCCCCTAACTCCAATTATTCCCCTCCTTTACCTTCTCTATCTGTGCACTTCTCCATCGACCTTTCCCTTGTAGAACCTGACCTGGACCCATCCTTTCCCTCAACACAATCTACTCCTATTGCCCATACCCTTCCGGACTGTTCCGCAGCACGAGAACCTGGCCCCGTCACTCACAAACCCAACTCCCCACCCAAACTTCTTCCCTTTGTCAGCACCTTTTCTCATAGATTCACAACTTTCCACAAAACCATTAAGTCCCATTTCCAGGACCTGAGACTCCAATATCCACCCATTCACAATTATAGGTTCATCACAGCCTACCGGAAAAACTCAAACCTCCAAAACATCCTGGTCCATTCAGCCTTCACTGAAAATAGAAAAATACCCCTCACACAATATGAGCACCTATATGTTCCCCGTAAATTTATTTCAAACCCCTATAGTGGCAAAAGTCTTCCCATATCTCTCACCCATTCCTTGCAATCTAGAAATACAGTCTATGCCATCACCTGCACAGTCTGCAATAAACTTTACATAGGGGAAACCCGACATTCCATTCTCACCCGTCTCAAACAGCACCTGTACAACATTGGGGAAGGTAGACTATCCACCCCCTTAGTCAATCATTTTCAGCTACACCCAGTTCACAATCTCAGAATCTCCGGCTTGGAATCTAATGACAGATGGTCTACATACCAACGGAAAAGAGCAGAAAAACACTGGATCCACACACTAGCAACACTCACCCCACATGGACTGAACCTAGCATCATAAGATCTTCCGATATTTCCATTACTTCAACAGTGCCTTCCTTTGGTCATTCCTTTTTTCTCCTCTCAGCATCTCTTTCTCCTCCGCTTTGCCCCTCCCCTCAGGGGTGGACGTCTCCCACTGTACCGGGGGACCAAAACATCCCCTCTGGTGCACCTGGGAGAGGTCCACCCCGCTCTCTTTCCCCCCCCCCCCTTTTTTTCTTTTGGTGTGGCTCTCTGGGGTGGGCGTCCTCTGCTGTGCCGGGGGATTGAGCCAGGTCCCTCTGGCTCACCTGGCGGGCGCCTGCCCCGTTTGGCCAACAACATTGCTCACGTACCATAATCACTCACATTATAATTCCTCTCCCGTTCTTTACAGACAAAACATTTATTTATTTCTTTTGATACAGCGCCCCCCCCCCCTTTTTCTTTCAGTGCGGCTCTCTGGGGCGGGCTTCCGCCACTGTGCCGGGGGATCGAACCAGGTCCCTCTGGCTCACTTGGCGGGCGCCCGCCCCATTCTGCCACCAACATGGTCAACAGCTCCACCTATTGAATATCAACCACTACATAACGACTACAACCCTTGCAATAATTTCCAAGTCAGTAGGCCAGTGCCGTAAACCATAAACGTGGTAACCCTGAACCCCAACCCCAACCCCAACCCTAACCCTAACCCTAACCCTTAAAAACAACAAAAGAAAGGTCCGACACAATCATAATATGCTCCTTGTTGAACCACACAGAGAAATGGAGCCCAGAGTGACAAGCGATGGCCCGTGCATTGCCTTTGGCTCCCTACTTAAACTGTTTCGGTTAATAAACTGACTCAGGGGGAGTCATCGAGAAATACTCCAATCCCTAACCCTAACCCCTAACCCTAACCCTAACCCCTAACCCTAACCTCTTATGGTTTGTTTATAAAGTATAAAGAATAAATTAAACAGATGTCGTGGGGAAAAAAACTTTTTACATCTTTTTTTAAGAATAAAACCATGTGAATATGCCCTCAGTAATGTGCAAGGCAGGTTTTTATCACAAGATCTTTGCAGACGTATATCATACATATATGGCACACTTTCAGTGTTCAACCTCAGTTCCAGAAACATCCGGTCTGTGTAAATTGTAATTACAATAGGAACCGTCCTAAGTTATATTTTATTCCAAGTAGAAAATAAACAACATAACAGATAATGAAACTGACATGTTATCATTTAATGGAAAGTACTAATCTGATGCATTGCATCTGTAAGAAGTTGGAACAGTACCATGACTGGGTCTGAAAGAGGAATTGAGAAACACTGGTCTGAAAGGAGCATTTCAGAGATGGTTGAGAAGCTCGAATCCTGCATCAGATCAGAAAGAGAGAACACCCCTCCGCGAAAACTCTAGCAACCATTTCCTGACTTACCGGACATTTAAAGACAGTTGTTAAAAAAGTAGAGATGTAGCCACATGTAGTCAACATCTGGAAGCATTTACAAAAAAGGAATAAGTAACCAGATTACTTTATAAAACAATTTTATACAACAAATCTAAATACAAACTTATGAATAGTCATGTGCTTTTTTCTACCTTTAGCTTTGTGAAGACTGCAGAAACAACATGTCACTTAACTCAGAATATGATCACATTTATTTTGGTCCAGACATGTTTGTGTTGAAAGTCAAAGCAGCATGTTGGTTACAGTTCACTGTTTTATTTCCTCAGATCAACTTTTCTCTGAATTTTCTTTTATTTTCCTGAAGCCACATTAAAAGTGATAGCATCACTTACTGGGATGAAACTTTACTTTAGCATCTGACCATTGCATTTGAGGATCAGCTGTTAAAATAAGATTATTCATCGGAAAAGGGTTTTGGTATTTTGATTAGCTTTTCAGATAATGTACGTGTCAAGGTCATCTAAACATCTTCATCGTTGTGACAGCTAATTCTCATGTTAAAGGGCTGGATTACGCTAATTCCTTGGCAAGCAGTTATTTATGTTCAAGTTTTGTCAGAAAAAAATTGGACTGGTTGCAAAATGGTGGAGCAACTCTCCATGCTGGACATCTGCAATATACAATCTTCAGATCAGGTTTCCTAAAGATTGGGGTTTGAAGCTGTCTAAAGCTGAAAATTCAGTGAGCCTCCAGATAGGCAATGAATTCCTGAATCTGACTGAGTTGACAAAAACTTTTGGGAAAACAAATCTTTGTTTTATTCAACTTTGTTGTTAATTTAACTGTAAAAAAGCTAAAACTCCACTGGGTCTTTGTTTCATATGTTCCAACTAAACTTTTCATTCTCTAATTTGATTGTAATTCTGTTTTCATAACTCCCAGTAAATCCTCAATAATAAACAAATTCTGGTTAAAAGTAGCAGTGCATACTCTATTATAGGGTTAACCTGCTGGCCAGTGCATCAGTTTACCAGCAGATCATAGGCATCAATCTGTCTAATTTTTTATGTTTAGAAACCCAAAGCAAAAACATTGTGCAGTAGAGAAAAGTGGAGTCCAACTGCTCACCTAAAACCAGTTGCATTGAAAAGATCTGTGAGTACTTGGATCAAAAGAAAGCTGATATACTGCTCACATTTAATCAATGTCTTGTTTACAAGAAAAAACACTTGAAAAATAAAATAACATTTGAGTGTAAATCTGTCAAAAAGAAACTAAGTACAAACCTGTAATGATTTCTGGATAAGAGAAGGTGTTTCCTTTCATGTCCAAAGACTAAATACTGTCGTCAGGTACGCTTAGTCCAACTACTAATATGCATGGTAATTCCCAATCAGTAATAATAATTACAGCTGCTTGTTGAAAATATTTATAGACACCAGCACTTTAGAGCATAACAAGATATTTCAAGTAAACGCAATAAATGTCTGTGCACTGTTATAAGTGGCTGCAGGAGAATGACTGAGGTCTTCAGACAGTTTCAGACACTGTCCACATTCCAGCTTGTTTCATTGGAAACTGCATTCATAAAGAAGAGAGATAAAGTGCAGCAGAGTTTATTTTGTAGGTCAGTGCTAGCATACATATCACTCAGTCTCCAGTAAGGAAGGCCAAACTTCACTTTGATGGAATGCAGATGGTCATCTCACCTAAACCCACTATAAACTGTGGCTGTGCTTAATTAGACTCATCTCAGGTCCAGAGACCCATTTAGTCTGTTGTTGGCAACATAAGTCATCCTGTTTCCAATGGCAGCTTCAGCGTGATACAGCCAAGGCAGCTCACAGTGAGGTTTCATGGGAGAAACTGACAGAGGTTGCCAGTGTGAAGTTGGGGTTTTTTCCTGAAGGGTGGTCATCAGCAGGAAGCTGGAGGAGAGAAAAACGTTCATGTGAATGATGAAAATGACTCAGAAGATGCCTAGTTTTAGAATCACTTACTGAAAGTTCAGATTTTGATTTACTGTAAATCTGTAAAATATTTTAAATCCCAATGAAAACACGAGGTGTTTCGAAGTTCTGTTCTCTGTGATGCCACCACATGGCGCCAATTAGTCTCACAAAAAAGACTGAAATGTTTCTTTCTTCTGCAAAGGCTGAGCTGTCCAGGGTGTACCCTGCCTTTCCCCCAAAGACTGCTGGGATAGGCTCCAGCTTCCTCGTGACGCTTCACCGGACTGAGCGATTAGGATTATGAAGGAATAGATTTACAAAGGCCATGAGAATAAAATGAGTCAAACATCTAGGCAACCTTTATACTTGGTGGTATCATTGTAAAAACTGGAGAATCACCATGACATGGCCTTCCTGAAAGGTGACTTAGCAGCTTTCACACATTGTCCAATTTAACCTATGGACATCTCCAGACTTACAAAGCAAAACTAATAAAACAAGGACCTGGTGGTTAAACCAGTTTCTCAGATCAGGGTCCTCATTTATAAACCTGCACGTAGCAACGATGACTACAGGTGGCATACGTACTGAAAACTGGAAATGCGGCACAAAAATGAGAGCTTCATTAAAGCCAGAGATTCATTAAAGGCAAATGTGTCAAAGTTTGAAACTATCAGGTAGGACAGGAGACCTTTTGGACCAGTTCTGAGAAACAATAGGTGAGATTATGTTTTATTCTATTCTACAGGCATTTGACTGAAATAACTGAAAACTGAAACTCACTACTTTCAAGTCGTTGCTGTCTGCTCCCATGTTGACGTTGTGTCTTTTCAGCTCAGATTTTATTAATGCTGAAATATAAAAACAGAAAACATTTTACAATGCAAACAATCCTATTGTATTAGCTTTCCAGCAAGTTTCATGGTGCAGACCTGTTAGACAAACTCCCATTAAGATCCAGGAGCAGAGGAAAAGGTTTCCAGCCAGTGGACTAAAGTGTGTGGTCAGTCTCCCCTGAATCAGAGTGAAGATGATGCCGAAGATCTGCATGTACAGACCAACAGCATATCATTAAAAATCTCACTGATTTATGACCCCAAAGATGACAAATCAACATGTTCAAACTTCCCAAGATGGTTCCCAACATGAAAACAGAAACTACGAGAAGCAAACATGCTTCACAAATATGAGTGTCTCGTTTATTGTGGAGAAACGTTTTATATTGTGTAGTTCTTTGTTATACCTGAGCGAAAGCATTGAGAAGTCCTGAGGATGTCCCCTCAGACTCAGGATAAGTGATCTCCACTCCAAACTCAAAGCCAAGTGGGAGATAACCCGTCATGAAAAACCTGAAACAGATAAATTTAGAAAAAACCTTGAAGATGAAATAATTTCCTACAATCTTTTAATATTCACATAAAAAATCTTTTTCACATTTATCACCTGCAGGCATATTTAGACATAAAGCTCAGAATAAAACCAGCTGAGCTGTATCAACAGTTTGCAGCATAGCTCGCCGAGAAGCAAAACAGCCTGATCTTCAGTTTAACTTCACTTTTCATTTCAGTTCTGTGTTGTTTTACTAGAGTTCAACCTGGAAAATCTGCTGAAAACAGTAAAAACAAAACAGCCAGAAATGACTCTGCATTAATTTATTTTCACTGGACTCTGACTGGATCGTACTGACACCTGGTCCCCTGGAGGCCTGGAGTAGCAGGAGAGACCAAACCAGAACAAGGCTTGGTAAAAGACAGCTGGGTACATGGCAGTTTGTGTGAACAGCACAGAACAGATCAGGTGACCCCAACTCAGGTGGGTGATCGATTCCAGGAATACAAGTTGTACTGTCCTTTCTTAACATATAGTTAGGTTACAGGTATCCAGGGCTGGCACTGAACGACTCAGGAGGACATGCCCTTGTATTGGACTGCTTGGTACTCAAGTAAACTAAACAGGACCACTCTGTATGGTATGGCTCAGTGCAGGATAGCCTGGTAAATGTATGTACACAATGGACTAGTACAGAATGACTTGGTAAAGGATGGCTCCAGTTGCTGGGGTGGAAGGGGCATGAAGAACATCAAAAAACGTTTGGTTAAGGTTAGAGTTCCAGTTTACTTGAGGTCAGAAAAAGGACAGCGAGACAGATCAGGACAATATCAGGAGACAGGACCCTAACCCTAACCCTATCATGGAGCCAGAACAAGAGGCAGGAAGAGGACATGGAGACAGATCAGAAGACAGGAAAAGGACAGCGAGTCAGATCAGAAGACAGGAAGTGGACATGGAGACAGATCTGAAGACGGGAAGAGGACATGGAGCCAGAGCAAGAGGCGGGAAGAGAACATGGAGCCAGATCTGGACACTTATTAGACTATATTTTTGCTGTAAAAATGCATTTGTGTGAACAATGGAAGGGGAGGTCAGGTCCCCTGTGTCCCCCTGGGATGTCCACTGAGTTTGCAAATACACAGGGTGAACATTGACTTCAATTCTCAGGCACTGACCTTTAAAAGGCAATGTTCAATAAACCGGCTTGACAAGTGTTATGCCCCCTTCCATATGGGGAAAAAGAGGTGCTACAAACATTTGACCAACCTGTGGCACAGATGTAAAGTGAAGCAACATTTTATTGTTTCAGGTGTGATAAATTACAGCCAAAACACAAGTTGGGATTAGAAGTGCTGCTCGGACAAACAAAATAAAATCAATACTCAGGGCCTACATAACCAAAATTCCACCGTCACAAGAAGGCAAAGCAATAAAGAATAAACACAACCCACAACCTTGGCCAAATCATAACAAAACCAAAGGCTAAGAGTAGCAGTACCATAAACTAAAAACCACCAAAAGTAACTAGATATAGCCAAATGAAAACACACAATCCTAAATACTAACTATGTTGGGGTAGCCTTTCGGAAATGGGACAGATGCTCACGTTTTATCTCTAGTGGGTCGGTATTATAATCAATCGCCTAAGAAGGGTAACAGGACAGAATCAGAAATTCCGATGTCACTGTTTTCACTGGCTTGTGCACGAGTGACTACGCAAGCAGGATACAGCTTGGAGTCATGAGGAAATGGGACTGGGGTGTTATTAGCTAAAGGGTCATCAATCACTTCCAAGTGATAATCCTAATACACCTACCAAAATTTGGGGCAGACAGTGATGGGAAAAGATCCATTAACAAGCACAGACTTTATGTGGACATGGTGTACTGGTCTAAGGACGTAACCCAACTCAACACCATGCAAAACTGAATTGTATCACCAAGATGAGCATTTTGAAAATAGCAAAGCGCTGGCTAGAATAAGCAACAGGGAACAACCAGTGTATCTTAGTATACGCATGTGTTTCTGATGATCAGGATTACCAGTCAAAGACACAAAGCCCTAAAACAAATGGTGAAAAACATGAGAGTGAGTCAGTTATAGGAAGCCCATTACCAGTGTTTATACAGAGGGACAGAGGTTGAATCAAACAAACTCCCTTGGTTTACTGCGGTTTTGTTTGATTTTATGTTTGAGGGCCAAGCAGTCTGCGATGACATGTCTGAGTTTATGGCAGTAAAAGCTTTCTCTGGTTTCTGTACCAGGTTATGTTTTAACGGGTGAAATCTGTGACAGGGTTGGTGTGAGCCTTTTCATTACTGACAGGAAATTATATCTTTTGTGTAAGAACAAATTCATCAGCCAAGAGACTGGCAGAAGAAAGAGTACTCAACTTTTGATAATTTAGATACAAAACCACATACTCAGGAATACATTTCTTAAAATTTTCTACCAAAAAAAGTTCTCTTAAGGACTCATACCCTGCGATCCTAGACACTGCACATCATTTGTCAAAGAGAATACTTTTGTCTCAGGCAAATTCAGCATAATTCTGTCCAGCAGCTTTCCTCTGTTAGCAAAGCTTCTGCCTGTATATTGCAGGAACTACTCATAACTTGCATGACAGTGGATTTGACTTGGTCATAATTCAGGATATTCTTTAGTGGAACTACTACCTCTTGTGCCTTTCCAGACAGCTTGCACTGTAGCAACAGAAGCCAGACAGCTGCTGATATTTGCCACGCCTTTTTATATCCTGGTCTTGGCAACTCCAGCAGCGTTTGGCCCATGTTGCAGCCATTCACTGCTGCAACATGGGCCAAACAAGCAACTGGTACAACAGGCAGCAGCCGGAACAATAAGCCTCCAAGTGATGCTCATTGCTGATGAACACGCTGGTAGCTCTGGTTGTTGCTCTGACTCTTCACATGGCTGTGTCTCAATTCAGGTTATGCACACTTCCAAGTGAGGATTCGTCGGCTGCATATGTCATAGTGACGCCAAGTTCTGTCCCAATTCAAAGGCTCCTTCCAGTCCTCCCTCCCAGTCCGCCCTTCGTTTGGCTCCAGATTAGGTTAAAACGAAGGCTACCAGACATGCGTCCTAAGCACCCTCTCCTATCCCAGAATTCATTGCGCTCCTGATAGAAAAGAATGAGCAGCAGTGTAGGTACCACACCAGCCAGACCGTTTATTTATTTATTTTTATGTATAAACACACATATCTGTCCCAGCAGACAAGCTGGGAGGACATTGTGACCAATAACCACAAATGAATTACATTTCGCCCAGAGATGGACTGGCGAGCTGTCCAGGGTGTACCCTGCCTTTCGCCCAAAGCCAGCTGGGTTAGGGTTAGGGCTCCAGCTTCCCGCGACCCTGAATTGGATTAAGCGGTTCAGAAAATGAATGAATGAATGAATTTCATTCCAGTCGTCCTCAGATGTCTTTGTCCCCTTTTATTAAAGAAACGGCTGAACATATTCCAGTCACTCAGATAACTGGACACTGGAATAAGGAACAATATTTAAACATGTGCTAAATTATAATCCTGTCATATAAGACACTGTTTTGTCAATTAATTTAATTAAGTTAAAGAAAGAAACAAATTAGAGCATTTTTCTGACAAAAATACCTGGACAAAATACCTGTCAACAGGTGCAGAAGTCTGACTGGGAGAAACAAAAAACACCTAACTGGACTGGAAACATCACAGGATTGTTTTACTAAATATTAGTTTATGACTGATGGAACATTTATTATTTTATCATACTTGTTTGCGTTTAAAGTTTTTTTTTGTTGAACCAGAATTAGAAAATAATGTCATGATTTTAATCAAACTTTCATTTATTATGACTTTAATCGGTTTCATCTTATTTCCCAGTCAGCAGTTTTCTCCTTCTTTAATGGGAGGGTATGAATACATATGAGGACGACTGTACATGTGTCTAACAAGGATTATTTTCCACTGAAGTTAACGTCAGCTTGACAGGATGAGCCGTCAGCCAGAGGAGAGCTCGTCTAAACCGCCTCATGTTGCTCATTTGCACACAAAGGAAAATAAATCTAATTTGAACTACTGCCACCATTTTCTATCATTTTAAACATATTTTCATGTTTTTGTGGAAGAATGGGATCAGTAATTAGATAAACTTGTCATATTGGTGGACTGCTTAGTTGGGGTTGCTGGACGTGCTGACGTTGCGGTAACGTATTGTGTCATTTCCTGTTTCCCTAGCGTGTATCACTGTTGACGATGAAAATGATAGTTTAAACATTTCCTTTAGCTCTATTCTAAACTCAGTTGGGTTTTCACAAAATGTCCATGGAGCCACTCACTCTCATGGTCATACTCTTGATCTGGTTCTAACATCTGGTATTGAGACTGATAAGCTCAAAGTATTTCCTCAAAACCCTGTCTTGTCCGATCACTTCTTATTAACCTCTGAATTCACTTTGATTACTCACTGACCAAAAATAAATTCTACTATAGTAGATGTTTATCAGACAATAATTTTACAAAATTTAAACAATCAATTGAATCAATTTTTTCACATCTAGCATGTGTTAGCATGACTGAGAGTCCCCCTTTAAGCCTTACTCCTGCTCAGATTGATCAACATGCTGATACTATAACAGCTTCAATGCGTACAACCTTGGATAATGTTGCTCCCCTAAAGAAGAAGAAATTAGGTAAGATTATGAAGGCTCCCTGGTTTAATTCCCAGCTTCGAGCTCTAAAACAGGCGTCAAGGCGTTTGGAAAACAGATGGCGTTCATCAGGACTAGAGGAGTCTCACTTAACCTGGAAAGAAAGTTTAATTGTATGCAAAAAAGCCTTACGTACGGCAAGAACAGCTTATTATTCATCATTGATAGAGGAAAACAAAAACAACCCTCGGTTTCTTTTCAGCACTGTAGCTAGGCTTACTAGGAGCCGGAGCGCTGTGGAGCCATGTATTCCTTTCTCACTTAGCTGTGATGATTTCATGTATTTTTTCAGGAATAAAATTGACACTATTAGAGATCAAATTGACAATACTCTTCCTTCTACCTATAATGTTGAGCCTGTTGTGGTCTCCGAAGCATCCTTAGAACCAGGATCTGACTTGTGTCTAAATAGTTTCTGTCCTGTCCAACCCTCTGAATTAACTAAAATAATAGCTTCATCTAAACCATCCACCTGTATCTTAGACCCTCTCCCAACGAGCCTCTTTAAGGATATGTTCCCTTTAATTAATACATCACTACTAAGTCTTATCAATATGTCTTTAGTGACAGGATATGTACCACAATCATTTAAAACTGCTGTAATCAAGCCTTTACTTAAAAAGCAATCTCTGGATCCAGAGGTGATAGCAAATTATAGACCTATATCTAATCTCCCGTTTATGTCCAAAATTCTGGAGAAAATAGTTTCAGCTCAGCTACATGCCCACCTGAGCAGAAATAATTTATGCGAGGAGTTTCAGTCAGGATTTAGAGCTCATCATAGCACTGAGACAGCATTGGTGAAAGTTACTAATGACCTTCTTATGGCCTCAGACAAAGGACTTGTGTCCGTACTTATCTTGCTTGATCTTAGTGCTGCATTTGATACAGTCGATCATAACATTCTGTTACAGAGACTAGAACAGGTGGTTGGAATTACAGGTACAGCGTTAAGCTGGTTTAAATCATATTTATCTGATAGACTTCAGTTCGTTCATGTAAATGACAAGTCCTCCTCCCAAACTACAGTAAGTCATGGAGTTCCTCAAGGTTCTGTACTTGGACCAGTACTCTTCACGCTATATATGCTCCCTTTAGGCAAAATTATTAGACAGCATGGAATAAACTTTCATTGTTATGCAGATGATACTCAGATATACTTATCCTTTAAACCAGATGAAACAAATCAGCCCAATAGGCTACAAAATTGTCTCAGACATAAAGATTTGGATGTCTAGAAATTTTCTCCTCTTAAACTCAGATAAGACTGAAGTAATTCTCGTTGGATCTGAAAAACTCAGAGCTAAATTTTCCGGTTTTGTAATGAACCTGGATGGCATTACTTTAGCTTCCAGTGCTACAGTGAGAAACCTTGGAGTAATATTTGACCCTGACCTGTCCTTTGGTCCACATATTAAGCAGGTTACTAAAACAGCCTTCTTTCATTTACGTAATATAGCCAAAATTAGGGACATTCTGTCTCAGAGTGATGCAGAAAAACTGGTTCACGCTTTTGTTACTTCTAGACTAGATTACTGTAACTCTCTATTACTGGGCTGTCCTAAATATGCCCTGAAAACCATTCAGCTGATCCAGAATTCTGCAGCCAGAGTCCTGACCAGAACCAGCAGGAGAGATCATATTTCTCCAGTTTTAGCCTCTCTTCATTGGCTGCCTGTTGAATCTAGAATAGAATTTAAAATCCTTCTCCTTACATATAAAGCCCTCCACAACCAGACACCACTATATATCAAAGACCTCATAGTTCCTTATATACCAAGCAGAGTACTTCGTTCGCAGACTGCAGGCTTACTTGTGGTTCCTAGAGTCTCAAAGAGCCGAGCAGGAGGCAGAGCCTTTGGTTATCAGGCCCCTCTCTTATGGAATAAGCTCCCAGTTAGTGTTAGGGAAGCAGACACCCTCCCCACCTTTAAGACTAGGCTGAAGACTTATCTTTTTGATAAGTCCTATAGCTAGGGATGGTTAGCATCCCTTAGTTATGCTGCTATAGGTTTAGACTGCTGAGGGACATTTCCTGATACACTGAGCTTCTCTCTCTTTATCTCTTTCTTTTACCCCCCCTAACAGTGTTGCATCATTAACATGTATGTCTCCTGTCTCAGCAGGTCTCCCTGGCCGGGAGTAGCAGTTCCTGTTGTCTGTTGTCTTTCTGTCCTCTTCCCCACACACAGCAGAGGCAGATGGCTGCCTGTCCTGAGCCGGGTTCTGCCGGAGGTTTCCTTCCTGTTAAAAGGGAGTGTTTTCCTTCCCACTGTTGCCAGTGTGCTTGCTCAGGATGGGAGATGGAGTTGGACTCAACTCAATCTGTTGGTTTCCTTATATAGGCTGTTATGAATTGGCCTTCATTATGTTTTCCCCTCTGTCTGTAAAGCGTCTTGAGATGGCATTGCCATGATTTGACGCTATATAAATAAAGTTGAATTGAATTGAATTGAATATGTAGTTGCTAGGCAACGGAGGACTGGAGCACTATGGATAATTCTCCTCCACTAGATAGGCCGTCTCATTTTACTTAGAATAAGGCACTTAGTTGTGTTCAGACTACGTAGAACACTTTGTAGCCTATGTAGTCTGCGCACTTGGAATTGTGAAGACCTTGAATTGAGACACAGCCACCATCTGAGATGAGAATTTGTTATTGAAAAGTTTTTATTCGCAATCACACCACATCTCTTCATATTGATCTCATATTAATAGATAAATGTATAACGTATCATTTCAAAAAGCTTGTCATACCCGAGCACTCCAGCAGTGAAAAAGACCAGGTAGATGTTATTGAGGTCCAGAGTGAAGGTAAAGACTACCATGCCTAGAAAAGACAGGCTGTAGACCATCAGAGTTGTTAGCCTGCAGAGGAGGAGTGAGAGTTAGTTGATCCCTTACAGGTCATGAATTGATGATCAAATTGTTTTTCTATTTTAACAGTAACCAACATGTAAAACATGGATTCTACTGATTCTTACACTGTCCCATGTAAAACACAGCTGCTGCTGGGGTTAGGGTTTCAGAGCTTTATTCCTACTGAAGATGCAGAAACATGAAGTTCAAATCTGCCTTCTGTTTTTACTAAAGACAACATTCTTCTGACTCAAACATCAAAGGAAATACAGATTGGACATTTTCTGAGGTATAATCTCATTTTAATCTCAGTTAGATACTGTTTCCATGGTAACAATACATGACCTGAAGTTTGTTGTACAATGTCATGATGTAGTTTTTTTTCTTAGCTGAAAAGGATAATTTTATGCAACCCTGTGTTGAAAAGTTTTTTTGTTCAAGTTTCAGATTTTCAAAAGAGATATGGAGGTTATGGAGGATTTAATATGGAACCAGGAAGCAGGTGTTTGGCATCACTTACCATTGTGATCTAACAGGTTAGAAGATACTGAAAACTAGACTTTATGCTCAACATAGTCCCTACACCTAACAAATGTCTTATTTCTGGTTGGCATCGTTGTATGTGGATATCCTGCTGAGTGCATGATGGGTCAAAATGATTCAACATCATTTAGGTGTAATGACAATTTTCCATTTTCTGCAGTGTAAATTTCATCCTATAGTATCAATAATGTCAGACTGAAGCCTTAAATCAACAGGAAGAGGTGCATTTATGTGCTGCATACTTGTAAGTCTTTGTGTGGTCTAGCCAAAGGCCACAGAGAATGGAGCCAACCATCCCAGCGACCACCAGAGTCAAGCCAATTCTACCAGCGTTCAGCTCCTGGTTCTGCAGAGACCAAAAGAGAGATAGCTGTAGTTATAGGTGGGTTATTACCAGTCACATGTTCTAGAAAACTCAGCTGAATGGGAGGAGGGCAAGACAGAGGGAGCTGGTAAGTCATCGATGTTTTGTAGATTTATCTTCGCAGTAAGAATGTGTAAAAGCACCCTCCAACAATCAGTTCATGTCCTGTCCAGTCAAGTCCATCCCTCTATTTGCCTGTCCCTCTGTCCCTCTATCTTTGTCTCCATCATAGACTGCATCTAAAAAGATGGGCGGAGCCTCCGTGACGTCACCTGTAGGTTTCTGAACAGCTGAATTGAAGTTCAGTGGGCGGTTCCTACCATCACCATCTTGGCAGGGACATGCGTGTCGTCTCGCCCAGAAAATACAAATATGGGCAAAGAGGTGGAGCTGAGAGGGGGGCTGTGAGCGTCATTGGTGGACGATTGACATCGAGTGAACTCCGAGCTTTCTATAGCTAAAAGCTAACTGAGCTAACCCGGAGATAACAGGAGCTAACCAGCTAACGGAGGTAAACAGGCTAAAGCTACGTCATGTTGTTAACCGACTAAAAACCGCGGTTGTTCTACATTCTTCTGACTTGAAGCGGGAGATCGTGTACCTGTCAATCAAAAGGACACGCCCCTAAATATGCTGAACTTTGAGATTAAATTACTTTTAAATGGACAACTTAGAAAAAAATTCACTCCCCCCACAGTTGTCATGAAGGTAAACCTGACCTATTAAACCTAAAATGGATTTTTGTACCAGGCTGTAAACATGTTTATTTCTGCTGTAAACATGTTTATTCCTGCTGTGAAGTTGGTCTTTTTAACATGGGAGTCTATGGGGATTTGCTCTGTTTTGCAGCCCCTAGTGGATGAAGGGGGAACTGCAGTTTTATGCACTACCACATAGGCTTTACTTTTAATCGCTGGAGGCTCCGTCCATCTTTCATGCACGGTCTATGGTCTCCAACTATCACTATTTCTCTATCCATCCATCTCTCCATCAGTTTTCTGTATTTTGAACATGAAAAATCTACAGCATGTAGAAATAAAATGTAAGCAGTGGAGCTTGTTGCCATGGAGATGCATTAGGAGTTTTCATTGGGGCTAACTTTTCTGTAGATAAATGTCGGTATGTAGCTGATGGACAGAAGCCATGTTTATTTGTTCCAGACTGTAAAAGCTCTCTTCATGTCCACTCATCCTGGACAAAGTCACAATGACACATCTGCTTCATGTCCCTGTAATGGTGCTGTGTAAAGGCTTGAGCCATCTCTCATTTTGGTCTGGGTGGGGAAAATGAAAGGAGAGATATTCTTTGACACTGTTTGTTTACCTGGTAACAAGCCATGATCATCTGGTTAAGAAGTGTGGAGACTGAGTAGAAGGATCCTGTCAGGATACCTGCAGATCAGAGAAACCGCAGTTTCAGCACTGAGTTCATGTCTGGATTAGGTTCTCCCCAATCATAATAATGAATTCATCCCAAAATATCTTTTTTTTAAAGGACACGTGTAATTAAATGTGCATAACTAACTATGAAAATGTGTGTTTTGAGAATCAGGAGAAAATCTAGCTGCTAGAGCACATGTAAACTTCTGCTACGCGTGAAGGAAAATTGTGAAAATAGGAGAAGACCTTTGAACCCACTGGATTTAATGTGAGTTTCCAGTTTGTGTTTAACACAACCAAATGTCCTGATCCCCCATTTTCAAAAGGAGAAGTCATTGTGGCTTGAAAGGCACTGTATGTAAGCTTAGGTGATTCTTTCCAACCCTAGGTGGCAAACCACCACATGGTGGCAGTAATGAACAAACTCCTCATCCCTCCCCTCTCCAAAACACAGTGGAACCATCACTGTTCAGAAGACTCAAACTTTATTTAGAAGCTTTGTGATGACATCCAGTATTTCAGATCCAAGTGAACCAGTAACTGTTAACACAACAGGTTCTTCCTCACACTGAAAATTATCATCATTTATGATTTTTGCAAAGTATTCAAAAATTACAATATAGCATATTGAATAAACTGTGTAGTACGAAGAGGCTAAGCTACGTGCTGAAGAGGCTAAGCTACATGCTAAGCTAGCTATAGTTGCTAAGTTATTTATAACTTTATACATATGTCTGCATATATTCAGCTAATGTTGCGGACATATTGAGTTAATCCTTTAACTGGGACCAAGAGGTCTGAACACATCACACCAATTTTAAAATCTTTACACTGGTTTCCATTGTCATGATGTTTTGTGTTGTGTACTTAGTTCTAGTTTCCTGTTTTAATTTGTATTTTTCCTTGTTTAGCTCCCTTGTGTCTTGTTTCCTGTTTTGCTTTCCCATTCATTAGATTCCCTGGACTCATTAGCTAATTCATTCCACCGGTATATGTGTGGAAAAATATATAAACCAAGCAGAGTTCTTAGATCCAAAGATTCAGGTAAACTAGTCCAGACATGAGTCCAGACTAAACATGCATAAGCAGTATTTAGCTGTTATGCTGCAAACAAATGTTACAAACTGCAGTGGATTAAACTCTCACAAAATGTAGATACTTTTAAATCCAGGATAAAAACATTTATTTTGTCATGTGCCTGCATTACCTCACACAGCAACTTTTAATTTGCCTTTTAATTATTTGAATATACACTGCTAAAAAAAAAATAAAGGGACACCTAAACAACACGATGTAACTCCAAGTCAACCAGGCTTCTGTGAAATGGAACTGTCCACTTAGGAAGCAACACTGATTGACAATCAGTTCCACCTGCTGTTGTGCAAATGGAACAGACAACAGGTGGAAATTATAGGCAACTGGCAAGACACACCCAATAAAGGAGTGGTTCTGCAGGTGGAGACCACAGACCACTTCTCAGTTCCGATGCTTTCTGGATGATGTTTTGGTCTGAATGCTGGTGGTGCTTTCACTCTAGTGGTAGCATGAGACGGAGTCTACAACCCACACAAGTGGCTCAGGTAGTGCAGCTCATCCAGGATGGAACATCAATGCCAGCTGTGGCAAGAAGGTTTGCTGTGTCTGTCAGCGTAGTGTCCAGAGCATGGAGGCGCTACCAGGAGACAGGCCAGTACATCAGGAGACGTGCCTCATTCTGACTTTTTTAAAGGACATTACATCAAAGTTGGATCAGCCTGTAGTGTGTTTTTCCACTTTCATTTGGAGCAGAACTCCAAATCCAGACCTCCATGGGTTGATACGTTTGATTTTCATTGATAATTTTTGTGTGATTTTGTTGTCAGCACATTCAACTATGGAAAGAACAAAGTATTAAATGAAAATATTTCATTCATTCAGATCTACAACGTGTTACTTTAGTGTCCCCTTTATTTTTTTGAGCTGTGTAATTTATGATTTTATTGGGATTTTGCTATTTGTGTTATTTATGCTGTAGCCTCCAAGGCTCTTCCAGGAGGAATAAAACAACTTTTATTTTCCTTTTCTTTTTCTCCTTGGCAGGATTAAATTATGGGCTCTTGATCTCCTCTTGCAGTCAGGGGGTGTCATCCTAGAGGACTGGAGAAAATGACCTTTTGTGACCCAAAAGAGGACGGCGGCTTCGGGTGTATTTTTCTTTTCTTTTTCCCCCCAGATAAACACACAATTCACATTTACCTCCAGATTTCTCTTTCAGGACCTCCTGCAGACCCCAAACCAGATGGTCTGAACAAAACCTCTAACACAATTTACAGTCCCTTAGGTCAATAGATACGGAATGTCACATCGAACTAAGCAACTGGCTCTTGTCAAAATGACACCTTTACACCTCCAGATAAGACTCAACGGCGCCAGGAGAGAGACCCGGCAACTCTGCTTTGATCCTCCCCGAATATACATTCTGGGTGACAGATCCACCCCTCTTCCCACAGGAAGAAACTCCAGATGCACTTCTTTGTGTCTTAAATCTCCTTTCACTAACTGGTTTAATGTAGCCTACATGATTTTTTGTTGATAGGTTTGACTGAAGTTTCCCTTTTTATTCATTCTCATATGTGATTTAAATCCTTGAACTGATCACACATCAGAATCAATCATGAACACTTTACTACATAATGTTGGATATATCTTTCCAAGTTTGGAACCCCTGTTAAGCAAATAATAGGAATAGATAAGAATGTAACACTCTTTCAGGATTCATCGGCTGAGGAAGACAAGTCATGCCAATGGATTAATCCACACTTGATAAGAAATATGTGAAATATACAACAATTGGGTTTCATGTGTAAAAGTATTACTATTGGTAAATGTTCCCTTTTCAAGCAAACAAAACATCTGCATGAGTCCCCAGAATGTTGATTGCCATGCTTAAAGCTAAGAAACAAAGTTAATAATTTGATTATCATGATCATGTTAATGAAATGGGAGAAAGGAACCAGGGCCCGCAGTGAAATAAGACCTGAATCACTCCTACCCTCTTGGTTAACAATCAAAGCTGACCTGATTGGGGAAGACTGACCAGCCTTCTGACTATTAGTGGTTTGTGATTGGTCAGGACCTAGGAGGAAGGGTCCAGTTAAATGGACCCGCGCTCTGGACTTAGTACTTCTTCTTTTTGTTTGTCCTAGCTTGTTCTTCTGTCTCGGCCCTTGACTCTCGATCGCCGTGATTCTTGTACTTTGACTTAAGTTCGTTGCCCTCTCGCAACTTTCCGCTGTACGCAGCTGTTTCTTTGTTCTCATAAGTTTACTCCATCTCTCTTCTTTTGTGCGCGTAAGATCTTAACGAGATAAGTTCGAACAGAAAAGTAATATTTGTGTTGAAGGCGAAACAAGCCTTGTTTAAGTTTACCCAGCGAACATTTTTATTTTTCCTTTTTGAGATCAGTAATTCACCAGAACCACAGTTCCACTAATTTTTGCGTCTGTACAAGTACTGCCTACCCTCAGACAGTACGCGTGGAACACAACCTTTGGAATAATTTGAGTACGAGAAACACCGCCCTTGGCTCTGGGATTCTGCTGGACAGAGATCCCAACCCGTTCATCAGAGCAGCTCCAGACCTACTTCTCCCGACGCCAGAAGGTCCATTTCCCGGAGACTTGCAGTCCAGGACAGAACCACCCGGTCCGCCGGCTCAATCAACTGACCCAGCGGGAAAAAGTAGGATCTTCATAGCGCTTTGATATCACTTGTGGTGTTCAACAGTACATCAAATTTAACCAAAGTATAAATTTGAATTCTCATCCAAACACTAAGTATAATTTTAACAAAGATTTAAGTGAAATAACGATACCGATTTAATTGCTTCAATTCCAACCAGTTCCTTTCTGCCCCATTTCATTCAATTCATTTTTACCTCTCATTATTACTATCATAAATGAAAATCCCTGTAAACAAATTCACTTGACCATCTCACCAATAACCTCTCCATCATTGCTCATTTTCACTGCTGTATGGTTACCATCGTTGTAATAAATATGTATAATCAATTCATCCGTTCTTGTCATAATTTCTGAATGTACAATTTCTGGTTCATTCGTTCTGAGAATTTACTACTTTAAGTGAGACTGTGTTTATTGAATTAAGTATATTTCAGGTTTTTCTCATCCTCCTGAATCTTAAGTTAAGTAAAAGTGATGAGTGGTGCTCCGAGGTAATTAAAATTTAATAAGTAGTAATTGATAGAGGCATAGTTTTACTACAATGCTTTTTTTTTTTAAACACCATTTGTAATGCTTTTAATGTTTCATGTAAAGCACTTTGAATTTTCTTGTACATCAAAGGTTCTGTACAGATAACCTTGCCTTTGCCTTATGTTAGACTGAATCAGACAAACACAGGCGGTCAAACACTGACATGATGCAGAATTTACAGGGTTTGAATGTTGTTACAGCGATGATCCGTGTTGTTGGGTTTTTTTTTTGTTTTTTTTTTAATTTATTTGTTAATTTCATATCATGTTCATGTTTCATGTTCCCTCCCTGAGCCGTCACCTTATGGTGGTGGAGGGGTTTGTGCGTCCCGAAGATCCTAGCAGCTATTTTGTCAGAGGCTTTATGCCCCTGGTAGGGTCACCATGGAAACACGTGTCTAGGGGAGGGACCAGACCAAGCACGGCTCATCGACCCCTATGATGACGACAAACCTGGGCATAAATGTTCCCTTGCCGGGACTCGGGTTACCAGGACCCCCCTCTGGAGCCAGGCCTGGAGGTGGGGTACGAGAGCGAGCGTCTGGTGGCCGGGCCTTTACCCATGGGGCCCGGTCGGGCTCAGCCCGAAAGGGTTACATGGGCCCCACCTCCCGTGGGCTCACCATCTGCAGGAGGAGCCGTAGGGGTCGGGTGCAGTGTGAACTGGGTGGCAGCAAGAGGCGGGGACCCTGGCGGTCCGATCCCCGGCTGCAGAAGCTGGCTCTAGGGACGTGGAACGTCACCTCTCTGGTGGGGAAGGAGCCTGAGCTTGTGCGCGAGGTTGAGCGGTTCCGGCTAGATATAGTTGGACTCACCTCGACGCATGGCTTGGGCTCTGGAACCAGTACCCTCAAGAGGGGCTGGACCCACCCTTTCTGGGGTTCTTGGAGGGAGTGCTGGAGGGTGCTCCTTCTGGGGACTCCATTGTTCTGCTGGGGGACTTCAATGCTCACGTGGGCAATGACAGTGAGACCTGGAGGGAAGTGATTGGGAGGCATGCCCCCCCCGAGCCCAAATGGTGTTTTGTTATTGGACTTCTGTGCTCGTCATGGATTGTCCATAACGAACACCATGTTTCAACATAAGAGTGTCCATATGTACACCTGGCATCAGGATTCCCTGGGCCGCAGTTCGATGATCGATTTTGTAGTCGTATCGTCGGACCTGCGGCCACATGCCTTGGACACTCGGGTGAAGAGGGGGGCGGAGCTTCAACTGATCACCACCTGGTGGTGAGTTGGCTCAGATGGTGGGGGAGGAAGCCGGTCAGATCTGGCAGGCCCAAACGTGTTGTGAGGGTCTGCTGGGAACGTCTGGCTGAGTCCCCCATCAGAGCGAGCTTCAACTCCCACCTTCAGCAGAGCTTCAACCATGTCCCGAGTGAGGCGGGGGACATTGAGTCCGAATGGGCTGTGTTCCGTGCCTCTATTGTTGAGGCGGCCAGCCGGAGCTGTGGCTGTAAGGTCGTTGGTGCCTGTCGTGGCGGTAATCCCAGAACTCGTTGGTGGACACCAGCAGTGAGGGATGCCGTCAAGCTGAAGAAGGAGTCCTATCGGGCCGCCTTGGCCTGTGGGACTGGAGGCAGCTGATGGGTACCGACAGCCTAAGCGGCATGCGGCTTCGGCTGTTGCCGAGGCAAAAACTCTGGCATGGGAAGAGTTTGGCGAGGCCATGGAGAAAGACTTCCGGACGGCTTCGAGGAGATTCTGGTCTACCATCCGGCGGCTCAGGAGGGGGAAGCAGTGCTCCATCAATACTGTGTACAGTGGAGGTGGGGAGCTGCTGACCTCAACTCGGGACGTTGTGGGTCGGTGGAAGGAATACTTCAAAGACCTCCTCAAGGAGCTCGGTCATCTGGGAGGAGATCAGAGTAGAGCCGCTGCTCCTCCGCATTGAGAGGAACCAGTTGAGGTGGCTCGGGCATCTGGTCAGGATGCCTCCTGGACCTCCCTGGTGAGGTGTTCCAGGCACGTCCCTCTGGGAGGAGACCCCGGGGAAGACCCAGGACACGCTGGAGGGATTATATCTCTCGGCTAGCCTGGGAACGCCTCGGGATCCCCCCGCAGAGTTGGCAAATGTGGCTGGGGAGAGGGAAGTCTGGGCTTCCCTGCTTAGGCTGCTGCCCCCGCGACCCGACCCCGGATAAGCGGCAGAAGATGGATGGATAGATGGATATACACACACACACACACACACACATTCCCTGAAAAACATCATTCCCTGAATACTGTCTCTTTAACTGAATGGTGGTTCATAACCCTAACCCACATGGTGCCACCACAGCAATGCATATATCAGCTGGTTCAGACTAGAATAGAATACGTTTTCATATATTTAAGAAGGTTTTCGAAAATAATTTATTGGAAGCGGTTTTATTATTTTTTAATCATTCTAAATATCATGAGACAAGTTCCTGTTGACACTAAAGTAAAGCAGCTTCAGGTTTCGCATTTTCCTTACTGAACCAAAAAAAAAAGAACCACCAAGCGTCACCTTAAATCCGAGGTACATACTGAACCTGGGTCCTGGCGTAGTTTCTACCAGTTGGTTTATAAACATTTCTGACAGTAAAACTTTGACAGGTGATGATGGTTTTTAATTGTTTTATCTTTAATGTTTTTTAGGGGGGGGGTTATACTCATAAATTTCCCAGCCTTGAATGAGTTCTTTTGTGTCTGTTTTTGTTGAGACTTTTTTGTTGTTTTTTTTTTTAAAACAATTGGCATCTTTCATTTTAGCGCACAACAAATACAAATTTCAGTACTCGTGAAGTTTCTTTAGATCGTCGGGTTATAGTTTATCGACCCTCCAGAAACAAAGCATATATTCCAACAGTGGACTTCTGAGTATGGAATACTCTTGAATAAACTTTAAATTCCCAGTTGAGTCTTTTAAATATATTGCGGCTTCCAAACCACCTTTGCCGCTGAGAGTTTGGGTCGGGTCCTCAGGTTCGCTTATTTGTGACGCGCAAGGAAGTTCTCTGACAGATACGCTGAGATCCAGGGATGCGTGTAATAATTTTATTGCGTTTCCAAGCTATAACAGCACAACCAAGATTGATAAATGGATTGTTTTAACCAGGGAGAAAAACAGACAGAAATGATGTATAATTCTGTGGATAGCGGTCAACAAAATTATGGCGACTACCCCACCCTTGCTCTCTCATCTGTTTCCCAGGTGAGTATGCGCCTTTATACACCTCTGTGCATGCACACACCCACTCACACACAAACCATCACCTCTGCCACACACACACCATGCACACTAATGCACCGTGCATCTCCTCCTCATATGACTCCTACAAAATAGATGCTTTTATTTTCTACAAACAGGCTTTTAGCAGTGTGGATTTTATGCAATTGTTTTGTCTTTGTGGAAAGATGTCCCAGTACCATTTTATCTGTTTGATATTTTTAATGTTTATTTTACTTTTCCTGTGAAAAGTGCTGAATAAATAATAAATATTTTTAAGGTTTTAGTGACTGAAAATGCATTTTTAAAGCCCTAAGTCTGCTAAATGTATAAAAACGGAATAAATGCAAGGTGAAGTGGATTTTGACACCTACCGTAGCTGATGAGTAGCAGAACAAAGGCTTTGTTCTTCATCAGGTTGATGATGGACTGTTTATAAGAGTAATTTTTCAGCGGAGACCCTGGTAAAACCGCCTGGGCTTGGCTTGGAGGGAGGCGAGGTCTGTCTTTAATGACTAAAGAAAAATAGTTGAGACAACATGAGCTTAATTGGTCAACAATCGTAGAGATGTAATGCTCTTTCTACCAAGCTTATATTTTAAACAACACCTTCAGAGTTGGCTGTAGCCTGCCTGGTACATAAAACCCTCAGTTCCTCCAACGAACAAGTGGGCCGGATGCATCTCCACATGCCAAAACTGAGACAGGTACCCTAACTTATGACCCAACCTATTTTTCTGGGATCCTTCCATTGGGGTACCAATCTGACCCAAAAGCGTGCAGCTTGGCAAACTCCAATTGTATGATGGGTTAAAAAAACATAAGACAATAAAATATATAAAGGAGGAATGTCTCCTAGTTTACAGCAATATATTTTAAAAAAAAACATTCAAACAAGGCTAAAAAGTTACAATGTTTATGGACCACCTTCAGCTTTGATTCCAGCATCCCTCTGGTACTGTCTCATTTCCAGAGGCTTCCATGACTTCAAATACTTTTAAAATCCAGGTGAAAAACATTTCTTTTCCCATGCGCCTATACATGACTGTCATAATGTGTGTTTTGTATCTTTAGTTACAAAACACACATTTTTTTGCTGTTTGAACCAAACAGCAAAAAAATACTTGTCTTTTTTTCTTGTTTATCGTACTCTTCCTCCCATCATACTGTTAGAGACTCTGGAGCCACAAGTAGACCTGCAGTCTGAGAGCCAGTTCTCTTTATGGAATATATGGAACTATAAGATCTCTGATGTACAATGGAGCTTGGTCATGGAGAGCTTTATATGTGGGGAGAAGAAGTTTAAACTCCATCCTGGATTTAACAGGAAGCCGATGGAGAGACATTAAAACTGGAGAGATATGATCTCTCCTCCAGCCCTCATCAGAACCCTCACTGCAGCATTTTGGGTCAGATGGAGACTTTTCAGGACATGTCTGGGACAGAACATTAATAAGGAACTGCAGTAATCCAGTCTGGAAGTAACAAAGACATCTGCATCTGTCTGAGGCAGGATGTCCCTCATGTTTGCAATATTACGCAGCTGGAAGAAGCCACTAGAAACTAGGGCTGCTTGATTATGACAAAAATTATAATCACGATTATTTTGACTGAAATTGAGATCTCGATTATTTAACACAATTATCCAGTATTTTTAAACAACGCTGCGCGTCGTGGTGTTCTCGGCTCCGTGTCGCGCATTATAACCGTCTAATGCACGGTTCTGGGTTGTTTAATCCGCTTTTACCGCTTATATAGGAACTATTTTACATTGACCTCGATGTACGTTTTATACCAAACAACCGCTGTCAGGCTGCAGCGCGTTTCTCTCATTTACCTGTTAAAAGACACCTGATCTTAACCAGCTGGTTAACGCGTTGCTATGGTAACGCCCCGTAAGGGAGGGATATTACAGTGTTTAACTCGCTGGACTACACTGAGTAGGTATAAAACACCAGAAAAGTCTCTAATAACTCCAGTAAAAGTTGCTAGATTTGTCGCTTTTAACAAAAAAAGTTGCCAGATTTAGCGAGAAAGTCGCCAAGTTGGCAACAGTGTCTGAATGAAAGCAAAGCGGCTGTGGGAGGAGTTTACAGCACAGCGCTGCAACGCCAGAGACGCTCGATTAGCAGCTGAAGACAGCAGGAGAGGAAACTGCAGAGAGGAAAATAATCGCACCCTTTTATTTTTATCATCGTTGAAAACCCAGATCGTACTGAGATTAAAATACAATTAATCACCCAGCCCTACTAGAAACCTGTTTTAAATGCGAGCTGAAGGACAAGTCCTAGTCCAGAAGAACTCCAAGGTTGCTCACAGTGGTACTGGAGGCCAGATTAATCCTGGTTAGTCACACAGCTGGACAATGTTGTCCTGAAGTTTTCAGGTCCAAAGACAGAAACCTCAGTCTGTCTGAGTTTACCGGGAGAAAATTCAGAGTCATCCAGGTCTTGATGTCTGTAAGACATCTTCGTAATCTAACAACCTCATGGGTTTCATCTGGCCTCATGAAGAGGTAAATCTGAGTATTATCTGTATGGCAATGACGATTTCTACCATGCTACCTGATGATATTTCCTAAGGGAAGCATGTATGATGTGAAAAGTATTGGTCCAAGTACAGAACCCTGAGGAACTCCATGACTTACCCTGGTGTGTGATAAAGACTGAAATCTATCAGATAAATATGACTGGAACCAGTCTAATGCGGTCCCCTTAATCCCAATAACATGTTCCAGCCTCTGTAGCAGAATATTGTGATCAATAGTGTCGAATGCAGCACTGAGATCTAAAAGAATGAGTCCAGACAGAAGTCCTTTATCTGAGGCCATGAGAAGATCATTAGACTTTCACCAGTGCTGTCTCTGTGCTATGATGAGCTCTAAATCCTGACTGGAACTCTTCAGATTGTTTCTGCTCAGATAGGAACATAGTTGGGTTGAAACTGAGAATTTTAGACCAGAAGGGGAGATTAGATATTGGTCTATAATTAGCTAAAACTCCTGGATCCAGAGTTGGTTTTTTAAGCAACGGTTTAATTACAGCTGTCTTAAAATATTGAGGTACATATCCTATTAATAGAGATGAATTGATCAAGTCCAGTACAGATGTATTGATTAGAAAACATATTTCCTTGAATAATCTGGTTGGGATGGGGTCTAAAACACAGGTTGAAGGTTTAGATGAAGCTATTATGTTGGTAAACTCGGAGAGCTGTACAGGCAAGAAACGGTCCAAATGACAACCAGCTTCTAAAGACGTCTCTAAGGCTGCTGCAGATTAAATAACATTAGTAGTGTTCAGGTTATTACTGATTTCCTTCCTGATAGAAACTATTTTCTTCACAAAGAAACTCATAAAGTCGTCACAGCTGAGGTTGAAAGGAATAGATGGCTCAACGGCACTATGGCTCTTAGTCAGTCTGGTTCCAGTGCTGAAGAGAAACCTGGGTTGTTCTTCTTCTTCTCTATCAATGATGAATAATAAGGGTTAGGCTTAATGACTATATTATAGAATAGAATAGAATAACATACTGATTCATACTAGGTCATACTGATTCATACCATTTCGTACTGATTCATGTTGGGTAATTCTAATTCATACTGGGTCATAGTGATAACGTTTCGTACAGATTCATACCATTTTGTATTGATTTATATCGGGTCCTACTGATTCTTAATGGGTCATCATAATTTATACTGGATCGTACTGATTCATACTGTTTAATACTGATTCGTACTGTGTCATACTGATTCATAATGTTTCTCATTGAAATATTCAATTCAATTCAACTTTATTTATATAGCGTCAAATCACGGCAATGCCATCTTACAGACAGAGGGGAAAACATAATGAAAGCCAATTCGTAACAGCCTATATAAGGAAACCAACAGATTGAGTTGAGTCCAACTCAATCTCCCATCCTGAGCAAGCACACTGGCGACAGTGGGAAGGAAAAAACTCCCTTTTAACAGGAAGGAAACCTCCGGCAGAACCCGGCTCAGGACAGGCAGCCATCTGCCTCTGCTGTGTGTGGGGAAGAGGACAGAAAGACAACAGACAACAGGAACTGCTACTCCCGGCCAGGGAGTAGCATGCATTCTTGTGCATAATGGGTCGTACCCATTCATACTAATTCATACTGGGTCATACTGATTCATACTGTTTCATGCTAATTTAGATGGGGTCATACTGATTCATACTGGGTCATAGTGATTCATAACGTTTCATACTAATTCATACGAGGTCATGCTGATTCATACTGTTTCATGCTAATTCATACGGGGTCAAACTGATTCATACTGGATCATAATCATTCATACAGTTTCATATAAATTCATACTTGGTCATAACATTTCATACTAATTCATACTGGGCAATACTGATAAAATTTCATATTGAATTATACTGGGTCATACTGGGTAATACTGATTCATACTGTTTCATACCAATTTAGACTGGGACATTCTGGGTCCTATTGATTCATACTGTTTAATATTATTTCATTCTGGGTCACACTGATTCATACTGGGTCATACCAATTCATACGGAGGCATACTGGGTCATACTGATTCATACTGTTTCATACACACTACCGGGAATTTGTGTGAATGAGGAATTTATTGAGCCTGTCCAAGCTGTTGAGCCTTCAAACAGACTAACTTAAATTTTTGGACACGGGATTACATCAGATGTGGAGCCTCCCGCTACAGATCTGGTTGACACACTTCCATGGATTTTTCCAAATGACATAAGAACAATTAAGGAAGATCCTAAACCAGATAGTCAAACTGATCTCTCTTACTGGAACCGTGTTGGTGGCAGACCAAAGTCATCAACCCCAGCCAGAATCTGGTCTGATGGTGTCCGTCGCAAAGGTAAATCCAGCAGAAAATTTAAAGCTCCAGCACACACTTTACGACCTGAAATCTCATTGCAGAATAAATATGATCTGTTGACTCCAAGTAAAATGGATAATAAAAAGAAAGTGAGAAATGGCCCCAAAACTCAGCCAAGGGCAAACAAAATATGAGGACAGACCAAACTTCCACAAACAGGACTAGACACACCATCACCAACTCCACTAAAAACGAAATGGATAATATCCTGATTGTGGACTCCATAACGCAGCATGTGAGAATGGCAAAGACAGAAAATATAACTTTTTCTGATACATCAGTCAAGGAACTGTCAGAGATCTTGCCGACCATTCTGTCTTCCCATCAGGATGGCATGAAGATCATTGTCCATATGGGGTCTTATGATATTCTGAGGAGTAAAACTGGCTCTGAAATCCAGAAGCAAGACTTTTCTCTGCTGTTGGAGGAAATATGTCACTCTGGAGCACACCATGTTTTCATTTCAGGCCCTATTCCTACCTAAAGGAAAGGAATTGAAGTTTTCAGCAGACCTCTGGGTCTGAACACATGGCTATCAAATGCATTTATGGCCCAGGGGATGAAGTTCATCGATAATTTCAACATCTTTTGGAACTGTAAGACCTGATGAAGTGCATTCAGATCAATCTGGATCCAGATTACTTGGTGCTCATCTGCGTCATGCTGTTGGGACGGCAAACCCAAACATGAGCACAGAGATAAGAGCGAAGGACATAGAAGGGAGGCAAACAACATCCAGCTCTCCTCCCTCATCAGATCCACTTCTCCACATCCCCCAAGGTCTCCAGAAGATGTCTCCGTCCCAGTCCAGACCCCAACGACCACCATCTGTTAAGAAACACGGGGCTCCCCCTCCTCCTCCCCGTCCCCCTCTTAGATCATCTGTCCTGGCAGAGCAGAACACAAGACAATGTGAAGGATGTTCACGAGAGTAGCAGAATCCAAAACAAAGATAGCGTACCATGATGCGTTAAGGGTCCCTGCTGTAGTAGACCTACTCCATCCAGACTACCGCTTCTTGGTAGTCTGCTGGACGTGCTGACGTTGCGGTAACATATTGTATCATTTTCTGTTGCCCTTGTGTCGCTGTGCATTGCAACGAGCCGTTGGCTCCTTTAACTTCTTTCTAACTTCTACCTATTGCTAACCAACCACTCACTTTAGCGCACAATATCTTCCCAAACCACTGTTCTACATATTGCATTTATTTTTGGGATCTTTGGCTTTCTGTTGACTGACTTAAACAGCTCAAGCACTCGGTTTTAGCATGGCTGCTAGCTCTCTTCCCACACCCCGGTCCCCTGCCTTTTCTTGCTCGGTGTGTCTGATGTTTAGCTACTCCTCCGCCTCCTTTAGTGATAACGGTAGGTGTATTAAGTGTAGCAGCTTGGCAGCTTTGGAGGCGAGGCTCTGTGAGTTAGAAGCCCAGCTTCGCACTCAGTTAGGGAAGCAGTTAGTCAGCAAGCCCCCATTAGCCAGTGCGGAGCTACCAGCCAGGGCAGCTAGCCCACCTAGCCGTCCCTCAGCAGTTCCCGCGCAGCCGGGAGCCGAGGCGGGCTGGACGACGGTCAGGCGGAAGCGTAGCCCCAAACCAAAACCCACTGGCCACCACCGACCTGTTCACGTTTCTAACAGATTTTCCCCGCTCGGCGACACACCCGCTGAGGCAGAAACCCTGATTATAGGTAGTTCCATAGTCAGAAACGTGGCTCTAGAGACACCGGGGACCATAGTCAGATGCATTCCTGGGGCCAGAGCGGGCCACGTCGAATCGTATCTGAAACTGCTGGCTAAGGCTAAACGTAAATACCGTAAGATTGTAATTCACGTCGGCGGTAACGACACCCGGTTACGCCAATCGGAGGTCACTAAAATTAATGTTGCTTCGGTGTGTAACTTTGCCAAGAGCATGTCGGACTCCGTAGTTTTCTCTGGTCCCTTGCCAAATTTAATCAGCGATGACATGTTTAGCCGCATGTCATCCTTCAACCGCTGGTTGTCTAGGTGGTGTCCCGATAACAACGTGGGTTTTATAGATAACTGGAGCGCTTTTTGGGGAAAGCCTGGTCTTATTAGGAGAGATGGCATCCATCCCACGTTGGATGGAGCCGCTCTCTTATCTAGCAATATGGACTCTTTTATTAGTCAGCTAAATTGACAACTCAGGGTTGGGACCAGGAGGCAGAATTGTAGTCCTACACACTTTTCTGCAGCTTCCCACCTGCCGCCGCCCACCCAAAACCCCATTCCGACCTTATACAACTCCCCAGCAGTAAGAATTAAACAACACAAAAACACTTCTGGGGTTAATCGTGAAAACCTCATAAAAATAAAAACAATGGATCTGATAAAATCTGAAAATAAGACAATAAAGTGTGGCCTACTGAATATCAGATCCCTCCCAAATAAGTCTTTATTAGTCAATGACTTGATAGGTGATCACCACATTGATTTATTCTGTCTTACGGAAACCTGGTTACAGCAAGAGGATTATGTTAGTATTAATGAAGCTACGCCAGCTAACTATTTAAACTTTCACATTCCTAGAACTACAGGCAGAGGAGGTGTTGCAGCTATTTTTCAGTCAGAATTATTAATTAATCCTAAGCACAAAATAACTATAAATCCTTTGAATTCCTGACATTAAATTTATCTCTTCCAAAATGGAATTGAGAGAAACCGCTCCTTTTAGCATTAGTGTATCGCCCACCTGGACCTTACTCCGAGTTTCTGACCGAATTCTCTGATCTCTTGTCTGAGTTAGTGCTGACTACTGATAAGGTCATTGTACTAGGTGATTTTAATATTCATGTTGACGATGAAAATGATAGTTTAAACATTTCCTTTAGCTCTATTCTAAACTCAATTGGGTTTTCACAAAATGTCCATGGAGCCACTCACTCTCATGGCCATACTCTTGATCTGGTTCTAACATCTGGTATTGAGACTGATAAGCTCAAAGTATTTCCTCATAACCCTGTCTTGTCCGATCACTTCTTATTAACCTTTGAATTCACTTTATTTGATTACTCACTGACCAAAAATAAATTCTACTATAGTAGATGTTTATCAGACAATAATATTACAAAATTTAAACAATCAATTGAATCAATTTTTTCCCCTCTACCATGTGTTAGCATGACTGAGAGTCCCCCTTTAAGCCTTACTCCTGCTCAGATTGATCAACATGCTGATACTATAACAGCTTCAATGCGTACAACCTTGGATAATGTTGCCTCCCTAAAGAAGAAGAAATTAGGTAAGATTATGAAGGCTCCCTGGTTTAATTCCCAGCTTCGAGCTCTAAAACAGGCATCAAGGCGTTTGGAAAACAGATGGCGTTCATCAGGACTAGAGGAGTCTCACTTAACCTGGAAAGAAAGTTTAATTGTATACAAAAAAGCCTTACGTACGGCAAGAACAGCTTATTATTCATCATTGATAGAGGAAAACAAAAACAACCCTCGGTTTCTTTTCAGCACTGTAGCTAGGCTTACTAGGAGCCGGAGCGCTGTGGAGCCATGTATTCCTTTCTCACTTAGCTGTGATGATTTCATGTATTTTTTCAGGAATAAAATTGACACTATTAGAGATCAAATTCACAATATTCTTCCTTCTACTTATAATGTTGAGCCTGTTGTGGTCTCCGAAGCATCCTTAGAACCAGGATCTGACTTGTGTCTAAATAGTTTCTGTCCTGTCCAACCCTCTGAATTAACTAAAATAATAGCTTCATCTAAACCATCCACCTGTATCTTAGACCCTCTCCCAACGAGCCTCTTTAAGGACATTTTCCCTTTAATTAATACATCACTACTAAGTCTTATCAATATGTCTTTAGTGACAGGATATGTACCACAATCATTTAAAACTGCTGTAATCAAGCCTTTACTTAAAAAGCAATCTCTGGATCCAGAGGTGATAGCAAATTATAGACCTATATCTAACCTCCCGTTTATGTCCAAAATTCTGGAGAAAATAGTTTCCGCTCAGCTACATGCCCACCTGAGCAGAAATAATTTATGCGAGGAGTTTCAGTCAGGATTTAGAGCTCATCATAGCACTGAGACGGCATTGGTGAAAGTTACTAATGACCTTCTTATGGCCTCAGACAAAGGACTTGTGTCCGTACTTATCTTGCTTGATCTTAGTGCTGCATACTTATCCTTTAAACCAGATGAAACAAATCAGCCCAATAGGCTACAAAATTGTCTCATAGACATAAAGACTTGGATGTCTAGAAATTTTCTCCTCTTAAACTCAGATAAGACTGAAGTAATTCTCGTTGGATCTGAAAAACTCAGAGCTAAATTTTCCGGTTTTGTAATGAACCTGGATGGCATTACTTTAGCTTCCAGTGCTACAGTGAGAAACCTTGGATCACTCAACTCAATCTGTTGGTTTCCTTATATAGGCTGTTATGAATTTGCTTTCATTATGTTTTCTTCTGTCTGTAAAGCGTCTTGAGATGGCATTGCCGTGATTTGATGCTATATAAATAAAGTTGAATTGAAAATTGAATTGAGTTATGAAATTACTAAACCAGTACTGGCACACAGACTGGAGAGAGACAGGCTCATAGACATATAAACATATATCTGAATTATGTCTATGTTCAGACTGAAGTTAATGCAGCTGATGACTAACTGCACCAGTGTAGCATACTGGTAACCGTAGCTGAGCTGCTGGGTGACGTAGCTACATGTGTTGGGATGTTGGCAACTGTGAAAGCTGCATCAGAGGGGGGGTTTACTCTACATAACTGCGTATCACTGCTCAAGAGTATAACACACATACCAACACACAGTTTCACTGTGTGCGGGCTAGAGTTGCTCATAACTTCATAACTTCCACATCACTGCTGCAGTTAGAAAAATGAATTAGAGGAGCTGGAATGTTTCTTTTATTTTTCCAACAAGAGCCAATGTCATCTTGTTGTGTATAATGCTGAAGATGATGATGTAAGCTATTAGAGCTGCACAATTAATCGCAATCTCGATTAATACTTGTATACAATCTCATTTTCAAATGACGATGATAAAAACAAAAAACAACAACAAAAAAAAGAAGACCACAAATGTACTGCATTTCGAACTGGGACATCACCTGCATCAAAACAAGCGCTCCCTCTTTCTCCCTCAACAAGTGACCACGGCCGATCCTTACACCACGATGCAGATGTCAGCTGGTAGGAAAAAACTTGGTGAATTTCTCGCTAAATCTGGCGACATTCCAAACCCCCTTGGCGACTTTTTTTTGTTAAAAGCGACCAGCGACAAATCCAGCGACTTTTACTGGAGTTACTGGAGATGTTTCTGGTGTTTTGGCAACTGACCTGAAAGCACATCTTGTTTAGCAGTGACTGTCAGCAATGAGCGGTGGGAGCCTCTCCCCATCATAAAGCACTCCCAGCCGGTCAGAGGAGCAGAGAGGACACCAGCACAAGTCCACGTGCACGGCCACAATGAATAGTGCACGTGCAAATACACGGCTGATACCAGCCTGGCTTACAGAGTGGGATGTAAACTAACATTTCTGTTGTCTCTGTTTGGTCCATTTAGATTGTTAATGTCCAGTTTAAACTGTCTGTCCAGGAAGGAGTTTAAAAGTTATGTTTTTGCCGACATATGTTCATGTTTTACTTTGACTAAAAACAAACCAAAAGTAAGAAAACTACAGAAAACAAACAACAACCAAACGGAGTAACCCTGCCAAAGTGACTCTTTTGGGTCACTTTGCTGGTCCAAAGTAATGAAAGCAGCTATTGGCTGTTCTAGAAGTCGCTGAATGATGTCATAGTCTAATTTGCATAATTGGGCATATGCTGTAATGTAATGGACGTTGTAGGAGAGAGGAATAATGTGCGAGAAACAAAAGGTGAGTCAAAACCACCCTAAATATGTTTAGTACTATGAATAAACTCTTTTCTGTTGTTTTTTTTTTTTTTACCATTGAAATAGGTTATCACTTTAAAAAAAAAAGTAGATTTTGAATCCCTTTATACCCACATTGCATAAATCACTTTTGTCCTCCATTGTTAAATGTCACAATATCAAATTAAACCAAAGGACTGCTGTGTGAAGTCTCTAGCTTCATGTCCAGTCCTCCTGTTGTTTACATTGTAAGAACCATACCAACCTCTCATCACCTTGTGCACAGAAAATATATTGTTAGAAATGTTCCTATTAAAATGATTCAGAGGTTGTGTGTGGAAGAGAAGACGAGACATTTATTGTTTTTATGTTCAGTGTCAGCTGTTGCAACGTTAATGTGCCGGTAATACGTGCAATAAATATTTATATTGGATCCTGAGAGAATCGAGATTCTCATTTTATCCAGAATCGTGCCGCCCTACTAGCTATAACGGCGAGGATGATGAAGAGGTGAGGATGATGATGTTACCTATCAGGGTGAGGATGATGATGTTACCTATCAGGGTGAGGATGATGATGTTACCTATCAGGGTGAGGATGATGATGTTACCTATCAGGGTGAGGATGATGATGTTACCTATCAGGGTGAGGATGATGATGTTACCTATCAGGGTGAGGATGATGATGTTACCTATCAGGGTGAGGATGAAGAGGCGAGGATGATGATGTTACCTATCAGGGTGAGGATGAAGAGGTGAGGATGAGGATGTTATCAGGGTGAGGATGAAGAGGTGAGGATGAGGATGTTATCAGGGTGAGGATGAAGAGGTGAGGATGATGATGTTATCAGGGTGAGGATGAAGAGGTGAGGATGATGATGTTACCTATCAGGGTGAGGATGAAGAGGTGAGGATGATGATGTTACCTATCAGGGTGAGGATGAAGAGGTGAGGATGAGGATGTTACCTATCAGGGTGAGGATGAAGAGGCGAGGATGATGATGTTACCTATCAGGGTGAGGATGAAGAGGTGAGGATGATGATGTTACCTATCAGGGTGAGGATGAAGAGGTGAGGATGATGATGTTACCTATCAGGGTGAGGATGAAGAGGCGAGGATGATGATGTTACCTATCAGGGTGAGGATGAAGAGGTGAGGATGAGGATGTTACCTATCAGGGTGAGGATGAAGAGGTGAGGATGATGATGTTACCTATCAGGGTGAGGATGAAGAGGTGAGGATGAGGATGTTACCTATCAGGGTGAGGATGAAGAGGCGAGGATGATGATGTTACCTATCAGGGTGAGGATGAAGAGGCGAGGATGAGGATGTTACCTATCAGGGTGAGGATGAAGAGGTGAGGATGATGATGTTACCTATCAGGGTGAGGATGAAGAGGTGAGGATGATGATGTTACCTATCAGGGTGAGGATGAAGAGGCGAGGATGAGGATGTTACCTATCAGGGTGAGGATGAAGAGGTGAGGATGAGGATGTTACCTATCAGGGTGAGGATGATGATGTTACCTATCAGGGTGAGGATGAAGAGGTGAGGATGATGATGTTACCTATCAGGGTGAGGATGAAGAAGCGAGGATGATGATGTTACCTATCAGGGTGAGGATGAAGAAGCGAGGATGATGATGTTACCTATCAGGGTGGGGATGAAGAGGCGAGGATGATGATGTTACCTATCAGGGTGAGGATGAAGAGGCGAGGATGATGATGTTACCTATCAGGGTGAGGATGAAGAGGCGAGGATGATGATGTTACCTATCAGGGTGAGGATGAAGAGGCGAGGATGATGATGTTACCTATCAGGGTGAGGATGAAGAGGTGAGGATGATGATGTTACCTATCAGGGTGAGGATGAAGAGGTGAGGATGATGATGTTACCTATCAGGGTGAGGATGAAGAGGTGAGGATGATGATGTTACCTATCAGGGTGAGGATGAAGAGGTGAGGATGATGATGTTACCTATCAGGGTGGGGATGAAGAGGTGAGGATGATGATGTTACCTATCAGGGTGAGGATGAAGAGGTGAGGATGATGATGTTACCTATCAGGGTGAGGATGAAGAGGTGAGGATGATGATGTTACCTATCAGGGTGAGGATGAAGAGGTGAGGATGAGGATGTTACCTATCAGGGTGAGGATGAAGAGGTGAGGATGATGATGTTACCTATCAGGGTGAGGATGATGATGTTACCTATCAGGGTGAGGATGAAGAGGTGAGGATGAGGATGTTACCTATCAGGGTGAGGATGAAGAGGCGAGGATGAGGATGTTACCTATCAGGGTGAGGATGAAGAGGCGAGGATGAGGATGTTACCTATCAGGGTGAGGATGAAGAGGCGAGGATGAGGATGTTACCTATCAGGGTGAGGATGAAGAGGTGAGGATGATGATGTTACCTATCAGGGTGAGGATGAAGAGGCGAGGATGAGGATGTTACCTATCAGGGTGAGGATGAAGAGGCGAGGATGATGATGTTACCTATCAGGGTGAGGATGAAGAGGTGAGGATGATGATGTTACCTATCAGGGTGAGGATGAAGAGGTGAGGATGAGGATGTTACCTATCAGGGTGAGGATGATGATGTTACCTATCAGGGTGAGGATGAAGAGGTGAGGATGATGATGTTACCTATCAGGGTGAGGATGAAGAGGCGAGGATGATGATGTTACCTATCAGGGTGAGGATGAAGAAGCGAGGATGATGATGTTACCTATCAGGGTGAGGATGACGATGTTACCTATCAGGGTGAGGATGAAGAGGTGAGGATGATGATGTTACCTATCAGGGTGAGGATGAAGAGGTGAGGATGATGATGTTACCTATCAGGGTGAGGATGAAGAGGTGAGGATGATGATGTTACCTATCAGGGTGAGGATGAAGAGGCGAGGATGAGGATGTTACCTATCAGGGTGAGGATGAAGAGGCGAGGATGATGATGTTACCTATCAGGGTGAGGATGAAGAGGCGAGGATGATGATGTTACCTATCAGGGTGAGGATGAAGAGGTGAGGATGATGATGTTACCTATCAGGGTGAGGATGAAGAGGCGAGGATGATGATGTTACCTATCAGGGTGAGGATGAAGAGGTGAGGATGATGATGTTATCAGGGTGAGGATGAAGAGGTGAGGATGATGATGTTACCTATCAGGGTGAGGATGAAGAGGTGAGGATGATGATGTTACCTATCAGGGTGAGGATGAAGAGGTGAGGATGATGATGTTACCTATCAGGGTGAGGATGAAGAGGTGAGGATGATGATGTTACCTATCAGGGTGAGGATGATGATGTTACCTATCAGGGTGAGGATGATGATGTTACCTATCAGGGTGAGGATGAAGAGGTGAGGATGAGGATGTTACCTATCAGGGTGAGGATGAAGAGGTGAGGATGAGGATGTTACCTATCAGGGTGAGGATGAAGAGGTGAGGATGAGGATGTTACCTATCAGGGTGAGGATGAAGAGGTGAGGATGAGGATGTTACCTATCAGGGTGAGGATGAAGAGGTGAGGATGAGGATGTTACCTATCAGGGTGAGGATGAAGAGGTGAGGATGAGGATGTTACCTATCAGGGTGAGGATGAAGAGGTGAGGATGATGATGTTACCTATCAGGGTGAGGATGAAGAGGCGAGGATGATGATGTTACCTATCAGGGTGAGGATGAAGAGGTGAGGATGATGATGTTACCTATCAGGGTGAGGATGAAGAGGCGAGGATGATGATGTTACCTATCAGGGTGAGGATGAAGAGGCGAGGATGAGGATGTTACCTATCAGGGTGGGGATGAAGAGGTGAGGATGAGGATGTTACCTATCAGGGTGAGGATGAAGAGGCGAGGATGATGATGTTACCTATCAGGGTGGGGATGAAGAGGTGAGGATGATGATGTTACCTATCAGGGTGAGGATGAAGAGGTGAGGATGATGATGTTACCTATCAGGGTGAGGATGAAGAGGTGAGGATGATGATGTTACCTATCAGGGTGAGGATGAAGAGGTGAGGATGAGGATGTTACCTATCAGGGTGAGGATGAAGAGGTGAGGATGATGATGTTACCTATCAGGGTGAGGATGAAGAGGCGAGGATGATGATGTTACCTATCAGGGTGAGGATGATGATGTTACCTATCAGGGTGAGGATGAAGAGGCGAGGATGATGATGTTACCTATCAGGGTGAGGATGAAGAGGTGAGGATGATGATGTTACCTATCAGGGTGGGGATGAAGAGGTGAGGATGATGATGTTACCTATCAGGGTGAGGATGAAGAGGCGAGGATGAGGATGTTACCTATCAGGGTGAGGATGAAGAGGTGAGGATGAGGATGTTACCTATCAGGGTGAGGATGAAGAGGCGAGGATGAGGATGTTACCTATCAGGGTGAGGATGAAGAGGTGAGGATGAGGATGTTATCTATCAGGGTGAGGATGAAGAGGCGAGGATGAGGATGTTACCTATCAGGGTGAGGATGAAGAGGTGAGGATGAGGATGTTACCTATCAGGGTGAGGATGAAGAGGTGAGGATGAGGATGTTACCTATCAGGGTGGGGATGAAGAGGTGAGGATGATGATGTTACCTATCAGGGTGAGGATGAAGAGGCGAGGATGAGGATGTTACCTATCAGGGTGAGGATGAAGAGGTGAGGATGAGGATGTTATCTATCAGGGTGAGGATGAAGAGGCGAGGATGAGGATGTTACCTATCAGGGTGAGGATGAAGAGGCGAGGATGAGGATGTTACCTATCAGGGTGAGGATGAAGAGGTGAGGATGATGATGTTACCTATCAGGGTGGGGATGAAGAGGTGAGGATGATGATGTTACCTATCAGGGTGAGGATGAAGAGGCGAGGATGAGGATGTTACCTATCAGGGTGAGGATGAAGAGGTGAGGATGAGGATGTTACCTATCAGGGTGAGGATGAAGAGGTGAGGATGAGGATGTTACCTATCAGGGTGAGGATGAAGAGGTGAGGATGAGGATGTTACCTATCAGGGTGAGGATGAAGAGGCGAGGATGATGATGTTACCTATCAGGGTGAGGATGATGATGTTACCTATCAGGGTGAGGATGAAGAGGCGAGGATGAGGATGTTACCTATCAGGGTGAGGATGAAGAGGTGAGGATGATGATGTTACCTATCAGGGTGAGGATGAAGAGGCGAGGATGAGGATGTTACCTATCAGGGTGAGGATGAAGAGGCGAGGATGAGGATGTTACCTATCAGGGTGAGGATGAAGAGGCGAGGATGATGATGTTACCTATCAGGGTGAGGATGAAGAGGCGAGGATGAGGATGTTACCTATCAGGGTGAGGATGAAGAGGTGAGGATGATGATGTGACCTATCAGGGTGAGGATGAAGAGGTGAGGATGATGATGTGACCTATCAGGGTGAGGATGAAGAGGTGAGGATGAGGATGTTACCTATCAGGGTGAGGATGAAGAGGTGAGGATGATGATGTGACCTATCAGGGTGAGGATGAAGAGGCGAGGATGAGGATGTGACCTATCAGGGTGAGGATGAAGAGGCGAGGATGAGGATGTTACCTATCAGGGTGAGGATGAAGAGGTGAGGATGATGATGTGACCTATCAGGGTGAGGATGAAGAGGTGAGGATGATGATGTGACCTATCAGGGTGAGGATGAAGAGGTGAGGATGAGGATGTTACCTATCAGGGTGAGGATGAAGAGGTGAGGATGATGATGTGACCTATCAGGGTGAGGATGAAGAGGTGAGGATGATGATGTTACCTATCAGGGTGAGGATGAAGAGGTGAGGATGAGGATGTTACCTATCAGGGTGAGGATGAAGAGGTGAGGATGATGATGTTACCTATCAGGGTGAGGATGAAGAGGTGAGGATGATGATGTTACCTATCAGGGTGAGGATGAAGAGGCGAGGATGAGGATGTTACCTATCAGGGTGAGGATGAAGAGGTGAGGATGATGATGTTACCTATCAGGGTGAGGATGAAGAGGTGAGGATGAGGATGTTACCTATCAGGGTGAGGATGAAGAGGTGAGGATGAGGATGTTACCTATCAGGGTGAGGATGAAGAGGTGAGGATGAGGATGTTACCTATCAGGGTGAGGATGAAGAGGTGAGGATGAGGATGTTACCTATCAGGGTGAGGATGAAGATGTTACCTATCAGGGTGAGGATGAAGAGGTGAGGATGATGATGTTACCTATCAGGGTGAGGATGATGATGTTACCTATCAGGGTGAGGATGATGATGTTACCTATCAGGGTGAGGATGAAGAGGTGAGGATGAGGATGTTACCTATCAGGGTGAGGATGATGATGTTACCTATCAGGGTGAGGATGAAGAGGTGAGGATGAGGATGTTACCTATCAGGGTGAGGATGAAGAGGTGAGGATGAGGATGTTACCTATCAGGGTGAGGATGATGATGTTACCTATCAGGGTGAGGATGAAGAGGTGAGGATGAGGATGTTACCTATCAGGGTGAGGATGATGATGTTACCTATCAGGGTGAGGATGAAGAGGTGAGGATGAGGATGTTACCTATCAGGGTGAGGATGAAGAGGTGAGGATGAGGATGTTACCTATCAGGGTGAGGATGAAGAGGCGAGGATGAGGATGTTACCTATCAGGGTGAGGATGAGGATGTTACCTATCAGGGTGAGGATGAAGAGGCGAGGATGAGGATGTTACCTATCAGGGTGAGGATGATGATGTTACCTATCAGGGTGAGGATGAAGAGGTGAGGATGAGGATGTTACCTATCAGGGTGAGGATGAAGAGGTGAGGATGATGATGTTACCTATCAGGGTGAGGATGAAGAGGTGAGGATGAGGATGTTACCTATCAGGGTGAGGATGAAGAGGCGAGGATGATGATGTTACCTATCAGGGTGAGGATGAAGAGGTGAGGATGAGGATGTTACCTATCAGGGTGAGGATGAAGAGGTGAGGATGATGATGTTACCTATCAGGGTGAGGATGAAGAGGCGAGGATGAGGATGTTACCTATCAGGGTGAGGATGAAGAGGTGAGGATGAGGATGTTACCTATCAGGGTGAGGATGATGATGTTACCTATCAGGGTGAGGATGAAGAGGTGAGGATGAGGATGTTACCTATCAGGGTGAGGATGAGGATGTTACCTATCAGGGTGAGGATGAAGAGGTGAGGATGAGGATGTTACCTATCAGGGTGAGGATGATGATGTTACCTATCAGGGTGAGGATGAAGAGGTGAGGATGAGGATGTTACCTATCAGGGTGAGGATGAAGAGGTGAGGATGAGGATGTTACCTATCAGGGTGAGGATGAAGAGGTGAGGATGAGGATGTTACCTATCAGGGTGAGGATGAAGAGGCGAGGATGATGATGTTACCTATCAGGGTGAGGATGAAGAGGTGAGGATGAGGATGTTACCTATCAGGGTGAGGATGAAGAAGCGAGGATGATGATGTTACCTATCAGGGTGAGGATGAAGAAGCGAGGATGATGATGTTACCTATCAGGGTGGGGATGAAGAGGCGAGGATGATGATGTTACCTATCAGGGTGAGGATGAAGAGGCGAGGATGATGATGTTACCTATCAGGGTGAGGATGAAGAGGCGAGGATGAGGATGTTACCTATCAGGGTGAGGATGAAGAGGCGAGGATGATGATGTTACCTATCAGGGTGAGGATGAAGAGGTGAGGATGAGGATGTTACCTATCAGGGTGAGGATGAAGAGGCGAGGATGAGGATGTTACCTATCAGGGTGAGGATGAAGAGGTGAGGATGATGATGTTACCTATCAGGGTGAGGATGAAGAGGTGAGGATGAGGATGTTACCTATCAGGGTGAGGATGAAGAGGTGAGGATGATGATGTTACCTATCAGGGTGAGGATGAAGAGGTGAGGATGATGATGTTACCTATCAGGGTGAGGATGAAGAGGTGAGGATGATGATGTTACCTATCAGGGTGAGGATGAAGAGGCGAGGATGATGATGTTACCTATCAGGGTGAGGATGAAGAGGCGAGGATGAGGATGTTACCTATCAGGGTGAGGATGAAGAGGCGAGGATGAGGATGTTACCTATCAGGGTGAGGATGAAGAGGTGAGGATGATGATGTTACCTATCAGGGTGAGGATGATGATGTTACCTATCAGGGTGAGGATGAAGAGGTGAGGATGAGGATGTTACCTATCAGGGTGAGGATGAAGAGGCGAGGATGAGGATGTTACCTATCAGGGTGAGGATGAAGAGGCGAGGATGAGGATGTTACCTATCAGGGTGAGGATGAAGAGGCGAGGATGAGGATGTTACCTATCAGGGTGAGGATGAAGAGGTGAGGATGATGATGTTACCTATCAGGGTGAGGATGAAGAGGCGAGGATGAGGATGTTACCTATCAGGGTGAGGATGAAGAGGTGAGGATGATGATGTTACCTATCAGGGTGAGGATGAAGAGGTGAGGATGATGATGTTACCTATCAGGGTGAGGATGATGATGTTACCTATCAGGGTGAGGATGAAGAAGCGAGGATGATGATGTTACCTATCAGGGTGAGGATGAAGAGGTGAGGATGATGATGTTACCTATCAGGGTGAGGATGAAGAGGTGAGGATGATGATGTTACCTATCAGGGTGAGGATGAAGAGGTGAGGATGATGATGTTACCTATCAGGGTGAGGATGAAGAGGCGAGGATGAGGATGTTACCTATCAGGGTGAGGATGATGATGTTACCTATCAGGGTGAGGATGAAGAGGCGAGGATGATGATGTTACCTATCAGGGTGAGGATGAAGAGGTGAGGATGATGATGTTACCTATCAGGGTGAGGATGAAGAGGCGAGGATGATGATGTTACCTATCAGGGTGAGGATGAAGAGGTGAGGATGATGATGTTACCTATCAGGGTGAGGATGATGATGTTACCTATCAGGGTGAGGATGATGATGTTACCTATCAGGGTGAGGATGAAGAGGCGAGGATGAGGATGTTACCTATCAGGGTGAGGATGAAGAGGCGAGGATGAGGATGTTACCTATCAGGGTGAGGATGAAGAGGTGAGGATGAGGATGTTACCTATCAGGGTGAGGATGAAGAGGCGAGGATGAGGATGTTACCTATCAGGGTGAGGATGAAGAGGTGAGGATGAGGATGTTACCTATCAGGGTGAGGATGAAGAGGTGAGGATGATGATGTTACCTATCAGGGTGAGGATGAAGAGGCGAGGATGAGGATGTTACCTATCAGGGTGAGGATGAAGAGGTGAGGATGATGATGTTACCTATCAGGGTGAGGATGAAGAGGTGAGGATGATGATGTTACCTATCAGGGTGAGGATGAAGAGGTGAGGATGATGATGTTACCTATCAGGGTGAGGATGAAGAGGTGAGGATGATGATGTTACCTATCAGGGTGAGGATGAAGAGGTGAGGATGAGGATGTTACCTATCAGGGTGAGGATGAAGAGGTGAGGATGATGATGTTACCTATCAGGGTGAGGATGAAGAGGTGAGGATGATGATGTTACCTATCAGGGTGAGGATGAAGAGGTGAGGATGATGATGTTACCTATCAGGGTGAGGATGAAGAGGTGAGGATGATGATGTTACCTATCAGGGTGAGGATGATGATGTTACCTATCAGGGTGAGGATGATGATGTTACCTATCAGGGTGAGGATGAAGAGGCGAGGATGAGGATGTTACCTATCAGGGTGAGGATGAAGAGGCGAGGATGAGGATGTTACCTATCAGGGTGAGGATGAAGAGGTGAGGATGAGGATGTTACCTATCAGGGTGAGGATGAAGAGGTGAGGATGAGGATGTTACCTATCAGGGTGAGGATGAAGAGGTGAGGATGAGGATGTTACCTATCAGGGTGAGGATGAAGAGGCGAGGATGAGGATGTTACCTATCAGGGTGAGGATGAGGATGTTACCTATCAGGGTGGGGATGAAGAGGTGAGGATGAGGATGTTACCTATCAGGGTGAGGATGATGATGTTACCTATCAGGGTGAGGATGAAGAGGTGAGGATGAGGATGTTACCTATCAGGGTGAGGATGAAGAGGCGAGGATGAGGATGTTACCTATCAGGGTGAGGATGAGGATGTTACCTATCAGGGTGAGGATGAAGAGGTGAGGATGATGATGTTACCTATCAGGGTGAGGATGAAGAGGTGAGGATGAGGATGTTACCTATCAGGGTGAGGATGAAGAGGTGAGGATGAGGATGTTACCTATCAGGGTGAGGATGAAGATGTTACCTATCAGGGTGAGGATGAAGAGGTGAGGATGAGGATGTTACCTATCAGGGTGAGGATGATGATGTTACCTATCAGGGTGAGGATGAAGAGGTGAGGATGAGGATGTTACCTATCAGGGTGAGGATGAAGAGGTGAGGATGAGGATGTTACCTATCAGGGTGAGGATGAAGAGGTGAGGATGAGGATGTTACCTATCAGGGTGAGGATGAAGATGTTACCTATCAGGGTGAGGATGAAGAGGTGAGGATGATGATGTTACCTATCAGGGTGAGGATGAAGAGGTGAGGATGAGGATGTTACCTATCAGGGTGAGGATGATGATGTTACCTATCAGGGTGAGGATGAAGAGGTGAGGATGAGGATGTTACCTATCAGGGTGAGGATGAAGAGGTGAGGATGAGGATGTTACCTATCAGGGTGAGGATGAAGAGGTGAGGATGAGGATGTTACCTATCAGGGTGAGGATGAAGAGGTGAGGATGAGGATGTTACCTATCAGGGTGAGGATGAAGAGGCGAGGATGATGATGTTACCTATCAGGGTGAGGATGAAGAGGTGAGGATGAGGATGTTACCTATCAGGGTGAGGATGAAGAGGTGAGGATGATGATGTTACCTATCAGGGTGAGGATGAAGAGGCGAGGATGATGATGTTACCTATCAGGGTGAGGATGAAGAGGCGAGGATGATGATGTTACCTATCAGGGTGAGGATGAAGAGGCGAGGATGATGATGTTACCTATCAGGGTGAGGATGAAGAGGCGAGGATGATGATGTTACCTATCAGGGTGAGGATGAAGAGGCGAGGATGAGGATGTTACCTATCAGGGTGGGGATGAAGAGGTGAGGATGATGATGTTACCTATCAGGGTGAGGATGAAGAGGTGAGGATGATGATGTTACCTATCAGGGTGAGGATGAAGAGGTGAGGATGATGATGTTACCTATCAGGGTGAGGATGAAGAGGTGAGGATGAGGATGTTACCTATCAGGGTGAGGATGAAGAGGTGAGGATGATGATGTTACCTATCAGGGTGAGGATGAAGAGGCGAGGATGATGATGTTACCTATCAGGGTGAGGATGATGATGTTACCTATCAGGGTGAGGATGAAGAGGTGAGGATGAGGATGTTACCTATCAGGGTGAGGATGAAGAGGTGAGGATGATGATGTTACCTATCAGGGTGAGGATGATGATGTTACCTATCAGGGTGAGGATGAAGAGGCGAGGATGATGATGTTACCTATCAGGGTGAGGATGAAGAGGTGAGGATGATGATGTTACCTATCAGGGTGAGGATGAAGAGGTGAGGATGATGATGTTACCTATCAGGGTGAGGATGAAGAGGTGAGGATGATGATGTTACCTATCAGGGTGGGGATGAAGAGGTGAGGATGATGATGTGACCTATCAGGGTGAGGATGATGATGTTACCTATCAGGGTGAGGATGAAGAGGTGAGGATGAGGATGTTACCTATCAGGGTGAGGATGAAGAGGTGAGGATGAGGATGTTACCTATCAGGGTGAGGATGAAGAGGCGAGGATGAGGATGTTACCTATCAGGGTGAGGATGAAGAGGTGAGGATGAGGATGTTACCTATCAGGGTGAGGATGAAGAGGTGAGGATGAGGATGTTACCTATCAGGGTGAGGATGAAGAGGTGAGGATGAGGATGTTACCTATCAGGGTGAGGATGATGATGTTACCTATCAGGGTGAGGATGAAGAGGTGAGGATGAGGATGTTACCTATCAGGGTGAGGATGAAGAGGTGAGGATGAGGATGTTACCTATCAGGGTGAGGATGATGATGTTACCTATCAGGGTGAGGATGAAGATGTTACCTATCAGGGTGAGGATGAAGAGGTGAGGATGATGATGTTACCTATCAGGGTGAGGATGATGATGTTACCTATCAGGGTGAGGATGAAGAGGTGAGGATGATGATGTTACCTATCAGGGTGAGGATGAAGAGGTGAGGATGAGGATGTTACCTATCAGGGTGAGGATGATGATGTTACCTATCAGGGTGAGGATGAAGATGTTACCTATCAGGGTGAGGATGAAGAGGTGAGGATGATGATGTTACCTATCAGGGTGAGGATGATGATGTTACCTATCAGGGTGAGGATGAAGAGGTGAGGATGAGGATGTTACCTATCAGGGTGAGGATGATGATGTTACCTATCAGGGTGAGGATGAAGAGGTGAGGATGAGGATGTTACCTATCAGGGTGAGGATGAAGAGGTGAGGATGAGGATGTTACCTATCAGGGTGAGGATGAAGAGGTGAGGATGAGGATGTTACCTATCAGGGTGAGGATGATGATGTTACCTATCAGGGTGAGGATGAAGAGGTGAGGATGAGGATGTTACCTATCAGGGTGAGGATGATGATGTTACCTATCAGGGTGAGGATGAAGAGGTGAGGATGAGGATGTTACCTATCAGGGTGAGGATGAAGAGGCGAGGATGAGGATGTTACCTATCAGGGTGAGGATGAGGATGTTACCTATCAGGGTGAGGATGAAGAGGTGAGGATGATGATGTTACCTATCAGGGTGAGGATGAAGAGGTGAGGATGAGGATGTTACCTATCAGGGTGAGGATGATGATGTTACCTATCAGGGTGAGGATGAAGAGGCGAGGATGATGATGTTACCTATCAGGGTGAGGATGAAGAGGCGAGGATGATGATGTTACCTATCAGGGTGAGGATGAAGAGGCGAGGATGAGGATGTTACCTATCAGGGTGAGGATGAAGAGGCGAGGATGAGGATGTTACCTATCAGGGTGAGGATGAAGAGGCGAGGATGAGGATGTTACCTATCAGGGTGAGGATGAAGAGGCGAGGATGATGATGTTACCTATCAGGGTGAGGATGAAGAGGCGAGGATGATGATGTTACCTATCAGGGTGAGGATGAAGAGGCGAGGATGATGATGTTACCTATCAGGGTGAGGATGAAGAGGCGAGGATGATGATGTTACCTATCAGGGTGAGGATGAAGAGGTGAGGATGATGATGTTACCTATCAGGGTGAGGATGAAGAGGTGAGGATGATGATGTTACCTATCAGGGTGAGGATGAAGAGGCGAGGATGATGATGTTACCTATCAGGGTGAGGATGAAGAGGTGAGGATGATGATGTTACCTATCAGGGTGAGGATGAAGAGGTGAGGATGATGATGTTACCTATCAGGGTGAGGATGAAGAGGCGAGGATGATGATGTTACCTATCAGGGTGAGGATGAAGAGGCGAGGATGAGGATGTTACCTATCAGGGTGAGGATGAAGAGGTGAGGATGAGGATGTTACCTATCAGGGTGAGGATGAAGAGGTGAGGATGAGGATGTTACCTATCAGGGTGGGGATGAAGAGGCGAGGATGAGGATGTTACCTATCAGGGTGAGGATGAAGAGGTGAGGATGATGATGTTACCTATCAGGGTGAGGATGAAGAGGTGAGGATGATGATGTTACCTATCAGGGTGAGGATGAAGAGGCGAGGATGATGATGTTACCTATCAGGGTGAGGATGAAGAGGTGAGGATGAGGATGTTACCTATCAGGGTGAGGATGAAGAGGTGAGGATGATGATGTTACCTATCAGGGTGGGGATGAAGAGGCGAGGATGATGATGTTACCTATCAGGGTGAGGATGAGGATGTTACCTATCAGGGTGAGGATGAAGAGGCGAGGATGAGGATGTTACCTATCAGGGTGAGGATGAAGAGGCGAGGATGAGGATGTTACCTATCAGGGTGAGGATGAAGAGGTGAGGATGAGGATGTTACCTATCAGGGTGAGGATGAAGAGGTGAGGATGAGGATGTTACCTATCAGGGTGAGGATGAAGAGGTGAGGATGAGGATGTTACCTATCAGGGTGAGGATGAAGAGGCGAGGATGAGGATGTTACCTATCAGGGTGAGGATGAAGAGGTGAGGATGAGGATGTTACCTATCAGGGTGAGGATGAAGAAGCGAGGATGATGATGTTACCTATCAGGGTGGGGATGATGATGTTACCTATCAGGGTGAGGATGATGATGTTACCTATCAGGGTGAGGATGAAGAGGCGAGGATGAGGATGTTACCTATCAGGGTGAGGATGAAGAGGCGAGGATGAGGATGTTACCTATCAGGGTGAGGATGAAGAGGCGAGGATGAGGATGTTACCTATCAGGGTGAGGATGAAGAGGTGAGGATGATGATGTTACCTATCAGGGTGAGGATGAAGAGGTGAGGATGATGATGTTACCTATCAGGGTGAGGATGAAGAGGCGAGGATGAGGATGTTACCTATCAGGGTGAGGATGAAGAGGTGAGGATGATGATGTTACCTATCAGGGTGGGGATGAAGAGGTGAGGATGATGATGTTACCTATCAGGGTGAGGATGAAGAGGCGAGGATGAGGATGTTACCTATCAGGGTGAGGATGAAGAGGCGAGGATGATGATGTTACCTATCAGGGTGAGGATGAAGAGGTGAGGATGAGGATGTTACCTATCAGGGTGAGGATGAAGAGGCGAGGATGAGGATGTTACCTATCAGGGTGAGGATGAAGAGGTGAGGATGATGATGTTACCTATCAGGGTGAGGATGAAGAGGTGAGGATGATGATGTTACCTATCAGGGTGAGGATGAAGAGGCGAGGATGAGGATGTTACCTATCAGGGTGAGGATGAAGAGGCGAGGATGAGGATGTTACCTATCAGGGTGAGGATGAAGAGGTGAGGATGATGATGTTACCTATCAGGGTGAGGATGAAGAGGTGAGGATGATGATGTTACCTATCAGGGTGAGGATGAAGAGGCGAGGATGAGGATGTTACCTATCAGGGTGAGGATGAAGAGGCGAGGATGAGGATGTTACCTATCAGGGTGAGGATGAAGAGGCGAGGATGATGATGTTACCTATCAGGGTGAGGATGAAGAGGTGAGGATGATGATGTTACCTATCAGGGTGAGGATGAAGAGGCGAGGATGAGGATGTTACCTATCAGGGTGAGGATGAAGAGGTGAGGATGATGATGTTACCTATCAGGGTGAGGATGAAGAGGTGAGGATGAGGATGTTACCTATCAGGGTGAGGATGAAGAGGTGAGGATGATGATGTTACCTATCAGGGTGAGGATGAAGAGGCGAGGATGAGGATGTTACCTATCAGGGTGAGGATGAAGAGGCGAGGATGAGGATGTTACCTATCAGGGTGAGGATGAAGAGGTGAGGATGAGGATGTTACCTATCAGGGTGAGGATGAAGAGGCGAGGATGAGGATGTTACCTATCAGGGTGAGGATGAAGAGGTGAGGATGATGATGTTACCTATCAGGGTGAGGATGAAGAGGTGAGGATGAGGATGTTACCTATCAGGGTGAGGATGAAGAGGCGAGGATGAGGATGTTACCTATCAGGGTGAGGATGAAGAGGTGAGGATGATGATGTTACCTATCAGGGTGAGGATGAAGAGGTGAGGATGAGGATGTTACCTATCAGGGTGAGGATGAAGAGGTGAGGATGATGATGTTACCTATCAGGGTGAGGATGAAGAGGCGAGGATGAGGATGTTACCTATCAGGGTGGGGATGAAGAGGTGAGGATGATGATGTTACCTATCAGGGTGGGGATGAAGAGGTGAGGATGAGGATGTTACCTATCAGGGTGAGGATGAAGAGGTGAGGATGATGATGTTACCTATCAGGGTGAGGATGAAGAGGCGAGGATGAGGATGTTACCTATCAGGGTGGGGATGAAGAGGTGAGGATGAGGATGTTACCTATCAGGGTGAGGATGAAGAGGCGAGGATGATGATGTTACCTATCAGGGTGAGGATGAAGAGGCGAGGATGATGATGTTACCTATCAGGGTGAGGATGAAGAGGCGAGGATGAGGATGTTACCTATCAGGGTGGGGATGAAGAGGTGAGGATGAGGATGTTACCTATCAGGGTGAGGATGAAGAGGCGAGGATGATGATGTTACCTATCAGGGTGAGGATGAAGAGGTGAGGATGATGATGTTACCTATCAGGGTGAGGATGAAGAGGTGAGGATGAGGATGTTACCTATCAGGGTGGGGATGAAGAGGTGAGGATGATGATGTTACCTATCAGGGTGAGGATGAAGAGGTGAGGATGAGGATGTTACCTATCAGGGTGAGGATGAAGAGGTGAGGATGATGATGTTACCTATCAGGGTGAGGATGAAGAGGCGAGGATGAGGATGTTACCTATCAGGGTGGGGATGAAGAGGTGAGGATGAGGATGTTACCTATCAGGGTGAGGATGAAGAGGCGAGGATGATGATGTTACCTATCAGGGTGAGGATGAAGAGGCGAGGATGATGATGTTACCTATCAGGGTGAGGATGAAGAGGCGAGGATGAGGATGTTACCTATCAGGGTGAGGATGAAGAGGTGAGGATGATGATGTTACCTATCAGGGTGGGGATGAAGAGGCGAGGATGATGATGTTACCTATCAGGGTGGGGATGAAGAGGTGAGGATGATGATGTTACCTATCAGGGTGAGGATGAAGAGGCGAGGATGATGATGTTACCTATCAGGGTGGGGATGAAGAGGTGAGGATGATGATGTTACCTATCAGGGTGGGGATGAAGAGGTGAGGATGATGATGTTACCTATCAGGGTGAGGATGAAGAGGCGAGGATGAGGATGTTACCTATCAGGGTGAGGATGAAGAGGTGAGGATGATGATGTTACCTATCAGGGTGAGGATGAAGAGGTGAGGATGAGGATGTTACCTATCAGGGTGAGGATGAAGAGGTGAGGATGATGATGTTACCTATCAGGGTGAGGATGAAGAGGCGAGGATGAGGATGTTACCTATCAGGGTGAGGATGAAGAGGCGAGGATGATGATGTTACCTATCAGGGTGAGGATGAAGAGGTGAGGATGATGATGTTACCTATCAGGGTGAGGATGAAGAGGCGAGGATGAGGATGTTACCTATCAGGGTGAGGATGAAGAGGCGAGGATGAGGATGTTACCTATCAGGGTGAGGATGATGATGTTACCTATCAGGGTGAGGATGAAGAGGTGAGGATGATGATGTTACCTATCAGGGTGAGGATGAAGAGGTGAGGATGATGATGTTACCTATCAGGGTGAGGATGAAGAGGTGAGGATGAGGATGTTACCTATCAGGGTGAGGATGATGATGTTACCTATCAGGGTGAGGATGAAGAGGTGAGGATGATGATGTTACCTATCAGGGTGAGGATGAAGAGGTGAGGATGATGATGTTACCTATCAGGGTGAGGATGAAGAGGCGAGGATGAGGATGTTACCTATCAGGGTGAGGATGATGATGTTACCTATCAGGGTGAGGATGAAGAGGTGAGGATGAGGATGTTACCTATCAGGGTGAGGATGAAGAGGTGAGGATGATGATGTTACCTATCAGGGTGAGGATGAAGAGGTGAGGATGATGATGTTACCTATCAGGGTGAGGATGAAGAGGTGAGGATGATGATGTTACCTATCAGGGTGAGGATGAAGAGGTGAGGATGATGATGTTACCTATCAGGGTGAGGATGAAGAGGCGAGGATGATGATGTTACCTATCAGGGTGAGGATGAAGAGGCGAGGATGATGATGTTACCTATCAGGGTGAGGATGAAGAGGTGAGGATGATGATGTTACCTATCAGGGTGAGGATGAAGAGGCCCGTGGACACCCCGGCTGTGCTGTAGAACATGATGCTGATGTTGCGGGCCGTCAGCTCTTCATCATGGGGCGTGTTGGGAACCAGAACCGGAGGCAGGAGGAAGCCGATGGCCGTCCCTAACTAGAGACAGAAACATAGATCTTCTCCAGAACCGGACTCTACTCTAGACCACGCACGCACGCACACACGCGCACACACACACACACACACACACACACACACGCACGCACGCATTACCGTCACATTCGCTCACCTGGTTCCCAAGCACGGCTGTCGCGCACGCGGTGGAGACCTCTCTGGGTCCAAACCAGACCGAGGCGATGCGGGACGGCAACCCGAGGATGAAGACCTGCGCCACGGAGCAGATGACCTGCGCGGTGACGGTGACGCCGAAGCGCTCCGGGCTCGCGCTGGCACACTTGAGCCACGCGCCGGCGCAGTTGAGGCCGGCGCCCAGCAGGGCCGTCAGGCGGAGACCCCTGCGGTCCAGCAACCAGGTCGCGGGGAAGATGAGCGGCACGTAGGCCACCATGTAGACGATGGAGAGCCAGTCCACCTTGTCGTTGGTCACGCGGTAGAAGCGCGTGAAGACGTTGGTGATGATGCTGTACTGGATCCACTGGAAGGCGTTCACCAGGGAGTACAGGCTGAAGACGGCCAGCACGGCGAAGCGGCGCCGGTACAGTCTGGTCTCCAGTCTCTGCTCCTCCTCCGACGCTCCTCGCGGCAGCATCGCCTCCTTCTCATCCGGCAGCGACTCCTGCTCCCGGCTCCTGTCCGTGTCCCCGCCCGCCCGCGCAGCTCCGTGAGACAGATCCGAGAACAGATGAGCGGTTCCGTCCAGTTCGGGACTCTTCCTGACCGCGGTGTCGTCAGGTGCGCCGGTTTCCGCGCGCAGGTGCTCCTGCACGAGCTCCCCGGCAACCATAACGGCTTGGTTTCCTCTGTTTTACTCTGACCATCAACCGGAAGAGATAAGAGAAGACATGAAGGCGCGTGCGCTGCCTGGCAGCTTTAGGTCTGCTGAGTCAGCGCCTCCATCTGCTCCTGCTGAGCCGGTCCGCCCAGCTGACTCCGTCCGATGCTGATGAGCCAATAGGAAGAGCCAGCAGCGCGTTGTCTAGTTACGCTGCATGTGCGCGCGCATGTGTGACCACGTGGAGGCAGTCAGTGCTCACGAGACACCCAAACGTCACCTGGTTACCCAAACACCTGCAGAGGGGTCCGGACCGGAAGTACACTTTTAGTTACACAACACGTATGTAGTTGTGTGTGTGTTTGTGTGTGTGTAAGAGAGGGGCCTGCTAACCAAAGGCTCTGCCTCCTGCTCGGCTCTTTGAGACTCTAGGAACCACAAGTAAGCCTGCAGTCTGCGAACGAAGTACTCTGCTTGGTATATAAGGAACTATGAGGTCTTTGATATATAGTGGTGCCTGGTTGTGGAGGGCTTTATATGTAAGGAGAAGGATTTTAAATTCTATTCTAGATTCAACAGGCAGCCAATGAAGAGAGGCTAAAACTGGAGAAATATGATCTCTCATGCTGGTTCTGGTCAGGACTCTGGCTGCAGAATTCTGGATCAGCTGAAGGCTTTTCAGGGCATATTTAGGACAGCCCAGTAATAGAGAGTTACAGTAATCTAGTCTCGAAGTAACAAAAGCGTGAACCAGTTTTTCTGCATCACTCTGAGACAGAATGTCCCTAATTTTGGCTTTATTACGTAAATGAAAGAAGGCTGTTTTAGTAACCTGCTTAATATGTGGGCCAAAGGACAGGTCAGGGTCAAATATTACTCCAAGGTTTCTCACTGTAGCACTGGAAGCTAAAGTAATGCCATCCAGGTTCATTACAAAACTGGAAAATTTAGCTCTGAGTTTTTCAGATCCAACGAGAATTACTTCAGTCTTATCTGAGTTTAAGAGGAGAAAATTTCTAGACATCCAAGTCTTTATGTCTATGAGACAATTTTGTAGCCTATTGGGCTGATTTGTTTCATCTGGTTTAAAGGATAAGTATAGTTGAGTATCATCTGCATAACAATGAAAGTTTATTCCATGCTGTCTAATAATTTTGCCTAAAAGGGAGCATATATAGCGTGAAGAGTATTGGTCCAAGTACAGAACCTTGAGGAACTCCATGACTTACTGTAGTTTGGGAGGAGGACTTGCCGTTTACATGAACAAACTGAAGTCTATCAGATAAATATGATTTAAACCAGCTTAACGCTGTACCTGTAATTCCAACCACCTGTTCTAGTCTCTGTAACAGAATGTTATGATCGACTGTATCAAATGCAGCACTAAGATCAAGCAAGATAAGTACGGACACAAGTCCTTTGTCTGAGGCCATAAGAAGGTCATTAGTAACTTTCACCAATGCCGTCTCAGTACTATGATGAGCTCTAAACTCTGACTGGAACTCTTCAAATAAACCCATGGAGGTCTGGATTTGGAGTTCCACTCCAATGAAAGTGGAAAAACACACTACAGGCTGATCCAGCTTTGATGTAATGTCCTTTAAACAAGTCAGAATGAGGCTCAGTAGTGTGTGTGGCCTCCGCGTGCCTGTATGACCTCCCTACAACGCCTGGGCATGCTCCTGATGAGGCGGTGGATGTTCTCCTGAGGGATCTCCTCCCAGACCTGGACTAAAGCATCCGCCAACTCCTGGACAGTCTGTGGTGCAACTTGGCGTTGGTGGATGGAGCGAGACATGATGTCCCAGATGTGCTCAGCTGGATCCAGGTCTGGGGAACGGGCGGGCCGGTCCATAACATCAATGCCTTGGTGTTGCAGGAACTGCTGACACACTCCAGCCACATGAGGTCTAGCATTGTCTTGCATTAGGAGGAACCCAGGGCCAACCGCACCAGCATATGGTCCCACAAGGGGTCTGAGGATCTCATCTCGGTACCTAATGGCAGTCAGGCTACCTCTGGCGAGCACATGGAGGGCTGTGCCGCCCTCCAAAGAAATGCCCCCCCACACCATTACTGACCCACTGCCAAACCGGTCCTGCTGGAGGATGTTGCAGGCAGCAGAACGTTCTCCACGGCGTCTCCAGACTCTGTCACGTCTGGCACATGTGCTCAGTGTGAACCTGCTTCCATCTGTGAAGAGCTCAGGGCTCCAGTGGAGAATTTACCAATCTTGGTGTTCTCTGGCAAACGCCAAACGTCCTGCACGGTGTTGGGCTGGAAGCACAACCCCCACCTGTGGACGTCGGGCCCTCATACCACCCTCATGGAGTCTGTTTCTGACTGTTGGAGCAGACACATTTGTGTCCTGCTGGAGCTCATTCTGCAGGGCTCTGGCAGTGCTCCTCCTGTTCCTCCTTGCACAAAGAAGGAGGTAGCGGTCCTGCTGCTGGGTTGTTGTCCTCCCACGGCCTCCTCCACATCTCCTGATGTACTGGCCTGTCTCCTGGTAGCGCCTCCATGCTCTGGACACTACGCTGACAGACACAGCAAACCTTCTTGCCACAGCTGGCATTGATGTGCCATCCTGGATGAGCTGCACTACCTGAGCCACTTGTGTGGGTTGTAGACTCCGTCTCATGCTACCACTAGAGTGAAAGCACCGCCAGCATTCAGACCAAAACATCATCCAGAAAGCATCGGAACTGAGAAGTGGTCTGTGGTCTCCACCTGCAGAACCACTCCTTTATTGGGTGTGTCTTGCCAGTTGCCTATAATTTCCACCTGTTGTCTGTTCCATTTGCACAACAGCAGGTGGAACTGATTGTCAATCAGTGTTGCTTCCTAAGTGGACAGTTCCATTTCACAGAAGCCTGGTTGACTTGGAGTTAAATTGTGTTGTTTAGGTGTTCCCTTTAGTTTTTTTAGCAGTGCAACTAGATTTAAGAAAAAAAGCATATTATGTAAATAAATTCACAATAGCAAACTGACCGCAGGATAAAATGGAAGACATTGTGGGTCACAGTTAAAGCTCCAACATATGTGGAAGTAAAAACTCTTTTCTGACCAAAACATTTGATGCAGCCGATTCTTTAGGTAATTACTTAAAAAACAAAGTAAAAAAATTTGCATCAAAATATGGTTTCTATGCCAAAAACTCTAATTTTATTAAACAATTAGAGAAAAAAAATCATGTGTCACAAATTATGTCAATTTAAATAAAAGTGAGCAAAACTATTGTGGAAAGTGTGTTAAAACAAATCAAATGAAACCTCCAAGTATTGATGAGAGTAATTTCCATTATGTCACATTAGAAATATTAGTCTGGAAAAATCTCTATCCTGCTGGAAGGAAAAAGATTGTGCCTCTTCTGAGAAAAAGCAAGGAGGAAAGAGTATCTTGTCTTTCCTGAGCCAAATAATGTAGAAAATAGTTTCTGAGCAAATTAATGTTAGTTTGAATGTAAATGTTTTGTTTTCATTCTGTCAGTGTGCATTCAGGAAACTTCACAACTTTCACAACTTCAGCTTCAGCTCAAGTGACTGATGGCTGGATGGACCCAATAAAAAATAAAAAGATAGAAGGGACTCTATTATTAGGTTTAAGTGCAGCATTTGATTTACGTGACCATGATCTACTGCTGGAGAAGTTATTTTGTTTTGGGTTTTAACATCCTGCATCTAAATGGATTAAAAGCTAATCATGATCACAGTGTTGTGTAACGATCTGTATTCAGAGAAGAAGAAAACGTGCTGTGGCGTGCCACAATGAAGCCGTCTTGGGTCTCTATTATTTTCTATTCATATGAATGATATACAGGAAATGTTTACCAAACAAAAATTAAAAAAATGTTAGTGGAATAAATAGTTTTGTCACACCTGAATTATTGTTCTATTGTTTGGTCGCGTACAACAGAGACTAATGTAAATAAACTGCAGACAGTGCAAAACAAGGCAGCTGGATTTGTGTTAGAACAATGCCGACAGCTGGCCTGGTTGCATGTCAGACGCAGGTTAAAGTACTCCTTCGTTACATTTCTCATAAATATGGTCGTTACAGAACACGAGACAAGTGTGAGTCATTTCTACTGCTTGTCGCACCGAGCGCATGCAGAGAAATGCTGGCAGGAATTCACAACCAGTTGTTGATTTTAGTGACGTGAACGGCCAACTTTTACAGAAGACGGTTTTTATTTGCTCTAGAGTCATTCTTTAAATAAATCATGAACCCGAATTCTTCAGGCGAATTAAAAGAAACTTGCAACTGAATAATAATTTTTGTGAATTGTATCTGTAATGGAAATATTATCTGTGATTTATGAAGAGCTTTTTTGTTTAGATTTTTCTTTTGTTGTCGTGTATATCTTTGATTTTGTTAATTGTTTTTTCATTGTCGTGTTGAATGTTTCATGTACATCCTATTTATTTGCTTTGTCCAAAAATGTGATGCATTTATATCCCAATGATGCAGAGAAACTATGTCAGGAGCTAATGAGGACCTAAATAAACAAACCATACCGTTCCCTAGTGGACACCATACCGGTCCCTAGTGGACACCATACCGTTCCCTAGTGGACACCATACCGGTCCCTAGTGGACACCATACCGTTCCCTAGTGGACACCATACCGGTCCCTAGTGGACACCATACCGTTCCCTAGTTGACACCATACCGGTCCCTAGTTGACACCATACCGTTCCCTAGTGGACACCATACCGGTCCCTAGTGGACACCATACCGTTCCCTAGTGGACACCATACCGGTCCTTAGTGGACACCATACCGTTCCCTAGTGGACACCACACCGTTCCCTAGTGGACACCATACCGTTCCCTAGTGGACACCATACCGTTCCCTAGTGGACACCATACCGTTCCCTAGTGGACACCATACCGGTCCCTAGTGGACACCATACCGTTCCCTAGTGGACACCATACCGGTCCCTAGTGGACACCATACCGTTCCCTAGTGGACACCATACCGGTCCCTAGTGGACACCATACCGTTCCCTAGTTGACACCATACCGGTCCCTAGTTGACACCATACCGTTCCCTAGTGGACACCATACCGGTCCCTAGTGGACACCATACCGGTCCCTAGTGGACACCATACCGTTCCCTAGTGGACACCATACCGGTCCCTAGTGGACACCATACCGTTCCCTAGTGGACACCATACCGTTCCCTAGTGGACACCATACCGGTCCCTAGTGGACACCATACCGTTCCCTAGTGGACACCATACCGGTCCCTAGTGGACACCATACCGTTCCCTAGTGGACACCATACCGGTCCCTAGTGGACACCATACCGTTCCCTAGTGGACACCATACCGGTCCCTAGTTGACACCATACCGTTCCCTAGTGGACACCATACCGGTCCCTAGTGGACACCATACCGTTCCCTAGTGGACACCATACCGTTCCCTAGTGGACACCATACCGGTCCCTAGTGGACACCATACCGGTCCCTAGTGGACACCATACCGTTCCCTAGTGGACACCATACCGGTCCCTAGTGGACACCATACCGTTCCCTAGTGGACACCATACCGTTCCCTAGTGGACACCATACCGGTCCTTAGTGGACACCATACCGTTCCCTAGTGGACACCACACCGTTCCCTAGTGGACACCATACCGTTCCCTAGTGGACACCATACCGGTCCCTAGTGGACACCATACCGTTCCCTAGTGGACACCATACCGGTCCTTAGTGGTCACCATACCGTTCCCTAGTGGACACCATACCGTTCCCTAGTGGACACCATACCGTTCCCTAGTGGACACCATACCGGTCCTTAGTGGACACCATACCGTTCCCTAGTGGACACCATACCGTTCCCTAGTGGACACCATACCGGTCCCTAGTGGACACCATACCGGTCCTTAGTGGACACCATACCGTTCCCTAGTGGACACCATACCGGTCCCTAGTGGACACCATACCGGTCCTTAGTGGACACCATACCGTTCCCTAGTGGACACCATACCGGTCCCTAGTGGACACCATACCGGTCCCTAGTGGACACCATACCGGTCCTTAGTGGACACCATACCGTTCCCTAGTGGACACCATACCGGTCCCTAGTGGACACCATACCGGTCCTTAGTGGACACCATACCGTTCCCTAGTGGACACCATACCGTTCCCTAGTGGAAACCATACCAGTCCCTAGTGGACACCATACCGTTCCCTAGTGGACACCATACCGTTCCCTAGTGGACACCATACCGTTCCCTAGTGGACACCATACCGGTCCCTAGTGGACACCATACCGTTCCCTAGTGGACACCATACCGGTCCTTAGTGGACACCATACCGTTCCCTAGTGGACACCATACCGTTCCCTAGTGGACACCATACCGTTCCCTAGTGGACACCATACCGGTCCTTAGTGGACACCATACCGTTCCCTAGTGGACACCATACCGTTCCCTAGTGGACACCATACCGGTCCCTAGTGGACACCATACCGGTCCTTAGTGGACACCATACCGTTCCCTAGTGGACACCATACCGGTCCCTAGTGGACACCATACCGGTCCCTAGTGGACACCATACCGGTCCTTAGTGGACACCATACCGTTCCCTAGTGGACACCATACCGGTCCCTAGTGGACACCATACCGGTCCTTAGTGGACACCATACCGTTCCCTAGTGGACACCATACCGGTCCCTAGTGGACACCATACCGTTCCCTAGTGGACACCATACCGGTCCCTAGTGGACACCATACCGTTCCCTAGTGGACACCATACCGGTCCCTAGTTGACACCATACCGTTCCCTAGTGGACACCATACCGGTCCCTAGTGGACACCATACCGTTCCCTAGTGGACACCATACCGTTCCCTAGTGGACACCATACCGGTCCCTAGTGGACACCATACCGGTCCCTAGTGGACACCATACCGTTCCCTAGTGGACACCATACCGGTCCCTAGTGGACACCATACCGTTCCCTAGTGGACACCATACCGTTCCCTAGTGGACACCATACCGGTCCTTAGTGGACACCATACCGTTCCCTAGTGGACACCACACCGTTCCCTAGTGGACACCATACCGTTCCCTAGTGGACACCATACCGGTCCCTAGTGGACACCATACCGTTCCCTAGTGGACACCATACCGGTCCTTAGTGGACACCATACCGTTCCCTAGTGGACACCATACCGTTCCCTAGTGGACACCATACCGTTCCCTAGTGGACACCATACCGGTCCTTAGTGGACACCATACCGTTCCCTAGTGGACACCATACCGGTCCCTAGTGGACACCATACCGGTCCTTAGTGGACACCATACCGTTCCCTAGTGGACACCATACCGTTCCCTAGTGGACACCGTACCGGTCCCTAGTGGACACCATACCGGTCCTTAGTGGACACCATACCGTTCCCTAGTGGACACCATACCGGTCCCTAGTGGACACCATACCGGTCCCTAGTGGACACCATACCGGTCCTTAGTGGACACCATACCGTTCCCTAGTGGACACCATACCGGTCCCTAGTGGACACCATACCGGTCCTTAGTGGACACCATACCGTTCCCTAGTGGACACCATACCGTTCCCTAGTGGACACCATACCAGTCCCTAGTGGACACCATACCGTTCCCTAGTGGACACCATACCGTTCCCTAGTGGACACCATACCGTTCCCTAGTGGACACCATACCGGTCCCTAGTGGACACCATACCGTTCCCTAGTGGACACCATACCGGTCCTTAGTGGACACCATACCGTTCCCTAGTGGACACCATACCGTTCCCTAGTGGACACCATACCGTTCCCTAGTGGACACCATACCGGTCCTTAGTGGACACCATACCGTTCCCTAGTGGACACCATACCGTTCCCTAGTGGACACCATACCGGTCCCTAGTGGACACCATACCGTTCCCTAGTGGACACCATACCGTTCCCTAGTGGACACCATACCGGTCCCTAGTGGACACCATACCGGTCCCTAGTGGACACCATACCGGTCCTTAGTGGACACCATACCGTTCCCTAGTGGACACCATACCGGTCCCTAGTGGACACCATACTGGTCCTTAGTGGACACCATACCGTTCCCTAGTGGACACCATACCGGTCCCTAGTGGACACCATACCGTTCCCTAGTGGACACCATACCGGTCCCTAGTGGACACCATACCGTTCCCTAGTGGACACCATACCGTTCCCTAGTGGACACCATACCGGTCCCTAGTGGACACCATACCGGTCCTTAGTGGACACCATACCGTTCCCTAGTGGACACCATACCGTTCCCTAGTGGACACCATACCAGTCCCTAGTGGACACCATACCGTTCCCTAGTGGACACCATACCGGTCCGTAGTGGACACCATACCGTTCCCTAGTGGACACCATACCGGTCCCTAGTGGACACCATACCGGTCCCTAGTGGACACCATACCGTTCCCTAGTGGACACCATACCGTTCCCTAGTGGACACCATACCGGTCCTTAGTGGACACCATACCGTTCCCTAGTGGACACCATACCGGTCCCTAGTGGACACCATACCGGTCCTTAGTGGACACCATACCGTTCCCTAGTGGACACCATACCGTTCCCTAGTGGACACCATACCAGTCCCTAGTGGACACCATACCGTTCCCTAGTGGACACCATACCGGTCCCTAGTGGACACCATACCGTTCCCTAGTGGACACCATACCGGTCCCTAGTGGACACCATACCGTTCCTTAGTGGACACCATACCGTTCCCTAGTGGACACCATACCGGTCCCTAGTGGACACCATACCGTTCCCTAGTGGACACCATACCGGTCCCTAGTGGACACCATACCGGTCCTTAGTGGACACCATACCGTTCCCTAGTGGACACCATACCGTTCCCTAGTGGACACCATACCGGTCCCTAGTGGACACCATACCGGTCCTTAGTGGACACCATACCGTTCCCTAGTGGACACCATACCGTTCCCTAGTGGACACCATACCAGTCCCTAGTGGACACCATACCGTTCCCTAGTGGACACCATACCAGTCCCTAGTGGACACCATACCGGTCCTTAGTGGACACCATACCGTTCCCTAGTGGACACCATACCGGTCCCTAGTGGACACCATACCGTTCCCTAGTGGACACCATACCGGTCCCTAGTGGACACCATACCGGTCCCTAGTGGACACCATACCAGTCCCTAGTGGACACCATACCGTTCCCTAGTGGACACCATACCAGTCCCTAGTGGACACCATACCGTTCCCTAGTGGACACCATACCAGTCCCTAGTGGACACCATACCGTTCCCTAGTGGACACCATACCAGTCCCTAGTGGACACCATACCAGTCCCTAGTGGACACCATACCGTTCCCTAGTGGACACCATACCGGTCCCTAGTGGACACCATACCGGTCCCTAGTGGACACCATACCAGTCCCTAGTGGACACCATACCGTTCCTTAGTGGACACCATACCGTTCCCTAGTGGACACCATACCGGTCCCTAGTGGACACCATACCGGTCCCTAGTGGACACCATACCAGTCCCTAGTGGACACCATACCGTTCCCTAGTGGACACCATACCAGTCCCTAGTGGACACCATACCGTTCCCTAGTGGACACCATACCAGTCCCTAGTGGACACCATACCGGTCCCTAGTGGACACCATACCAGTCCCTAGTGGACACCATACCGTTCCCTAGTGGACACCATACCGTTCCCTAGTGGACACCATACCGTTCCTTAGTGGACACCATACCGGTCCCTAGTGGACACCATACCAGTCCCTAGTGGACACCATACCATTCCCTAGTGGACACCATACCGTTCCCTAGTGGACACCATACCAGTCCCTAGTGGACACCATACCGTTCCCTAGTGGACACCATACCGGTCCCCAAACTAAATATTCTGAACTGGATCAGTTATTCAGAATATTGTTGTTACTTCCAAGATGGACGAGTGCAAGTCAGATGCTTGTTCCTACCTTTCATGCTGTGTGAAGGAATGTCATGTATAGATTTATGTGTCGATTAAGGGAGTCAAAAAATGTAATTGTAATGGTTATGACTGAGCAAAAATTAAGTGACACAAGGTATTTCTCCTGTTTTTGGAAGCCCTGGAATGAATGTCTGTCTTTACGGATGTTTTTATACTTATGAGTGTGTATATATAGACTATGTGTCTATACATGAATGTGCTTTTTTTCTTATTAATTGCTGATATTGACCGATGTGTCTGGAATAAAGAATAAAGTAAGTAAAGTAAAGTTTCCGTCACTGATCCCGACGTGATGGACTTTGTCTCCTTGTTTCTTCTAGAAAGCTGATTCGGATAAAGTGCTGAGATTCCCATTAATCCCTCCCTATGTGACCCAGAGGACGTCCAAGGTGTCCAATCTCACTTTCCTTCACACAATATGTAAAACATGCCGACTTTGGCTCCAAACTCATTGTACAGAAACATGGAATGTGCATCAGAAAACATGGATGTTTGCTTTATTTGTCTCTGGAAGTTTTGATGTAAAATACCAGAAACACATGGAAAATCTTTTTCTTCTAGTTCAGAATCACAAGTGTGAAAAACATGTTTAATTCTCATTATTTGATTTTTCATCAACAAAGGAACTATTATTGAAAACAAAAAACATATTTAAAAAAAACTTGATCCAAAACTAAAATAAAAATAATGTTAATAAGTTAATAATATGAATTCTGATGTATCAGAGCCTGCTCAGTGTCACAGCGCCATCTACTGGTGACTTCAGTACAGCACATTAATATAATCATCATCATCATCATAATCATCATCATAATAATGATAATAATAAAGCTTTTTATTAAAAATTCAGCAGCTGTATGCTGATGTTGAGGTTTGTGTCATAGCTCTACAGATTGAATCAAGTCTCAGCTGGACAGCAGCACATGTTGTTGGCATGTTCTCTCCAGTAAGTGTGGCTTCTCTCCAGAACGTGCATGATAGTAAGCTGATTATTGTAAAAAGCTTTGTGTGAGTGTGAATGGTTATTTGTCTCCCTGTGATGGACCCGTCCAGCTGGATCCGCGTCTGTCCTGCTTTTCTGGGATAGAATCCGGATTTTCTGCCACCCGGAACTGGACAAAGCAATACAGCAAATGAGCTGAGTGAAAAACGGCAGCTCGGAGTGATTCATCTTCTCAAACAAAAGATCTCTGAACAGTCAGCGCCGGTGTTTCCCGTTGAGCGTTGCCATGGAAACACCATAGCGTGACAAAGGCGGTGGCAGTAAAAGATGTCCGGTTCTGAGGATCGGACTCTGCTGTGCCTGAACCTGCGCAGGGAGACGTGGTGTCAGGTTGAAACGGACCCCCGACAGTCCTGGGACCGGACTGAAGGGAGACACTACCGAAAGCACCTGCAGACCAGCCCGGTGCTGCTGGCGGCTATGACCGGCGGACCGCAGCGCAGCGCGGTCTGCACCGCCACGCTTCTTCCGCTCCCTTCTGGTCCGGAGAGAAGACACTTTGAGGACAGCTGTAGGTCCGGTTCATCACGCAGAACCGAACTTCCAGTTCCCGATACCCGCATTCAATTGTAGTAAAAACTGAGTCCATCTTTTTACTCTTATCTTTCAGATAAATCTAATCTGGTGTAGCAGGCGGACCAGGGAAAACTACCCAGACCTAACCGGACCAAACTGGAACAAACCAGATTAAACTAAACCAAACCAGACCAAACTGGAACAAAACAAGATAAACTAAACCAAACTGGACCAAACAGAACCAAACCAGATTACAATAAACCAAACCAGACCAAACTGGAACAAACCAGATTAAACTAAACCAAACCAGACAAAAATCAACCAAATCCATAAACCAGGTTGTAACTTTATGAGAACTGATGTGTTGCAGGAACATCACGTCAACATGTAATCTACTTTACCGCCGCCATCGTTAGAACCGTACACGGAGCCTCTGACCAGAATGCTGCTTCATTCCAAGTTTTCCAAAAACTGACTGCCTGACAAACTTCCAGATTGTTCCTTCCATGACATTTACATGTACCAGATACGTAGCCTGAAGGTTCTAAGCTAACTAGAACATTTCTGTCCTCCAGAACATCAGTAACTGCCAAGGAAAGTAGAAACGATCAAGAAGATGAGAAGAAGTGTTGACAGCAAAAACAGATGTTTAAACAAGTGTGAATAGAAGCTAAATGTGATGATGGACAGATGCCGTGACTTGTTCTTTCATGATCTCCATGACAACCTGAGCTGCTAATCACGAGTGGGTGTTCCTGACAGGAGAGAGGAGGAGTCATCTTCATGGTCGCCAGGATTTGTTTTACAGCTGTGTTTATGAAACTGAGATTTTACATGTGAACAGTAATGACATGCTGTGACAACATGTGATGGTTGTTAATAAATGCATGATGATTCTGTTGGCCCTGAGCAGCATCTTCTATGAAAACTTTCTTCAAAGTTATGATCCCCTTCTCTCCTGATGATTGAAGATCTGGAGAAGTTGACTTTTGATCTGCCAATATACAGACGTGGCCTAAATTGTTGGTTCCCTTCGGTCAATGAACGAAAAACTCACAATGCTTACAGAAATAAGTTAAATCTGATAAAAGTAATGAGAAATAAAGATTCTATGAAATTTTTACAATGATAGTTTTTCAACCATGCTTCAGAAGAAATTAATAAAAAATAAACTCATAAAGCAAAAAAAAAAAAAAAAAAAAACTAGGACCAGCTATTACTGAAATAATAGCAACTGTGAATGCCCATTTATTGAACCATGCTGAATGATTGAAATGAAATTGCGTAAGTATAAGAAATTGAAAAAAAAATCACAAGTGACATTTTTTCGACTTGACCCACATCAGGATTCAAACCCATGAACTCCTGTATTGAAGCTCATTGATTTACTCACTACACCACCAGTATGCTTTATCATATCTTGGAAAAAGGGTGTAAATGTTTTCCAATTGGGACGGGAATGCCTTTGTTTTTTTATTTCCAGCAGGTGTCATTAGCGGGATTGCAGAAACATGGGCAAGGTTGAACTAAACTCCAGTAAAGATGTGACAGACTTTAATGTGTTTAAGATTTATTAAAGAGTTGAAATGTTGCAGGGAGCGTTGTTGGAACAAATCCTCCATATTTAACTGGGACATTTGCAAATAAATTCCTTTGCTCCTTGAAGTGTGCAGCTGAGACCAATAGTTCACATTGAGCAGGCTGCACGCCATCACACAAGCAACAGCCGACAAACAACAACAGAGCTAAATGTTAAATGCTGCATTTGAACCCGTGCCTTGTATGTGTACCTGTGTACCGGTGCAGAAAATGGACCAATCGCTGAGCTGAATTCTGTTTCGTCCAATCACAGGAACAGATTTCAATACATTGACAAAAACTTGAATACCTTAAAGTTTAAATCTTACAAAGACCAAAAGTCATAGCACATATCTCCTGAATGGGCTGAAGAGTTTGATACTTGAATGGTTGAAGTGAGACAACGGTGTCGGAGGAGTAGCGTTTCAAAGATTTTGCAGGAAAGACAATGGGGACGGGAAATTGATGAAGTGGACACTGCAAACTGGTGCAGAGCTCTGAAACCCTGTTGACCAATCACTGTGCTGAATTTTTGCCAGGTCCAATCTGGATTTGGTTAGAAGGACTTTCATCCAATCACAAGGCTGAATTTATTTTTACAAAATGCTAAATATCTCAAAAACTACAAAGATTTAAGATTAAAAAAGAAAATGTAGCACACATGTCCTGGAGGAGTTGCATAGTTTAAGATCTGAATGATTGAAGTGACCTGAATGGTGCAGGACTAATAGCATGGCAAAGTTTGGCGGAACAATAAAAATGGCCGAACAGGATCTCAATCATATGGATGCCCCCATGAGCATTCACATAAAAAAAAACAGCCCAAACCCTGAACCAAACAGAACCGAACCAGATTAAACAGTATTATATAAAAAATAAAAACAGAAAACAGGCCTGGAAGGAAATGATAGAACCCTGAACTTAATATGTTGTTACAGAACCTCACAACAATAAATCATTAAGTGTTACTGACACTTCTGCATCTGTTAGCAGCTATTTCAGATCCTCAGGAACAAACTACTCCAGTTGTCTCAGGTTTGAAGGTTTCTAGATGCCATGTTTCAGCTCCTTCCATAGAAGCTTAGTCTGATTTGAGTTTTTCTTTCATTGACCAAAAGGGACCAACAACTTTTCCATGTTTGTACGGAAAGGATGGATGGAAGAAGTGTGTTTAATCTTACTTTTGAGACCTAGAAACGACCAGTAACAGACTGATAACTGACCCATGATATACCACTAAGACCTGTAGCACACCTGTAAAACACCAGTAGAAGACCTGTAGAAGACCAGTAACAGACCTGTAGCTGACCAGCAACAGACCATTAGCTGACCTTTAGAAGACCAGTAACAGATCTGTACAAGACCAGTAACAGACCTGTAGAAAACCAGTATCAGACCTGTACAAGACCAGTAACAGACCTGTAGAAGACCAGTAGCTAACCATTACAAGACTAGTAAGAGACCTGTAGAAGAACAGTAAAGGAACTGTGGCAGATCTGGAAAAGACCAGTAACAGACCTGTAGCAGACCAGTAACAGACTTGTAGCAGACCAGTAACAGACCTGTAACAGACCTGTAGCAGACAGTAACAGACCTGTAGCAGACAGTAACAGACCTATAGCAGACAGTAACAGACCTGTAGCAGACCAGTCACAGACCTGTAGCAGACAGTAACAGACTTGTAGCAGACAGTGACAGACCTGTAGCAGACCAGTAACAGACATGTAGCAGACCAGTAACAGACCTGTAGCAGACCAGTAACAGACCTGTGTCAGACAGTAACAGACCTGTAGCAGACAGTAACAGACTTGTAGCAGACCAGTAACAGACCTGTAGAAGACAGTAACAGACCTGTAGCAGACCAGTAACAGACTTGTAGCATACAGTAACAGACCTGTAGCAGAAGTAACAGACCTGTAGCAGACCAGTAACAGACTTGTAGCAGACAGTAACAGACTTGTAGCAGACCAGTAACAGACCTGTAGCAGACCAGTAACAGACCTGTAGCAGACAGTAACAGACCTGTAGCAGACAGTAACAGACCTGTAGCAGACAGTAACAGACCTGTAGCAGACAGTAACAGACTTGTAGCAGACCAGTAACAGACCTGTAGCAGACCAGTAACAGACCTGTAGCAGACAGTAACAGACCTGTAGCAGACCAGTAACAGACTTGTAGCATACAGTAAAAGACCTGTAGCAGAAGTAACAGACCTGTGGCAGACCAGTAACAGACCTGTAGCAGACAGTAACAGACCTGTAGCAGACCAGTAACAGACTTGTAGCAGACAGTAACAGACCTGTAGCAGACAGTAACAGACCTGTAGCAGACAGTAACATACCTGTAGCAGACCAGTAACATACTTGTGGCAGACCAGTAACAGACCTGTAGCAGACCAGTAACAGACTTGTAGCAGACAGTAACAGACCTGTAGCAGACAGTAACAGACCTGTAGCAGACAGTAACAGACCTGTAGCAGACAGTAACAGACTTGTAGAAGACAGTAACAGACCTGTAGCAGACCAGTAACAGACTTGTGGCAGACCAGTAACAGACCTGTGGCAGACCACTAACAGACTTGTGGCAGACAGTAACAGACCTGTAGCAGACCAGTAACAGACTTGTAGCAGACAGTAACAGACCTGTAGCAGACAGTAACAGACCTTTAGCAGACAGTAACAGACCTGTAGCAGACCAGTAACATACTTGTGGCAGACCAGTAACAGACCTGTAGCAGACCAGTAACAGACTTGTAGCAGACAGTAACAGACCTGTAGCAGACAGTAACAGACCTGTAGCAGACCAGTAACAGACCTGTAGCAGACAGTAACAGACCTGTAGCAGACAGTAACAGACTTGTAGAAGACAGTAACAGACCTGTAGCAGACAGTAACAGACCTATAGCAGACAGTAACAGACCTGTAGCAGACCAGTAACAGACCTGTAGCAGACAGTAACAGACCTGTAGTAGACCAGTAAAAGACTTGTAGCAGACAGTAACAGACCTGTAGCAGACAGTAACAGACGTGTAGCAGACCAGTAACAGACCTGTAGCAGACAGTAACAGACCTGTAGCAGACCAGTAACAGACCTGTAGCAGACCAGTAAAAGACCTGTAGCAGACAGTAACAGACCTGTAGCAGACCAGTAACAGACCTGTAGCAGACCAGTAACAGACCTGTAGCAGACAGTAACAGACCTGTAGCAGACAGTAACAGACTTGTAGCAGACCAGTAACAGACTTGTAGCAAACCAGTAACAGACCTGTAGCAGACAGTAACAGACCTGTAGCAGACCAGTAACAGACCTGTAGCAGACCAGTAACAGACCTGTAGCAGACCAGTAACAGACCTGTAGCAGACCAGTAACAGACCTGTAGCAGACCAGTAACAGACTTGTGGCAGACCAGTAACAGACCTGTGGCAGACCACTAACAGACTTGTGGCAGACCAGTGACAGACCTGTAGAAGACCAGTAACAGACTTGTAGCAGACCAGTAACAGACCTGTAGCAGACAGTAACAGACCTGTAGCAGACAGTAACAGACTTGTAGCTGACCAGTAACAGACTTGTAGCAGACAGTAACAGACCTGTAGCAGACAGTAACAGACCTGTAACAGACCTGTAGCAGACAGTAACAGACCTGTAGCAGTCCAGTAACAGACCTGTAGCAGACAGTAACAGACCTGTAGCAGACAGTAACAGACTTGTAGCTGACCAGTAACAGACTTGTAGCAGACAGTAACAGACCTGTAGCAGACAGTAACAGACCTGTAGCAGACAGTAACAGACCTGTAACAGACCTGTAGCAGACAGTAACAGACCTGTACCAGACAGTAACAGACTTGTAGCTGACCAGTAACAGACTTGTAGCAGACAGTAACAGACCTGTAGCAGACAGTAACAGACCTGTAGCAGACCAGTAACAGACCTGTAGCAGACCAGTAACAGACCTGTAGCAGAAAGTAACAGACCTGTAGCAGACCAGTAACAGACCTGTAGCAGACCAGTAACAGACCTGTAGCAGACCAGTAACAGACCTGTAGCAGACAGTAACAGACCTATAGCAGACAGTAACAGACCTGTAGCAGACCAGTAACAGACCTGTAGCAGACAGTAACAGACCTGTAGTAGACCAGTAAAAGACTTGTAGCAGACAGTAACAGACCTGTAGCAGACAGTAACAGACGTGTAGCAGACCAGTAACAGACCTGTAGCAGACAGTAACAGACCTGTAGCAGACCAGTAACAGACCTGTAGCAGACCAGTAAAAGACCTGTAGCAGACAGTAACAGACCTGTAGCAGACCAGTAACAGACCTGTAGCAGACCAGTAACAGACCTGTAGCAGACAGTAATAGACCTGTAGCAGACAGTAACAGACCTGTAGCAGACAGTAACAGACTTGTAGCAGACCAGTAACAGACTTGTAGCAAACCAGTAACAGACCTGTAGCAGACAGTAACAGACCTGTAGCAGACCAGTAACAGACCTGTAGCAGACCAGTAACAGACCTGTAGCAGACCAGTAACAGACCTGTAGCAGACCAGTAACAGACTTGTGGCAGACCAGTAACAGACCTGTGGCAGACCACTAACAGACTTGTGGCAGACCAGTGACAGACCTGTAGAAGACCAGTAACAGACTTGTAGCAGACCAGTAACAGACCTGTAGCAGACAGTAACAGACCTGTAGCAGACAGTAACAGACTTGTAGCAGACAGTAACAGACCTGTAGCAGACAGTAACAGACTTGTGGCAGACAGTAACAGACCTGTAGCAGACAGTAACAGACCTGTAGCAGACAGTAACAGACCTGTAGCAGTCCAGTAACAGACCTGTAGCAGACCAGTAACAGACTTGTAGCAGACAGTAACAGACCTGTAGCAGACAGTAACAGACCTGTAACAGACCTGTAGCAGACAGTAACAGACCTGTAGCAGACAGTAACAGACCTGTAGCAGTCCAGTAACAGACCTGTAACAGACAGTAACAGACCTGTAGCAGACAGTAACAGACCTGTAGCAGTCCAGTAACAGACCTGTAGCAGACCAGTAGCAGACTTGTACCAGACAGTAACAGACCTGTAGCAGACAGTAACAGACCTGTACCAGACAGTAACAGACTTGTAGCTGACCAGTAACAGACTTGTAGCAGACAGTAACAGACCTGTAGCAGACAGTAACAGACCTGTAGCAGACCAGTAACAGACCTGTACCAGACCAGTAACAGACCTGTAGCAGACCAGTAACAGACCTGTAGCAGACCAGTAACAGACCTTTAGCAGAAAGTAACAGACCTGTAGCAGACAGTAACAGACCTGTAGGAGACCAGTAACAGACCTGTACCAGAAAGTAACAGACCTGTAGCAGACCAGTAACAGACCTGTAGCAGACCAGTAACAGACCTGTACCAGACAGTAACAGACCTGTGTCAGACAGTAACAGACCTGTAGAAGACAGTAACAGACTTGTAGCAGGACAGTAACAGACCTGTAGCAGACAGTAACAGACCTGTAGCAGACCAGTAACAGACCTGTAACAGACCTGTAGCAGACAGTAGCAGACCTGTAGCAGACAGTAACAGACCTGTAACAGACCTGTAGCAGACAGTAACAGACCTGTAGCAGACAGTAACAGACCTGTAGCAGTCCAGTAACAGACCTGTAGCAGACCAGTAGCAGACTTGTACCAGACAGTAACAGACCTGTAGCAGACAGTAACAGACCTGTAACAGACCAGTAACAGACCTGTAGCAGACAGTAACAGACTTGTAGCTGACCAGTAACAGACTTGTAGCAGACAGTAACAGACCTGTAGCAGACAGTAACAGACCTGTAGCAGACCAGTAACAGACCTGTACCAGACCAGTAACAGAGCTGTAGCAGACCAGTAACAGACCTGTAGCATACCAGTAACAGACCTGTAGCAGAAAGTAACAGACCTGTAGCAGACCAGTAACAGACTTGTAGCAGACCAGTAACAGACTTGTAGCAGTGAGTAACAGACCTGTAGCAGACAGTAACAGACCTGTAGCAGACAGTAACAGACCTGTAGCAGACAGTAACAGACTTGTAGCAGACAGTAACAGACCTGTAGCAGACAGTAACAGACCTGTAGCAGACAGTAACAGACCTGTAGCAGTCCAGTAACAGACCTGTAGCAGACCAGTAACAGACTTGTAGCAGACAGTAACAGACCTGTAGCAGACAGTAACAGACCTGTAACAGACCTGTAGCAGACAGTAACAGACCTGTAGCAGACAGTAACAGACCTGTAGCAGTCCAGTAACAGACCTGTAGCAGACAGTAACAGACCTGTAACAGACCTGTAGCAGACCAGTAACAGACCTGTAGCAGACAGTAACAGACCTGTAGCAGTCCAGTAACAGACCTGTAGCAGACCAGTAGCAGACTTGTACCAGACAGTAACAGACCTGTAACAGACCTGTAGCAGACAGTAACAGACCTGTAGCAGACAGTAACAGACCTGTAGCAGTCCAGTAACAGACCTGTAACAGACAGTAACAGACCTGTAGCAGACAGTAACAGACCTGTAGCAGTCCAGTAACAGACCTGTAGCAGACCAGTAGCAGACTTGTACCAGACAGTAACAGACCTGTAGCAGACAGTAACAGACCTGTACCAGACAGTAACAGACTTGTAGCTGACCAGTAACAGACTTGTAGCAGACAGTAACAGACCTGTAGCAGACAGTAACAGACCTGTAGCAGACCAGTAACAGACCTGTACCAGACCAGTAACAGACCTGTAGCAGACCAGTAACAGACCTGTAGCAGACCAGTAACAGACCTTTAGCAGAAAGTAACAGACCTGTAGCAGACAGTAACAGACCTGTAGGAGACCAGTAACAGACCTGTACCAGAAAGTAACAGACCTGTAGCAGACCAGTAACAGACCTGTAGCAGACCAGTAACAGACCTGTACCAGACAGTAACAGACCTGTGTCAGACAGTAACAGACCTGTAGAAGACAGTAACAGACTTGTAGCAGGACAGTAACAGACCTGTAGCAGACAGTAACAGACCTGTAGCAGACCAGTAACAGACCTGTAACAGACCTGTAGCAGACAGTAGCAGACCTGTAGCAGACCTGTAGCAGACAGTAACAGACCTGTAACAGACCTGTAGCAGACAGTAACAGACCTGTAGCAGACAGTAACAGACCTGTAGCAGTCCAGTAACAGACCTGTAGCAGACCAGTAGCAGACTTGTACCAGACAGTAACAGACCTGTAGCAGACAGTAACAGACCTGTAACAGACCAGTAACAGACCTGTAGCAGACAGTAACAGACTTGTAGCTGACCAGTAACAGACTTGTAGCAGACAGTAACAGACCTGTAGCAGACAGTAACAGACCTGTAGCAGACCAGTAACAGACCTGTACCAGACCAGTAACAGAGCTGTAGCAGACCAGTAACAGACCTGTAGCATACCAGTAACAGACCTGTAGCAGAAAGTAACAGACCTGTAGCAGACCAGTAGCAGACTTGTACCAGACAGTAACAGACCTGTAGCAGACAGTAACAGACCTGTACCAGACAGTAACAGACTTGTAGCTGACCAGTAACAGACTTGTAGCAGACAGTAACAGACCTGTAGCAGACCAGTAACAGACCTGTAGCAGACCAGTAACAGACCTGTACCAGACCAGTAACAGACCTGTAGCAGACCAGTAACAGACCTGTAGCAGACCAGTAACAGACCTTTAGCAGAAAGTAACAGACCTGTAGCAGACAGTAACAGACCTGTAGGAGACCAGTAACAGACCTGTACCAGAAAGTAACAGACCTGTAGCAGACCAGTAACAGACCTGTAGCAGACCAGTAACAGACCTGTACCAGACAGTAACAGACCTGTGTCAGACAGTAACAGACCTGTAGAAGACAGTAACAGACTTGTAGCAGGACAGTAACAGACCTGTAGCAGACAGTAACAGACCTGTAGCAGACCAGTAACAGACCTGTAACAGACCTGTAGCAGACAGTAGCAGACCTGTAGCAGACCTGTAGCAGACAGTAACAGACCTGTAACAGACCTGTAGCAGACAGTAACAGACCTGTAGCAGACAGTAACAGACCTGTAGCAGTCCAGTAACAGACCTGTAGCAGACCAGTAGCAGACTTGTACCAGACAGTAACAGACCTGTAGCAGACAGTAACAGACCTGTAACAGACCAGTAACAGACCTGTAGCAGACAGTAACAGACTTGTAGCTGACCAGTAACAGACTTGTAGCAGACAGTAACAGACCTGTAGCAGACAGTAACAGACCTGTAGCAGACCAGTAACAGACCTGTACCAGACCAGTAACAGAGCTGTAGCAGACCAGTAACAGACCTGTAGCATACCAGTAACAGACCTGTAGCAGAAAGTAACAGACCTGTAGCAGACCAGTAACAGACTTGTAGCAGACCAGTAACAGACTTGTAGCAGTGAGTAACAGACCTGTAGCAGACAGTAACAGACCTGTAGCAGACAGTAACAGACCTGTAGCAGACAGTAACAGACTTGTAGCAGACAGTAACAGACCTGTAGCAGACAGTAACAGACCTGTAGCAGACAGTAACAGACCTGTAGCAGTCCAGTAACAGACCTGTAGCAGACCAGTAACAGACTTGTAGCAGACAGTAACAGACCTGTAGCAGACAGTAACAGACCTGTAACAGACCTGTAGCAGACAGTAACAGACCTGTAGCAGACAGTAACAGACCTGTAGCAGTCCAGTAACAGACCTGTAGCAGACAGTAACAGACCTGTAACAGACCTGTAGCAGACCAGTAACAGACCTGTAGCAGACAGTAACAGACCTGTAGCAGTCCAGTAACAGACCTGTAGCAGACCAGTAGCAGACTTGTACCAGACAGTAACAGACCTGTAACAGACCTGTAGCAGACAGTAACAGACCTGTAGCAGACAGTAACAGACCTGTAGCAGTCCAGTAACAGACCTGTAACAGACAGTAACAGACCTGTAGCAGACAGTAACAGACCTGTAGCAGTCCAGTAACAGACCTGTAGCAGACCAGTAGCAGACTTGTACCAGACAGTAACAGACCTGTAGCAGACAGTAACAGACCTGTACCAGACAGTAACAGACTTGTAGCTGACCAGTAACAGACTTGTAGCAGACAGTAACAGACCTGTAGCAGACAGTAACAGACCTGTAGCAGACCAGTAACAGACCTGTACCAGACCAGTAACAGACCTGTAGCAGACCAGTAACAGACCTGTAGCAGACCAGTAACAGACCTTTAGCAGAAAGTAACAGACCTGTAGCAGACAGTAACAGACCTGTAGGAGACCAGTAACAGACCTGTACCAGAAAGTAACAGACCTGTAGCAGACCAGTAACAGACCTGTAGCAGACCAGTAACAGACCTGTACCAGACAGTAACAGACCTGTGTCAGACAGTAACAGACCTGTAGAAGACAGTAACAGACTTGTAGCAGGACAGTAACAGACCTGTAGCAGACAGTAACAGACCTGTAGCAGACCAGTAACAGACCTGTAACAGACCTGTAGCAGACAGTAGCAGACCTGTAGCAGACCTGTAGCAGACAGTAACAGACCTGTAACAGACCTGTAGCAGACAGTAACAGACCTGTAGCAGACAGTAACAGACCTGTAGCAGTCCAGTAACAGACCTGTAGCAGACCAGTAGCAGACTTGTACCAGACAGTAACAGACCTGTAGCAGACAGTAACAGACCTGTAACAGACCAGTAACAGACCTGTAGCAGACAGTAACAGACTTGTAGCTGACCAGTAACAGACTTGTAGCAGACAGTAACAGACCTGTAGCAGACAGTAACAGACCTGTAGCAGACCAGTAACAGACCTGTACCAGACCAGTAACAGAGCTGTAGCAGACCAGTAACAGACCTGTAGCATACCAGTAACAGACCTGTAGCAGAAAGTAACAGACCTGTAGCAGACCAGTAACAGACTTGTAGCAGACCAGTAACAGACTTGTAGCAGTGAGTAACAGACCTGTAGCAGACAGTAACAGACCTGTAGCAGACAGTAACAGACCTGTAGCAGACAGTAACAGACTTGTAGCAGACAGTAACAGACCTGTAGCAGACAGTAACAGACCTGTAGCAGACAGTAACAGACCTGTAGCAGTCCAGTAACAGACCTGTAGCAGACCAGTAACAGACTTGTAGCAGACAGTAACAGACCTGTAGCAGACAGTAACAGACCTGTAACAGACCTGTAGCAGACAGTAACAGACCTGTAGCAGACAGTAACAGACCTGTAGCAGTCCAGTAACAGACCTGTAGCAGACAGTAACAGACCTGTAACAGACCTGTAGCAGACCAGTAACAGACCTGTAGCAGACAGTAACAGACCTGTAGCAGTCCAGTAACAGACCTGTAGCAGACCAGTAGCAGACTTGTACCAGACAGTAACAGACCTGTAGCAGACAGTAACAGACCTGTAGCAGACAGTAACAGACTTGTAGCTGACCAGTAACAGACCTGTAGCAGACCAGTAACAGACTTGTAGCAGACAGTAACAGACCTGTAGCAGACAGTAACAGACCTGTAGCAGTCCAGTAACAGACCTGTAACAGACAGTAACAGACCTGTAGCAGACAGTAACAGACCTGTAGCAGTCCAGTAACAGACCTGTAGCAGACCAGTAGCAGACTTGTACCAGACAGTAACAGACCTGTAGCAGACAGTAACAGACCTGTACCAGACAGTAACAGACTTGTAGCTGACCAGTAACAGACTTGTAGCAGACAGTAACAGACCTGTAGCAGACAGTAACAGACCTGTAGCAGACCAGTAACAGACCTGTACCAGACCAGTAACAGACCTGTAGCAGACCAGTAACAGACCTGTAGCAGACCAGTAACAGACCTTTAGCAGAAAGTAACAGACCTGTAGCAGACAGTAACAGACCTGTAGGAGACCAGTAACAGACCTGTACCAGAAAGTAACAGACCTGTAGCAGACCAGTAACAGACCTGTAGCAGACCAGTAACAGACCTGTACCAGACAGTAACAGACCTGTGTCAGACAGTAACAGACCTGTAGAAGACAGTAACAGACTTGTAGCAGGACAGTAACAGACCTGTAGCAGACAGTAACAGACCTGTAGCAGACCAGTAACAGACCTGTAACAGACCTGTAGCAGACAGTAGCAGACCTGTAGCAGACCTGTAGCAGACAGTAACAGACCTGTAACAGACCTGTAGCAGACAGTAACAGACCTGTAGCAGACAGTAACAGACCTGTAGCAGTCCAGTAACAGACCTGTAGCAGACCAGTAGCAGACTTGTACCAGACAGTAACAGACCTGTAGCAGACAGTAACAGACCTGTAACAGACCAGTAACAGACCTGTAGCAGACAGTAACAGACTTGTAGCTGACCAGTAACAGACTTGTAGCAGACAGTAACAGACCTGTAGCAGACAGTAACAGACCTGTAGCAGACCAGTAACAGACCTGTACCAGACCAGTAACAGAGCTGTAGCAGACCAGTAACAGACCTGTAGCATACCAGTAACAGACCTGTAGCAGAAAGTAACAGACCTGTAGCAGACCAGTAACAGACTTGTAGCAGACCAGTAACAGACTTGTAGCAGTGAGTAACAGACCTGTAGCAGACAGTAACAGACCTGTAGCAGACAGTAACAGACCTGTAGCAGACAGTAACAGACTTGTAGCAGACAGTAACAGACCTGTAGCAGACAGTAAAAGACCTGTAGCAGACAGTAACAGACCTGTAGCAGTCCAGTAACAGACCTGTAGCAGACCAGTAACAGACTTGTAGCAGACAGTAACAGACCTGTAGCAGACAGTAACAGACCTGTAACAGACCTGTAGCAGACAGTAACAGACCTGTAGCAGACAGTAACAGACCTGTAGCAGTCCAGTAACAGACCTGTAGCAGACAGTAACAGACCTGTAACAGACCTGTAGCAGACCAGTAACAGACCTGTAGCAGACAGTAACAGACCTGTAGCAGTCCAGTAACAGACCTGTAGCAGACCAGTAGCAGACTTGTACCAGACAGTAACAGACCTGTAGCAGACAGTAACAGACCTGTAGCAGACAGTAACAGACTTGTAGCTGACCAGTAACAGACTTGTAGCAGACAGTAACAGACCTGTAGCAGACAGTAACAGACCTGTAGCAGACCAGTAACAGACCTGTAGCAGACCAGTAACAGACCTGTAGCAGAAAGTAACAGACCTGTAGCAGACCAGTAACAGACCTGTAGCAGACCAGTAACAGACCTGTGGCAGACCAGTAAATGACCTGTAGCAGACAGTAACAGACCTGTAGCAGACCAGTAACAGACCTGTACCAGACAGTAACAGACTTGTAGCAGACCAGTAACAGACCTGTAGCAGAAGTAACAGACCTGTAGCAGACAGTAACAGACCTGTAGAAGACAGTAACAGACCTGTAGAAGACAGTAACAGACTTGTAGCAGACAGTAACAGACCTGTAGCAGACAGTAACATACCTGTAGCAGACCAGTAACAGACCTGTAGCAGACCAGTAAAAGACCTGTAGCAGACAGTAACAGACCTGTAGCAGACCAGTAACAGACCTGTAGCAGACCAGTAACAGACCTGTAGCAGACAGTAACAGACCTGTAGCAGACAGTAACAGACCTGTAGCAGACAGTAACAGACCTGTAGCAGACCAGTAACAGACCTGTACCAGACAGTAACAGACTTGTAGCAGACCAGTAACAGACCTGTAGCAGACAGTAACAGACCTGTAGCAGACAGTAACAGACCTGTAGAAGACAGTAACAGACTTGTAGCAGACAGTAACAGACCTGTAGCAGACAGTAACATACCTGTAGCAGACCAGTAACAGACCTGTAGCAGACCAGTAAAAGACCTGTAGCAGACAGTAACAGACCTGTACCAGAAAGTAACAGACCTGTAGCAGACCAGTAACAGACCTGTAGCAGACCAGTAACAGACCTGTAGCAGACCAGTAACAGACCTGTAGCAGACAGTAACAGACCTGTGGCAGACAGTAACAGACCTGTAGAAGACAGTAACAGACTTGTAGCAGGACAGTAACAGACCTGTAGCAGACAGTAACAGACCTGTAGCAGACCAGTAACAGACCTGTAACAGACCTGTAGCAGACAGTAGCAGACCTGTAGCAGACAGTAACAGACCTGTAGCAGACAGTAACAGACCTGTAACAGACCTGTAGCAGACAGTAACAGACCTGTAGCAGACAGTAACAGACCTGTAGCAGTCCAGTAACAGACCTGTAGCAGACCAGTAGCAGACTTGTACCAGACAGTAACATACCTGTAGCAGACAGTAACAGACCTGTACCAGACAGTAACAGACTTGTAGCTGACCAGTAACAGACTTGTAGCAGACAGTAACAGACCTGTAGCAGACAGTAACAGACCTGTAGCAGACCAGTAACAGACCTGTACCAGACCAGTAACAGAGCTGTAGCAGACCAGTAACAGACCTGTAGCATACCAGTAACAGACCTGTAGCAGAAAGTAACAGACCTGTAGCAGACCAGTAACAGACCTGTAGCAGACCAGTAACAGACTTGTAGCAGTGAGTAACAGACCTGTAGCAGACAGTAACAGACCTGTAGCAGACAGTAACAGACCTGTAGCAGACAGTAACAGACCTGTAGCAGTCCAGTAACAGACCTGTAACAGACAGTAACAGACCTGTAGCAGACAGTAACAGACCTGTAGCAGTCCAGTAACAGACCTGTAGCAGACCAGTAACAGACTTGTAGCAGACAGTAACAGACCTGTAGCAGACAGTAACAGACCTGTAGCAGTCCAGTAACAGACCTGTAACAGACAGTAACAGACCTGTAGCAGACAGTAACAGACCTGTAGCAGTCCAGTAACAGACCTGTAGCAGACCAGTAGCAGACTTGTACCAGACAGTAACAGACCTGTAGCAGACAGTAACAGACCTGTACCAGACAGTAACAGACTTGTAGCTGACCAGTAACAGACTTGTAGCAGACAGTAACAGACCTGTAGCAGACAGTAACAGACCTGTAGCAGACCAGTAACAGACCTGTACCAGACCAGTAACAGACCTGTAGCAGACCAGTAACAGACCTGTAGCAGACCAGTAACAGACCTTTAGCAGAAAGTAACAGACCTGTAGCAGACAGTAACAGACCTGTAGGAGACCAGTAACAGACCTGTACCAGAAAGTAACAGACCTGTAGCAGACCAGTAACAGACCTGTAGCAGACCAGTAACAGACCTGTACCAGACAGTAACAGACCTGTGGCAGACAGTAACAGACCTGTAGAAGACAGTAACAGACTTGTAGCAGGACAGTAACAGACCTGTAGCAGACAGTAACAGACCTGTAGCAGACCAGTAACAGACCTGTAACAGACCTGTAGCAGACAGTAGCAGACCTGTAGCAGACCTGTAGCAGACAGTAACAGACCTGTAACAGACCTGTAGCAGACAGTAACAGACCTGTAGCAGACAGTAACAGACCTGTAGCAGTCCAGTAACAGACCTGTAGCAGACCAGTAGCAGACTTGTACCAGACAGTAACAGACCTGTAGCAGACAGTAACAGACCTGTACCAGACAGTAACAGACTTGTAGCTGACCAGTAACAGACTTGTAGCAGACCAGTAACAGACCTGTAGCAGACAGTAACAGACCTGTAGCAGACCAGTAACAGACCTGTACCAGACCAGTAACAGAGCTGTAGCAGACCAGTAACAGACCTGTAGCATACCAGTAACAGACCTGTAGCAGAAAGTAACAGACCTGTAGCAGACCAGTAACAGACCTGTAGCAGACCAGTAACAGACTTGTAGCAGTGAGTAACAGACCTGTAGCAGACAGTAACAGACCTGTAGCAGACAGTAACAGACCTGTAGCAGACAGTAACAGACTTGTAGCAGACAGTAACAGACCTGTAGCAGACAGTAACAGACCTGTAGCAGACAGTAACAGACCTGTAGCAGACCAGTAACAGACTTGTAGCAGACAGTAACAGACCTGTAGCAGACCAGTAAAAGACCTGTAGCAGACCAGTAACAGACCTGTAGCAGAAAGTAACAGACCTGTAGCAGACAGTAACAGACCTGTAGCAGACCAGTAACAGACTTGTAGCAGACAGTAACAGACCTGTAGCAGACCAGTAACAGACCTGTAACAGACCTGTAGCAGAAGTAACAGACCTGTAGCAGACAGTAACAGACCTGTAGCAGTCCAGTAACAGACCTGTAGCAGACCAGTAGCAGACTTGTACCAGACAGTAACAGACCTGTAGCAGACAGTAACAGACCTGTACCAGACAGTAACAGACTTGTAGCTGACCAGTAACAGACTTGTAGCAGACAGTAACAGACCTGTAGCAGACAGTAACAGACCTGTAGCAGACCAGTAAAAGACCTGTAGCAGACCAGTAACAGACCTGTAGCAGAAAGTAACAGACCTGTAGCAGACCAGTAACAGACCTGTAGCAGACCAGTAACAGACCTGTAGCAGACCAGTAACAGACCTGTTGCAGACAGTAACAGACCTGTAGCAGACCAGTAACAGACCTGTAGCAGACCTGTAACAGACCTGTAGCAGACCAGTAACAGACCTGTACCAGACAGTAACAGACTTGTAGCAGACCAGTAACAGACCTGTAGCAGAAGTAACAGACCTGTAGCAGACAGTAACAGACCTGTGGCAGACAGTAACAGACCTGTAGCAGACAGTAACAGACTTGTAGCAGACAGTAACAGACCTGTAGCAGACAGTAACATACCTGTAGCAGACCAGTAACAGACCTGTAGCAGACCAGTAAAAGACCTGTAGCAGACAGTAACAGACCTGTAGCAGACCAGTAACAGACCTGTAGCAGACCAGTAACAGACCTGTAGCAGACAGTAACAGACCTGTAGCAGACAGTAACAGACCTGTAGCAGACAGTAACAGACCTGTAGCAGACCAGTAACAGACCTGTACCAGAAGGTAACAGACTTGTAGCAGACCAGTAACAGACCTGTAGCAGACAGTAACAGACCTGTAGCAGACAGTAACAGACCTGTAGAAGACAGTAACAGACTTGTAGCAGACAGTAACAGACCTGTAGCAGACAGTAACATACCTGTAGCAGACCAGTAACAGACCTGTAGCAGACCAGTAAAAGACCTGTAGCAGACAGTAACAGACCTGTAGCAGACCAGTAACAGACCTGTAGCAGACCAGTAACAGACCTGTAGCAGACAGTAACAGACCTGTAGCAGACAGTAACAGACTTGTAGCAGACCAGTAACAGACCTGTAGCAGACAGTAACAAAGCTGTAGCAGACCAGTAACAGACCTGTAGCAGACCAGTAACAGACCTGTAGCAGACAGTAACAGACCTGTAGCAGACCAGTAACAGACCTGTAGCAGACCAGTAACAGACTTGTGGCAGACCAGTAACAGACCTGTGGCAGACCTGTAACAGACTTGTGGCAGACCAGTGACAGACCTGTAGCAGACCAGTAACAGACTTGTAGCAGACCAGTAACAGACTTGTAGCAGACAGTAACAGACCTGTAGCAGACAGTAACAGACTTGTAGCAGTGAGTAACAGACCTGTAGCAGACAGTAACAGACCTGTAGCAGACAGTAACAGACCTGTAGCAGTCCAGTAACAGACCTGTAGCAGACCAGTAACAGACTTGTAGCAGACAGTAACAGACCTGTAGCAGACAGTAACAGACCTGTACCAGACAGTAACAGACCTGTGGCAGACAGTAACAGACCTGTAGAAGACAGTAACAGACTTGTAGCAGGACAGTAACAGACCTGTAGCAGACAGTAACAGACCTGTAGCAGACCAGTAACAGACCTGTAACAGACCTGTAGCAGACAGTAGCAGACCTGTAGCAGACCTGTAGCAGACAGTAACAGACCTGTAACAGACCTGTAGCAGACAGTAACAGACCTGTAGCAGACAGTAACAGACCTGTAGCAGTCCAGTAACAGACCTGTAGCAGACCAGTAGCAGACTTGTACCAGACAGTAACAGACCTGTAGCAGACAGTAACAGACCTGTACCAGACAGTAACAGACTTGTAGCTGACCAGTAACAGACTTGTAGCAGACAGTAACAGACCTGTAGCAGACCAGTAACAGAGCTGTAGCAGACCAGTAACAGACCTGTAGCATACCAGTAACAGACCTGTAGCAGAAAGTAACAGACCTGTAGCAGACCAGTAACAGACCTGTAGCAGACCAGTAACAGACTTGTAGCAGTGAGTAACAGACCTGTAGCAGACAGTAACAGACCTGTAGCAGACCAGTAACAGACCTGTAGCAGACAGTAACAGACCTGTAGCAGACCAGTAACAGACCTGTACCAGACAGTAACAGACTTGTAGCAGACCAGTAACAGACCTGTAGCAGAAGTAACAGACCTGTAGCAGACAGTGACAGACCTGTGGCAGACAGTAACAGACCTGTAGAAGACAGTAACAGACTTGTAGCAGACAGTAACAGACCTGTAGCAGACAGTAACATACCTGTAGCAGACCAGTAACAGACCTGTAGCAGACCAGTAAAAGACCTGTAGCAGACAGTAACAGACCTGTAGCAGACCAGTAACAGACCTGTAGCAGACCAGTAACAGACCTGTAGCAGACAGTAACAGACCTGTAGCAGACAGTAACAGACCTGTAGCAGACAGTAACAGACCTGTAGCAGACCAGTAACAGACCTGTACCAGACAGTAACAGACTTGTAGCAGACCAGTAACAGACCTGTAGCAGACAGTAACAGACCTGTAGCAGACAGTAACAGACCTGTAGAAGACAGTAACAGACTTGTAGCAGACAGTAACAGACCTGTAGCAGACAGTAACATACCTGTAGCAGACCAGTAACAGACCTGTAGCAGACCAGTAAAAGACCTGTAGCAGACAGTAACAGACCTGTAGCAGACCAGTAACAGACCTGTAGCAGACCAGTAACAGATCTGTAGCAGACAGTAACAGACCTGTAGCAGACAGTAACAGACCTGTAGCAGACAGTAACAGACTTGTAGCAGACCAGTAACAGACCTGTAGCAGACAGTAACAGACCTGTAGCAGACCAGTAACAGACCTGTAGCAGACCAGTAACAGACCTGTAGCAGACAGTAACAGACCTGTAGCAGACCAGTAACAGACCTGTAGCAGACCAGTAACAGACTTGTGGCAGACCAGTAACAGACCTGTGGCAGACCAGTAACAGACTTGTGGCAGACCAGTGACAGACCTGTAGCAGACCAGTAACAGACTTGTAGCAGACCAGTAACAGACTTGTAGCAGACAGTAACAGACCTGTAGCAGACAGTAACAGACTTGTAGCAGTGAGTAACAGACCTGTAGCAGACAGTAACAGACCTGTAGCAGACAGTAACAGACCTGTAGCAGTCCAGTAACAGACCTGTAGCAGACCAGTAACAGACTTGTAGCAGACAGTAACAGACCTGTAGCAGACAGTAACAGACCTGTAACAGACAGTAACAGACCTGTAGCAGACAGTAACAGACCTGTAGCAGTCCAGTAACAGACCTGTAGCAGACTTGTACCAGACAGTAACAGACCTGTAGCAGACAGTAACAGACCTGTACCAGACAGTAACAGACTTGTAGCTGACCAGTAACAGACTTGTAGCAGACAGTAACAGACCTGTAGCAGACAGTAACAGACCTGTAGCAGACCAGTAACAGACCTGTACCAGACCAGTAACAGACCTGTAGCAGACCAGTAACAGACCTGTAGCAGACCAGTAACAGACCTTTAGCAGAAAGTAACAGACCTGTAGCAGACAGTAACAGACCTGTAGGAGACCAGTAACAGACCTGTACCAGAAAGTAACAGACCTGTAGCAGACCAGTAACAGACCTGTAGCAGACCAGTAACAGACCTGTAGCAGACAGTAACAGACCTGTGGCAGACAGTAACAGACCTGTAGAAGACAGTAACAGACTTGTAGCAGGACAGTAACAGACATGTAGCAGACAGTAACAGACCTGTAGCAGACCAGTAACAGACCTGTAACAGACCTGTAGCAGACAGTAGCAGACCTGTAGCAGACCTGTAGCAGACAGTAACAGACCTGTAACAGACCTGTAGCAGACAGTAACAGACCTGTAGCAGACAGTAACAGACCTGTAGCAGTCCAGTAACAGACCTGTAGCAGACCAGTAGCAGACTTGTACCAGACAGTAACAGACCTGTAGCAGACAGTAACAGACCTGTACCAGACAGTAACAGACTTGTAGCTGACCAGTAACAGACTTGTAGCAGACAGTAACAGACCTGTAGCAGACAGTAACAGACCTGTAGCAGACCAGTAACAGACCTGTACCAGACCAGTAACAGAGCTGTAGCAGACCAGTAACAGACCTGTAGCAGACCAATAACAGACCTGTAGCAGAAAGTAACAGACCTGTAGCAGACCAGTAACAGACCTGTAGCAGACCAGTAACAGACTTGTAGCAGTGAGTAACAGACCTGTAGCAGACAGTAACAGACCTGTAGCAGACAGTAACAGACCTGTAGCAGACAGTAACAGACTTGTAGCAGACAGTAACAGACCTGTAGCAGACAGTAACAGACCTGTAGCAGTCCAGTAACAGACCTGTAGCAGACCAGTAACAGACTTGTAGCAGACAGTAACAGACCTGTAGCAGACAGTAACAGACCTGTAACAGACCTGTAGCAGACAGTAACAGACCTGTAGCAGACAGTAACAGACCTGTAGCAGTCCAGTAACAGACCTGTAGCAGACCAGTAGCAGACTTGTACCAGACAGTAACAGACCTGTAGCAGACAGTAACAGACCTGTACCAGACAGTAACAGACTTGTAGCTGACCAGTAACAGACTTGTAGCAGACAGTAACAGACCTGTAGCAGACAGTAACAGACCTGTAGCAGACCAGTAACAGACCTGTACCAGACCAGTAACAGAGCTGTAGCAGACCAGTAACAGACCTGTAGCAGAAAGTAACAGACCTGTAGCAGACCAGTAACAGACCTGTAGCAGACCAGTAACAGACCTGTAGCAGACCAGTAACAGACCTGTTGCAGACAGTAACAGACCTGTAGCAGACCAGTAACAGACCTGTAGCAGACAGTAACAGACCTGTAGCAGACCAGTAACAGACCTGTACCAGACAGTAACAGACTTGTAGCAGACCAGTAACAGACCTGTAGCAGAAGTAACAGACCTGTAGCAGACAGTAACAGACCTGTAGAAGACAGTAACAGACTTGTAGCAGACAGTAACAGACCTGTAGCAGACAGTAACATACCTGTAGCAGACCAGTAACAGACCTGTAGCAGACCAGTAAAAGACCTGTAGCAGACAGTAACAGACCTGTAGCAGACCAGTAACAGACCTGTAGCAGACCAGTAACAGACCTGTAGCAGACAGTAACATACCTGTAGCAGACCAGTAACAGACCTGTAGCAGACCAGTAAAAGACCTGTAGCAGACAGTAACAGACCTGTAGCAGACCAGTAACAGACCTGTAGCAGACCAGTAACAGACCTGTAGCAGACAGTAACAGACCTGTAGCAGACAGTAACAGACCTGTAGCAGACAGTAACAGACCTGTAGCAGACAGTAACAGACTTGTAGCAGACCAGTAACAGACCTGTAGCAGACAGTAACAAACCTGTAGCAGACCAGTAACAGACCTGTAGCAGACCAGTAACAGAGCTGTAGCAGACCAGTAACAGACCTGTAGCATACCAGTAACAGACCTGTAGCAGAAAGTAACAGACCTGTAGCAGACCAGTAACAGACCTGTAGCAGACCAGTAACAGACTTGTAGCAGTGAGTAACAGACCTGTAGCAGACAGTAACAGACCTGTAGCAGACAGTAACAGACCTGTAGCAGACCAGTAACAGACTTGTAGCAGACAGTAACAGACCTGTAGCAGACAGTAACAGACCTGTAACAGACCTGTAGCAGACAGTAACAGACCTGTAGCAGACAGTAACAGACCTGTAGCAGTCCAGTAACAGACCTGTAGCAGACCAGTAGCAGACTTGTACCAGACAGTAACAGACCTGTAGCAGACAGTAACAGACCTGTACCAGAAAGTAACAGACTTGTAGCTGACCAGTAACAGACTTGTAGCAGACAGTAACAGACCTGTAGCAGACAGTAACAGACCTGTAGCAGACCAGTAACAGACCTGTAGCAGACCAGTAACAGAGCTGTAGCAGACCAGTAACAGACCTGTAGCAGAAAGTAACAGACCTGTAGCAGACCAGTAACAGACCTGTAGCAGACCAGTAACAGACCTGTAGCAGACCAGTAACAGACCTGTTGCAGACAGTAACAGACCTGTAGCAGACCAGTAACAGACCTGTAGCAGACAGTAACAGACCTGTAGCAGACCAGTAACAGACCTGTACCAGACAGTAACAGACTTGTAGCAGACCAGTAACAGACCTGTAGCAGAAGTAACAGACCTGTAGCAGACAGTAACAGACCTGTAGAAGACAGTAACAGACTTGTAGCAGACAGTAACAGACCTGTAGCAGACAGTAACATACCTGTAGCAGACCAGTAACAGACCTGTAGCAGACCAGTAAAAGACCTGTATCAGACAGTAACAGACCTGTAGCAGACCAGTAACAGACCTGTAGCAGACCAGTAACAGACCTGTAGCAGACAGTAACATACCTGTAGCAGACCAGTAACAGACCTGTAGCAGACCAGTAAAAGACCTGTAGCAGACAGTAACAGACCTGTAGCAGACCAGTAACAGACCTGTAGCAGACCAGTAACAGACCTGTAGCAGACAGTAACAGACCTGTAGCAGACAGTAACAGACCTGTAGCAGACAGTAACAGACCTGTAGCAGACAGTAACAGACTTGTAGCAGACCAGTAACAGACCTGTAGAAGACAGTAACAAACCTGTAGCAGACCAGTAACAGACCTGTAGCAGACCAGTAACAGACCTGTACCAGACCAGTAACAGACCTGTAGCAGACCAGTAACAGACCTGTAGCAGACCAGTAACAGACTTGTGGCAGACCAGTAACAGACCTGTGGCAGACCAGTAACAGACTTGTGGCAGACCAGTGAAAGACCTGTAGCAGACCAGTAACAGACTTGTAGCAGACCAGTAACAGACCTGTAGCAGACAGTAACAGACCTGTAGCAGACAGTAACAGACTTGTAGCAGTGAGTAACAGACCTGTAGCAGACAGTAACAGACCTGTAGCAGACAGTAACAGACCTGTAGCAGTCCAGTAACAGACCTGTAGCAGACAGTAACAGACTTGTAGCAGACAGTAACAGACCTGTGGCAGACAGTAAATGACCTGTAGAAGACAGTAACAGACTTGTAGCAGGACAGTAACAGACCTGTAGCAGACAGTAACAGACCTGTAGCAGACCAGTAACAGACTTGTAACAGACCTGTAGCAGACAGTAGCAGACCTGTAGCAGACCAGTAACAGACCTGTAGCAGACCAGTAACAGACCTGTAGCAGACCAGTAAAAGACCTGTAGCAGACCAGTAACAGACTTGTGGCAGACCAGTAACAGACCTGTGGCAGACCACTAACAGACTTGTGGCAGACCAGTGACAGACCTGTAGCAGACCAGTAACAGACTTGTAGCAGACCAGTAACAGACCTGTAGCAGACAGTAACAGACCTGTAGCAGAAAGTAACAGACTTGTAGCAGACAGTAACAGACCTGTAGCAGACAGTAACAGACCTGTAGCAGTCCAGTAACAGACCTGTAGCAGACCAGTAACAGACTTGTAGCTGACAGTAACAGACCTGTAGCAGACAGTAACAGACCTGTAGCAGACAGTAACAGACCTGTAGCAGACAGTAACAGACCTGTAGCAGTCCAGTAACAGACCTGTAGCAGACCAGTAGCAGACTTGTACCAGACAGTAACAGACCTGTAGCAGACAGTAACAGACCTGTACCAGACAGTAACAGACTTGTAGCTGACCAGTAACAGACTTGTAGCAGACAGTAACAGACCTGTAGCAGACAGTAACAGACCTGTAGCAGAAAGTAACAGACCTGTAGCAGACCAGTAACAGAGCTGTAGCAGACCAGTAACAGACCTGTACCAGACAGTAACAGACTTGTAGCAGACAGTAACAGACCTGTGGGAGACAGTAACAGACCTGTAGAAGACAGTAACAGACTTGTAGCAGACAGTAACAGACCTGTAGCAGACAGTAACAGACCTGTAGCAGACAGTAACAGACCTGTAGCAGACCAGTAACAGACCTGTAGCAGACCAGTAACAGACTTGTGGCAGACCAGTAACAGACCTGTGGCAGACCAGTAACAGACTTGTGGCAGACCAGTGACAGACCTGTAGCAGACCAGTAACAGACTTGTAGCAGACCAGTAACAGACCTGTAGCAGACCAGTAACAGACCTGTAGCAGACAGTAACAGACTTGTAGCAGTGAGTAACAGACCTGTAGCAGACAGTAACAGACCTGTAGCAGACAGTAACAGACCTGTAGCAGTCCAGTAACAGACCTGTAGCAGACCAGTAACAGCCTTGTAGCAGACAGTAACAGACCTGTAGCAGACAGTAACAGACCTGTAACAGACCTGTAGCAGACAGTAACAGACCTGTAGCAGACCAGTAACAGACCTGTAGCAGTCCAGTAACAGACCTGTAGCAGACAGTAACAGACCTGTAATAGACCAGTAAAAGACTTGTAGCAGACAGTAACAGACCTGTAGCAGACAGTAACAGACGTGTAGCAGACCAGTAACAGACCTGTAGCAGACAGTAACAGACCTGTAGCAGACCAGTAACAGACCTGTAGCAGACCAGTAAAAGACCTGTAGCACAAAGTAACAGACCTGTAGCAGACCAGTAACAGACCTGTAGCAGACCAGTAACAGACCTGTAGCAGACAGTAACAGACCTGTAGCAGACAGTAACAGACTTGTAGCAGACCAGTAACAGACTTGTAGCAAACCAGTAACAGACCTGTAGCAGACAGTAACAGACCTGTAGCAGACCAGTAACAGACTTGTAGCAGACCAGTAACAGACCTGTAGCAGACCAGTAACAGACTTGTGGCAGACCAGTAACAGACCTGTGGCAGACCACTAACAGACTTGTGGCATACCAGTGACAGACCTGTAGCAGACCAGTAACAGACTTGTAGCAGACCAGTAACAGACCTGTAGCAGACAGTAACAGACCTGTAGCAGACAGTAACAGACTTGTAGCAGACAGTAACAGACCTGTAGCAGACAGTAACAGACCTGTAGCTGACAGTAACAGACCTTTAGCAGTCCAGTAACAGACCTGTAGCAGACCAGTAACAGACTTGTAGCAGACAGTAACAGACCTGTAGCAGACAGTAACAGACCTGTAGCAGACAGTAACAGACCTGTAGCAGACAGTAACAGACCTGTAGCAGACAGTAACAGACTTGTAGCAGACCAGTAACAGACCTGTAGAAGACAGTAACAAACCTGTAGCAGACCAGTAACAGACCTGTAGCAGACCAGTAACAGACCTGTACCAGACCAGTAACAGACCTGTAGCAGACCAGTAACAGACCTGTAGCAGACCAGTAACAGACTTGTGGCAGACCAGTAACAGACCTGTGGCAGACCAGTAACAGACTTGTGGCAGACCAGTGAAAGACCTGTAGCAGACCAGTAACAGACTTGTAGCAGACCAGTAACAGACCTGTAGCAGACAGTAACAGACCTGTAGCAGACAGTAACAGACTTGTAGCAGTGAGTAACAGACCTGTAGCAGACAGTAACAGACCTGTAGCAGACAGTAACAGACCTGTAGCAGTCCAGTAACAGACCTGTAGCAGACAGTAACAGACTTGTAGCAGACAGTAACAGACCTGTGGCAGACAGTAACAGACCTGTAGAAGACAGTAACAGACTTGTAGCAGGACAGTAACAGACCTGTAGCAGACAGTAACAGACCTGTAGCAGACCAGTAACAGACTTGTAACAGACCTGTAGCAGACAGTAGCAGACCTGTAGCAGACCAGTAACAGACCTGTAGCAGACCAGTAACAGACCTGTAGCAGACCAGTAAAAGACCTGTAGCAGACCAGTAACAGACTTGTGGCAGACCAGTAACAGACCTGTGGCAGACCACTAACAGACTTGTGGCAGACCAGTGACAGACCTGTAGCAGACCAGTAACAGACTTGTAGCAGACCAGTAACAGACCTGTAGCAGACAGTAACAGACCTGTAGCAGAAAGTAACAGACTTGTAGCAGACAGTAACAGACCTGTAGCAGACAGTAACAGACCTGTAGCAGTCCAGTAACAGACCTGTAGCAGACCAGTAACAGACTTGTAGCTGACAGTAACAGACCTGTAGCAGACAGTAACAGACCTGTAGCAGACAGTAACAGACCTGTAGCAGACAGTAACAGACCTGTAGCAGTCCAGTAACAGACCTGTAGCAGACCAGTAGCAGACTTGTACCAGACAGTAACAGACCTGTAGCAGACAGTAACAGACCTGTACCAGACAGTAACAGACTTGTAGCTGACCAGTAACAGACTTGTAGCAGACAGTAACAGACCTGTAGCAGACAGTAACAGACCTGTAGCAGACCAGTAACAGACCTGTACCAGACCAGTAACAGAGCTGTAGCAGACCAGTAACAGACCTGTAGCATACCAGTAACAGACCTGTAGCAGAAAGTAACAGACCTGTAGCAGACCAGTAACAGACCTGTAGCAGACCAGTAACAGACCTGTACCAGACAGTAACAGACTTGTAGCAGACAGTAACAGACCTGTGGGAGACAGTAACAGACCTGTAGAAGACAGTAACAGACTTGTAGCAGACAGTAACAGACCTGTAGCAGACAGTAACAGACCTGTAGCAGACAGTAACAGACCTGTAGCAGACCAGTAACAGACCTGTAGCAGACCAGTAACAGACTTGTGGCAGACCAGTAACAGACCTGTGGCAGACCAGTAACAGACTTGTGGCAGACCAGTGACAGACCTGTAGCAGACCAGTAACAGACTTGTAGCAGACCAGTAACAGACCTGTAGCAGACCAGTAACAGACCTGTAGCAGACAGTAACAGACTTGTAGCAGTGAGTAACAGACCTGTAGCAGACAGTAACAGACCTGTAGCAGACAGTAACAGACCTGTAGCAGTCCAGTAACAGACCTGTAGCAGACCAGTAACAGACTTGTAGCAGACAGTAACAGACCTGTAGCAGACAGTAACAGACCTGTAACAGACCTGTAGCAGACAGTAACAGACCTGTAGCAGACCAGTAACAGACCTGTAGCAGTCCAGTAACAGACCTGTAGCAGACAGTAACAGACCTGTAATAGACCAGTAAAAGACTTGTAGCAGACAGTAACAGACCTGTAGCAGACAGTAACAGACGTGTAGCAGACCAGTAACAGACCTGTAGCAGACAGTAACAGACCTGTAGCAGACCAGTAACAGACCTGTAGCAGACCAGTAAAAGACCTGTAGCACAAAGTAACAGACCTGTAGCAGACCAGTAACAGACCTGTAGCAGACCAGTAACAGACCTGTAGCAGACAGTAACAGACCTGTAGCAGACAGTAACAGACTTGTAGCAGACCAGTAACAGACTTGTAGCAAACCAGTAACAGACCTGTAGCAGACAGTAACAGACCTGTAGCAGACCAGTAACAGACTTGTAGCAGACCAGTAACAGACCTGTAGCAGACCAGTAACAGACTTGTGGCAGACCAGTAACAGACCTGTGGCAGACCACTAACAGACTTGTGGCATACCAGTGACAGACCTGTAGCAGACCAGTAACAGACTTGTAGCAGACCAGTAACAGACCTGTAGCAGACAGTAACAGACCTGTAGCAGACAGTAACAGACTTGTAGCAGACAGTAACAGACCTGTAGCAGACAGTAACAGACCTGTAGCTGACAGTAACAGACCTTTAGCAGTCCAGTAACAGACCTGTAGCAGACCAGTAACAGACTTGTAGCAGACAGTAACAGACCTGTAGCAGACAGTAACAGACCTGTAGCAGACAGTAACAGACCTGTAGCAGACAGTAACAGACCTGTAGCAGTCCAGTAACAGACCTGTAGCAGACCAGTAGCAGACTTGTACCAGACAGTAACAGACCTGTAGCAGCCAGTAACAGACCTGTACCAGATAGTAACAGACTTGTAGCTGACCAGTAACAGACTTGTAGCAGACAGTAACAGACCTGTAGCAGACAGTAACAGACCTGTAGCAGACCAGTAACAGACCTGTACCAGACCAGTAACAGAGCTGTAGCAGACCAGTAACAGACCTGTAGCATACCAGTAACAGACCTGTAGAAGACAGTAACAGACTTGTAGCAGACAGTAACAGACTTGTAGCAGACAGTAACAGACCTGTAGCAGACCAGTAACAGACTTGTAGCAGACCAGTAACAGACCTGTAGCAGACAGTAACAGACCTGTAGCAGACAGTAACAGACTTGTAGCAGTGAGTAACAGACCTGTAGCAGACAGTAACAGACCTGTAGCAGACAGTAACAGACCTGTAGCAGACAGTAACAGACCTGTAGCAGACAGTAACCGACCTGTAATAGACCAGTAAAAGACTTGTAGCAGACCAGTAACAGACCTGTAGCAGACCAGTAACAGACCTGTAGCAGACAGTAACAGACTTGTAGCAGTGAGTAACAGACCTGTAACAGACCTGTAGCAGACAGTAACAGACCTGTAGCAGACAGTAACAGACCTGTAGCAGTCCAGTAACAGACCTGTAGCAGACCAGTAGCAGACTTGTAGCAGACAGTAACAGACCTGTAGCAGACAGTAACAGACCTGTAGCAGACCAGTAACAGACCTGTAGCAGACCAGTAACAGACCTGTAGCAGACCAGAAACAGACCGGTAGCAGACAGTAACAGACCTTTTGCAGACAGTAACAGACCTGTAGCAGACAGTAACAGACCTGTAGCAGACAGTAACAGACTTGTAGAAGACAGTAACAGACCTGTAGCAGACAGTAACAGACTTGTAGCAGACAGTAACAGACCTGTAGCAGACAGTAACAGACCTGTTGCAGACAGTAACAGACCTGTAGCAGACCAGTAACAGACCTGTAGCAGACAGTAACAGACCTGTAGCAGACCAGTAACAGACCTGTACCAGACAGTAACAGACTTGTAGCAGACCAGTAACAGACCTGTAGCAGAAGTAACAGACCTGTAGCAGACAGTAACAGACCTGTAGAAGACAGTAACAGACTTGTAGCAGACAGTAACAGACCTGTAGCAGACAGTAACAGACTTGTAGCAGACCAGTAACAGACCTGTAGCAGAAGTAACAGACCTGTAGCAGACAGTAACAGACCTGTAGAAGACAGTAACAGACTTGTAGCAGACAGTAACATACCTGTAGCAGACCAGTAACAGACCTGTAGCAGACCAGTAAAAGACCTGTAGCAGACAGTAACAGACCTGTAGCAGACCAGTAACAGACCTGTAGCAGACCAGTAACAGACCTGTAGCAGACAGTAACATACCTGTAGCAGACCAGTAACAGACCTGTAGCAGACCAGTAAAAGACCTGTAGCAGACAGTAACAGACCTGTAGCAGACCAGTAACAGACCTGTAGCAGACCAGTAACAGACCTGTAGCAGACAGTAACAGACCTGTAGCAGACAGTAACAGACCTGTAGCAGACAGTAACAGACCTGTAGCAGACAGTAACAGACTTGTAGCAGACCAGTAACAGACCTGTAGCAGACAGTAACAAACCTGTAGCAGACCAGTAACAGACCTGTAGCAGACCAGTAACAGACCTGTACCAGACCAGTAACAGACCTGTAGCAGACCAGTAACAGACCTGTAGCAGACCAGTAACAGACTTGTGGCAGACCAGTAACAGACCTGTGGCAGACCAGTAACAGACTTGTGGCAGACCAGTGAAAGACCTGTAGCAGACCAGTAACAGACTTGTAGCAGACCAGTAACAGACCTGTAGCAGACAGTAACAGACCTGTAGCAGACAGTAACAGACTTGTAGCAGTGAGTAACAGACCTGTAGCAGACAGTAACAGACCTGTAGCAGACAGTAACAGACCTGTAGCAGTCCAGTAACAGACCTGTAGCAGACAGTAACAGACTTGTAGCAGACAGTAACAGACCTGTGGCAGACAGTAACAGACCTGTAGAAGACAGTAACAGACTTGTAGCAGGACAGTAACAGACCTGTAGCAGACAGTAACAGACCTGTAGCAGACAGTAACAGACTTGTAGCAGTGAGTAACAGACCTGTAACAGACCTGTAGCAGACAGTAACAGACCTGTAGCAGACAGTAACAGACCTGTAGCAGTCCAGTAACAGACCTGTAGCAGACCAGTAGCAGACTTGTAGCAGACAGTAACAGACCTGTAGCAGACAGTAACAGACCTGTAGCAGACCAGTAACAGACCTGTAGCAGACCAGTAACAGACCTGTAGCAGACCAGAAACAGACCGGTAGCAGACAGTAACAGACCTTTTGCAGACAGTAACAGACCTGTAGCAGACAGTAACAGACCTGTAGCAGACAGTAACAGACTTGTAGAAGACAGTAACAGACCTGTAGCAGACAGTAACAGACTTGTAGCAGACAGTAACAGACCTGTAGCAGACAGTAACAGACCTGTTGCAGACAGTAACAGACCTGTAGCAGACCAGTAACAGACCTGTAGCAGACAGTAACAGACCTGTAGCAGACCAGTAACAGACCTGTACCAGACAGTAACAGACTTGTAGCAGACCAGTAACAGACCTGTAGCAGAAGTAACAGACCTGTAGCAGACAGTAACAGACCTGTAGAAGACAGTAACAGACTTGTAGCAGACAGTAACAGACCTGTAGCAGACAGTAACAGACTTGTAGCAGACCAGTAACAGACCTGTAGCAGAAGCAACAGACCTGTAGCAGACAGTAACAGACCTGTAGAAGACAGTAACAGACTTGTAGCAGACAGTAACATACCTGTAGCAGACCAGTAACAGACCTGTAGCAGACCAGTAAAAGACCTGTAGCAGACAGTAACAGACCTGTAGCAGACCAGTAACAGACCTGTAGCAGACCAGTAACAGACCTGTAGCAGACAGTAACATACCTGTAGCAGACCAGTAACAGACCTGTAGCAGACCAGTAAAAGACTTGTAGCAGACAGTAACAGACCTGTAGCAGACAGTAACAGACGTGTAGCAGACCAGTAACAGACCTGTAGCAGACAGTAACAGACCTGTAGCAGACCAGTAACAGACCTGTAGCAGACCAGTAAAAGACCTGTAGCACAAAGTAACAGACCTGTAGCAGACCAGTAACAGACCTGTAGCAGACCAGTAACAGACCTGTAGCAGACAGTAACAGACCTGTAGCAGACAGTAACAGACTTGTAGCAGACCAGTAACAGACTTGTAGCAAACCAGTAACAGACCTGTAGCAGACAGTAACAGACCTGTAGCAGACCAGTAACAGACTTGTAGCAGACCAGTAACAGACCTGTAGCAGACCAGTAACAGACTTGTGGCAGACCAGTAACAGACCTGTGGCAGACCACTAACAGACTTGTGGCATACCAGTGACAGACCTGTAGCAGACCAGTAACAGACTTGTAGCAGACCAGTAACAGACCTGTAGCAGACAGTAACAGACCTGTAGCAGACAGTAACAGACTTGTAGCAGACAGTAACAGACCTGTAGCAGACAGTAACAGACCTGTAGCTGACAGTAACAGACCTTTAGCAGTCCAGTAACAGACCTGTAGCAGACCAGTAACAGACTTGTAGCAGACAGTAACAGACCTGTAGCAGACAGTAACAGACCTGTAGCAGACAGTAACAGACCTGTAGCAGACAGTAACAGACCTGTAGCAGTCCAGTAACAGACCTGTAGCAGACCAGTAGCAGACTTGTACCAGACAGTAACAGACCTGTAGCAGCCAGTAACAGACCTGTACCAGATAGTAACAGACTTGTAGCTGACCAGTAACAGACTTGTAGCAGACAGTAACAGACCTGTAGCAGACAGTAACAGACCTGTAGCAGACCAGTAACAGACCTGTACCAGACCAGTAACAGAGCTGTAGCAGACCAGTAACAGACCTGTAGCATACCAGTAACAGACCTGTAGAAGACAGTAACAGACTTGTAGCAGACAGTAACAGACTTGTAGCAGACCAGTAACAGACCTGTAGCAGACCAGTAACAGACCTGTAGCAGACCAGTAAAAGACCTGTAGCACAAAGTAACAGACCTGTAGCAGACCAGTAACAGACCTGTAGCAGACCAGTAACAGACCTGTAGCAGACAGTAACAGACCTGTAGCAGACAGTAACAGACTTGTAGCAGACCAGTAACAGACTTGTAGCAAACCAGTAACAGACCTGTAGCAGACAGTAACAGACCTGTAGCAGACCAGTAACAGACTTGTAGCAGACCAGTAACAGACCTGTAGCAGACCAGTAACAGACTTGTGGCAGACCAGTAACAGACCTGTGGCAGACCACTAACAGACTTGTGGCATACCAGTGACAGACCTGTAGCAGACCAGTAACAGACTTGTAGCAGACCAGTAACAGACCTGTAGCAGACAGTAACAGACCTGTAGCAGACAGTAACAGACTTGTAGCAGACAGTAACAGACCTGTAGCAGACAGTAACAGACCTGTAGCTGACAGTAACAGACCTTTAGCAGTCCAGTAACAGACCTGTAGCAGACCAGTAACAGACTTGTAGCAGACAGTAACAGACCTGTAGCAGACAGTAACAGACCTGTAGCAGACAGTAACAGACCTGTAGCAGACAGTAACAGACCTGTAGCAGTCCAGTAACAGACCTGTAGCAGACCAGTAGCAGACTTGTACCAGACAGTAACAGACCTGTAGCAGCCAGTAACAGACCTGTACCAGATAGTAACAGACTTGTAGCTGACCAGTAACAGACTTGTAGCAGACAGTAACAGACCTGTAGCAGACAGTAACAGACCTGTAGCAGACCAGTAACAGACCTGTACCAGACCAGTAACAGAGCTGTAGCAGACCAGTAACAGACCTGTAGCATACCAGTAACAGACCTGTAGAAGACAGTAACAGACTTGTAGCAGACAGTAACAGACTTGTAGCAGACAGTAACAGACCTGTAGCAGACCAGTAACAGACTTGTAGCAGACCAGTAACAGACCTGTAGCAGACAGTAACAGACCTGTAGCAGACAGTAACAGACTTGTAGCAGTGAGTAACAGACCTGTAGCAGACAGTAACAGACCTGTAGCAGACAGTAACAGACCTGTAGCAGACAGTAACCGACCTGTAATAGACCAGTAAAAGACTTGTAGCAGACCAGTAACAGACCTGTAGCAGACCAGTAACAGACCTGTAGCAGACAGTAACAGACTTGTAGCAGTGAGTAACAGACCTGTAACAGACCTGTAGCAGACAGTAACAGACCTGTAGCAGACAGTAACAGACCTGTAGCAGACCAGTAACAGACCTGTAGCAGACCAGAAACAGACCGGTAGCAGACAGTAACAGACCTTTTGCAGACAGTAACAGACCTGTAGCAGACAGTAACAGACCTGTAGCAGACAGTAACAGACTTGTAGAAGACAGTAACAGACCTGTAGCAGACAGTAACAGACTTGTAGCAGACAGTAACAGACCTGTAGCAGACAGTAACAGACCTGTTGCAGACAGTAACAGACCTGTAGCAGACCAGTAACAGACCTGTAGCAGACAGTAACAGACCTGTAGCAGACCAGTAACAGACCTGTACCAGACAGTAACAGACTTGTAGCAGACCAGTAACAGACCTGTAGCAGAAGTAACAGACCTGTAGCAGACAGTAACAGACCTGTAGAAGACAGTAACAGACTTGTAGCAGACAGTAACAGACCTGTAGCAGACAGTAACAGACTTGTAGCAGACCAGTAACAGACCTGTAGCAGAAGTAACAGACCTGTAGCAGACAGTAACAGACCTGTAGAAGACAGTAACAGACTTGTAGCAGACAGTAACATACCTGTAGCAGACCAGTAACAGACCTGTAGCAGACCAGTAAAAGACCTGTAGCAGACAGTAACAGACCTGTAGCAGACCAGTAACAGACCTGTAGCAGACCAGTAACAGACCTGTAGCAGACAGTAACATACCTGTAGCAGACCAGTAACAGACCTGTAGCAGACCAGTAAAAGACCTGTAGCAGACAGTAACAGACCTGTAGCAGACCAGTAACAGACCTGTAGCAGACCAGTAACAGACCTGTAGCAGACAGTAACAGACCTGTAGCAGACAGTAACAGACCTGTAGCAGACAGTAACAGACCTGTAGCAGACAGTAACAGACTTGTAGCAGACCAGTAACAGACCTGTAGCAGACAGTAACAAACCTGTAGCAGACCAGTAACAGACCTGTAGCAGACCAGTAACAGACCTGTACCAGACCAGTAACAGACCTGTAGCAGACCAGTAACAGACCTGTAGCAGACCAGTAACAGACTTGTGGCAGACCAGTAACAGACCTGTGGCAGACCAGTAACAGACTTGTGGCAGACCAGTGAAAGACCTGTAGCAGACCAGTAACAGACTTGTAGCAGACCAGTAACAGACCTGTAGCAGACAGTAACAGACCTGTAGCAGACAGTAACAGACTTGTAGCAGTGAGTAACAGACCTGTAGCAGACAGTAACAGACCTGTAGCAGACAGTAACAGACCTGTAGCAGTCCAGTAACAGACCTGTAGCAGACAGTAACAGACTTGTAGCAGACAGTAACAGACCTGTGGCAGACAGTAACAGACCTGTAGAAGACAGTAACAGACTTGTAGCAGGACAGTAACAGACCTGTAGCAGACAGTAACAGACCTGTAGCAGACAGTAACAGACTTGTAGCAGTGAGTAACAGACCTGTAACAGACCTGTAGCAGACAGTAACAGACCTGTAGCAGACAGTAACAGACCTGTAGCAGTCCAGTAACAGACCTGTAGCAGACCAGTAGCAGACTTGTAGCAGACAGTAACAGACCTGTAGCAGACAGTAACAGACCTGTAGCAGACCAGTAACAGACCTGTAGCAGACCAGTAACAGACCTGTAGCAGACCAGAAACAGACCGGTAGCAGACAGTAACAGACCTTTTGCAGACAGTAACAGACCTGTAGCAGACAGTAACAGACCTGTAGCAGACAGTAACAGACTTGTAGAAGACAGTAACAGACCTGTAGCAGACAGTAACAGACTTGTAGCAGACAGTAACAGACCTGTAGCAGACAGTAACAGACCTGTTGCAGACAGTAACAGACCTGTAGCAGACCAGTAACAGACCTGTAGCAGACAGTAACAGACCTGTAGCAGACCAGTAACAGACCTGTACCAGACAGTAACAGACTTGTAGCAGACCAGTAACAGACCTGTAGCAGAAGTAACAGACCTGTAGCAGACAGTAACAGACCTGTAGAAGACAGTAACAGACTTGTAGCAGACAGTAACAGACCTGTAGCAGACAGTAACAGACTTGTAGCAGACCAGTAACAGACCTGTAGCAGAAGCAACAGACCTGTAGCAGACAGTAACAGACCTGTAGAAGACAGTAACAGACTTGTAGCAGACAGTAACATACCTGTAGCAGACCAGTAACAGACCTGTAGCAGACCAGTAAAAGACCTGTAGCAGACAGTAACAGACCTGTAGCAGACCAGTAACAGACCTGTAGCAGACCAGTAACAGACCTGTAGCAGACAGTAACATACCTGTAGCAGACCAGTAACAGACCTGTAGCAGACCAGTAAAAGACTTGTAGCAGACAGTAACAGACCTGTAGCAGACAGTAACAGACGTGTAGCAGACCAGTAACAGACCTGTAGCAGACAGTAACAGACCTGTAGCAGACCAGTAACAGACCTGTAGCAGACCAGTAAAAGACCTGTAGCACAAAGTAACAGACCTGTAGCAGACCAGTAACAGACCTGTAGCAGACCAGTAACAGACCTGTAGCAGACAGTAACAGACCTGTAGCAGACAGTAACAGACTTGTAGCAGACCAGTAACAGACTTGTAGCAAACCAGTAACAGACCTGTAGCAGACAGTAACAGACCTGTAGCAGACCAGTAACAGACTTGTAGCAGACCAGTAACAGACCTGTAGCAGACCAGTAACAGACTTGTGGCAGACCAGTAACAGACCTGTGGCAGACCACTAACAGACTTGTGGCATACCAGTGACAGACCTGTAGCAGACCAGTAACAGACTTGTAGCAGACCAGTAACAGACCTGTAGCAGACAGTAACAGACCTGTAGCAGACAGTAACAGACTTGTAGCAGACAGTAACAGACCTGTAGCAGACAGTAACAGACCTGTAGCTGACAGTAACAGACCTTTAGCAGTCCAGTAACAGACCTGTAGCAGACCAGTAACAGACTTGTAGCAGACAGTAACAGACCTGTAGCAGACAGTAACAGACCTGTAGCAGACAGTAACAGACCTGTAGCAGACAGTAACAGACCTGTAGCAGTCCAGTAACAGACCTGTAGCAGACCAGTAGCAGACTTGTACCAGACAGTAACAGACCTGTAGCAGCCAGTAACAGACCTGTACCAGATAGTAACAGACTTGTAGCTGACCAGTAACAGACTTGTAGCAGACAGTAACAGACCTGTAGCAGACAGTAACAGACCTGTAGCAGACCAGTAACAGACCTGTACCAGACCAGTAACAGAGCTGTAGCAGACCAGTAACAGACCTGTAGCATACCAGTAACAGACCTGTAGAAGACAGTAACAGACTTGTAGCAGACAGTAACAGACTTGTAGCAGACAGTAACAGACCTGTAGCAGACCAGTAACAGACTTGTAGCAGACCAGTAACAGACCTGTAGCAGACAGTAACAGACCTGTAGCAGACAGTAACAGACTTGTAGCAGTGAGTAACAGACCTGTAGCAGACAGTAACAGACCTGTAGCAGACAGTAACAGACCTGTAGCAGACAGTAACAGACCTGTAGCAGACAGTAACAGACCTGTAGCAGACAGTAACCGACCTGTAATAGACCAGTAAAAGACTTGTAGCAGACCAGTAACAGACCTGTAGCAGACCAGTAACAGACCTGTAGCAGACAGTAACAGACTTGTAGCAGTGAGTAACAGACCTGTAACAGACCTGTAGCAGACAGTAACAGACCTGTAGCAGACAGTAACAGACCTGTAGCAGTCCAGTAACAGACCTGTAGCAGACCAGTAGCAGACTTGTAGCAGACAGTAACAGACCTGTAGCAGACAGTAACAGACCTGTAGCAGACCAGTAACAGACCTGTAGCAGACCAGTAACAGACCTGTAGCAGACCAGAAACAGACCGGTAGCAGACAGTAACAGACCTTTTGCAGACAGTAACAGACCTGTAGCAGACAGTAACAGACCTGTAGCAGACAGTAACAGACTTGTAGAAGACAGTAACAGACCTGTAGCAGACAGTAACAGACTTGTAGCAGACAGTAACAGACCTGTAGCAGACAGTAACAGACCTGTTGCAGACAGTAACAGACCTGTAGCAGACCAGTAACAGACCTGTAGCAGACAGTAACAGACCTGTAGCAGACCAGTAACAGACCTGTACCAGACAGTAACAGACTTGTAGCAGACCAGTAACAGACCTGTAGCAGAAGTAACAGACCTGTAGCAGACAGTAACAGACCTGTAGAAGACAGTAACAGACTTGTAGCAGACAGTAACAGACCTGTAGCAGACAGTAACAGACTTGTAGCAGACCAGTAACAGACCTGTAGCAGAAGTAACAGACCTGTAGCAGACAGTAACAGACCTGTAGAAGACAGTAACAGACTTGTAGCAGACAGTAACATACCTGTAGCAGACCAGTAACAGACCTGTAGCAGACCAGTAAAAGACCTGTAGCAGACAGTAACAGACCTGTAGCAGACCAGTAACAGACCTGTAGCAGACCAGTAACAGACCTGTAGCAGACAGTAACATACCTGTAGCAGACCAGTAACAGACCTGTAGCAGACCAGTAAAAGACCTGTAGCAGACAGTAACAGACCTGTAGCAGACCAGTAACAGACCTGTAGCAGACCAGTAACAGACCTGTAGCAGACAGTAACAGACCTGTAGCAGACAGTAACAGACCTGTAGCAGACAGTAACAGACCTGTAGCAGACAGTAACAGACTTGTAGCAGACCAGTAACAGACCTGTAGCAGACAGTAACAAACCTGTAGCAGACCAGTAACAGACCTGTAGCAGACCAGTAACAGACCTGTACCAGACCAGTAACAGACCTGTAGCAGACCAGTAACAGACCTGTAGCAGACCAGTAACAGACTTGTGGCAGACCAGTAACAGACCTGTGGCAGACCAGTAACAGACTTGTGGCAGACCAGTGAAAGACCTGTAGCAGACCAGTAACAGACTTGTAGCAGACCAGTAACAGACCTGTAGCAGACAGTAACAGACCTGTAGCAGACAGTAACAGACTTGTAGCAGTGAGTAACAGACCTGTAGCAGACAGTAACAGACCTGTAGCAGACAGTAACAGACCTGTAGCAGTCCAGTAACAGACCTGTAGCAGACAGTAACAGACTTGTAGCAGACAGTAACAGACCTGTGGCAGACAGTAACAGACCTGTAGAAGACAGTAACAGACTTGTAGCAGGACAGTAACAGACCTGTAGCAGACAGTAACAGACCTGTAGCAGACAGTAACAGACTTGTAGCAGTGAGTAACAGACCTGTAACAGACCTGTAGCAGACAGTAACAGACCTGTAGCAGACAGTAACAGACCTGTAGCAGTCCAGTAACAGACCTGTAGCAGACCAGTAGCAGACTTGTAGCAGACAGTAACAGACCTGTAGCAGACAGTAACAGACCTGTAGCAGACCAGTAACAGACCTGTAGCAGACCAGTAACAGACCTGTAGCAGACCAGAAACAGACCGGTAGCAGACAGTAACAGACCTTTTGCAGACAGTAACAGACCTGTAGCAGACAGTAACAGACCTGTAGCAGACAGTAACAGACTTGTAGAAGACAGTAACAGACCTGTAGCAGACAGTAACAGACTTGTAGCAGACAGTAACAGACCTGTAGCAGACAGTAACAGACCTGTTGCAGACAGTAACAGACCTGTAGCAGACCAGTAACAGACCTGTAGCAGACAGTAACAGACCTGTAGCAGACCAGTAACAGACCTGTACCAGACAGTAACAGACTTGTAGCAGACCAGTAACAGACCTGTAGCAGAAGTAACAGACCTGTAGCAGACAGTAACAGACCTGTAGAAGACAGTAACAGACTTGTAGCAGACAGTAACAGACCTGTAGCAGACAGTAACAGACTTGTAGCAGACCAGTAACAGACCTGTAGCAGAAGCAACAGACCTGTAGCAGACAGTAACAGACCTGTAGAAGACAGTAACAGACTTGTAGCAGACAGTAACATACCTGTAGCAGACCAGTAACAGACCTGTAGCAGACCAGTAAAAGACCTGTAGCAGACAGTAACAGACCTGTAGCAGACCAGTAACAGACCTGTAGCAGACCAGTAACAGACCTGTAGCAGACAGTAACATACCTGTAGCAGACCAGTAACAGACCTGTAGCAGACCAGTAAAAGACCTGTAGCAGACAGTAACAGACCTGTAGCAGACCAGTAACAGACCTGTAGCAGACCAGTAACAGACCTGTAGCAGACAGTAACAGACCTGTAGCAGACAGTAACAGACCTGTAGCAGACAGTAACAGACCTGTAGCAGACAGTAACAGACTTGTAGCAGACCAGTAACAGACCTGTAGCAGACAGTAACAAACCTGTAGCAGACCAGTAACAGACCTGTAGCAGACCAGTAACAGACCTGTACCAGACCAGTAACAGACCTGTAGCAGACCAGTAACAGACCTGTAGCAGACCAGTAACAGACTTGTGGCAGACCAGTAACAGACCTGTGGCAGACCAGTAACAGACTTGTGGCAGACCAGTGAAAGACCTGTAGCAGACCAGTAACAGACTTGTAGCAGACCAGTAACAGACCTGTAGCAGACAGTAACAGACCTGTAGCAGACAGTAACAGACTTGTAGCAGTGAGTAACAGACCTGTAGCAGACAGTAACAGACCTGTAGCAGACAGTAACAGACCTGTAGCAGTCCAGTAACAGACCTGTAGCAGACAGTAACAGACTTGTAGCAGACAGTAACAGACCTGTGGCAGACAGTAACAGACCTGTAGAAGACAGTAACAGACTTGTAGCAGGACAGTAACAGACCTGTAGCAGACAGTAACAGACCTGTAGCAGACCAGTAACAGACTTGTAACAGACCTGTAGCAGACAGTAGCAGACCTGTAGCAGACCAGTAACAGACCTGTAGCAGACCAGTAACAGACCTGTAGCAGACCAGTAAAAGACCTGTAGCAGACCAGTAACAGACTTGTGGCAGACCAGTAACAGACCTGTGGCAGACCACTAACAGACTTGTGGCAGACCAGTGACAGACCTGTAGCAGACCAGTAACAGACTTGTAGCAGACCAGTAACAGACCTGTAGCAGACAGTAACAGACCTGTAGCAGAAAGTAACAGACTTGTAGCAGACAGTAACAGACCTGTAGCAGACAGTAACAGACCTGTAGCAGTCCAGTAACAGACCTGTAGCAGACCAGTAACAGACTTGTAGCTGACAGTAACAGACCTGTAGCAGACAGTAACAGACCTGTAGCAGACAGTAACAGACCTGTAGCAGACAGTAACAGACCTGTAGCAGTCCAGTAACAGACCTGTAGCAGACCAGTAGCAGACTTGTACCAGACAGTAACAGACCTGTAGCAGCCAGTAACAGACCTGTAGCAGACAGTAACAGACTTGTAGCTGACCAGTAACAGACTTGTAGCAGACAGTAACAGACCTGTAGCAGACAGTAACAGACCTGTAGCAGACCAGTAACAGACCTGTACCAGACCAGTAACAGAGCTGTAGCAGACCAGTAACAGACCTGTAGCATACCAGTAACAGACCTGTAGCAGAAAGTAACAGACCTGTAGCAGACCAGTAACAGACCTGTAGCAGACAGTAACAGACCTGTGGGAGACAGTAACAGACCTGTAGAAGACAGTAACAGACTTGTAGCAGACAGTAACAGACCTGTAGCAGACAGTAACAGACCTGTAGCAGACAGTAACAGACCTGTAGCAGACCAGTAACAGACCTGTAGCAGACCAGTAACAGACTTGTGGCAGACCAGTAACAGACCTGTGGCAGACCAGTAACAGACTTGTGGCAGACCAGTGACAGACCTGTAGCAGACCAGTAACAGACTTGTAGCAGACCAGTAACAGACCTGTAGCAGACCAGTAACAGACCTGTAGCAGACAGTAACAGACTTGTAGCAGTGAGTAACAGACCTGTAGCAGACAGTAACAGACCTGTAGCAGACAGTAACAGACCTGTAGCAGTCCAGTAACAGACCTGTAGCAGACCAGTAACAGACTTGTAGCAGACAGTAACAGACCTGTAGCAGACAGTAACAGACCTGTAACAGACCTGTAGCAGACAGTAACAGACCTGTAGCAGACCAGTAACAGACCTGTAGCAGTCCAGTAACAGACCTGTAGCAGACAGTAACAGACCTGTAATAGACCAGTAAAAGACTTGTAGCAGACAGTAACAGACCTGTAGCAGACAGTAACAGACCTGTAGCAGACAGTAACAGACCTGTAATAGACCAGTAAAAGACTTGTAGCAGACAGTAACAGACCTGTAGCAGACAGTAACAGACCTGTAGCAGACCAGTAACAGACTTGTAGCAGACCAGTAACAGACCTGTAGCAGACCAGTAACAGACTTGTGGCAGACCAGTAACAGACCTGTGGCAGACCACTAACAGACTTGTGGCATACCAGTGACAGACCTGTAGCAGACCAGTAACAGACTTGTAGCAGACCAGTAACAGACCTGTAGCAGACAGTAACAGACCTGTAGCAGACAGTAACAGACTTGTAGCAGACAGTAACAGACCTGTAGCAGACAGTAACAGACCTGTAGCTGACAGTAACAGACCTTTAGCAGTCCAGTAACAGACCTGTAGCAGACCAGTAACAGACCTGTAGCAGACAGTAACAGACCTGTAGCAGACCAGTAACAGACTTGTAGCAGACCAGTAACAGACCTGTAGCAGACAGTAACAGACCTGTAGCAGACAGTAACAGACTTGTAGCAGTGAGTAACAGACCTGTAGCAGACAGTAACAGACCTGTAGCAGACAGTAACAGACCTGTAGCAGACAGTAACAGACCTGTAGCAGACCAGTAACAGACCTGTAGCAGACAGTAACCGACCTGTAATAGACCAGTAAAAGACTTGTAGCAGACCAGTAACAGACCTGTAGCAGACCAGTAACAGACCTGTAGCAGACAGTAACAGACTTGTAGCAGTGAGTAACAGACCTGTAACAGACCTGTAGCAGACAGTAACAGACCTGTAGCAGACAGTAACAGACCTGTAGCAGTCCAGTAACAGACCTGTAGCAGACCAGTAGCAGACTTGTAGCAGACAGTAACAGACCTGTAGCAGACAGTAACAGACCTGTAGCAGACCAGTAACAGACCTGTAGCAGACCAGTAACAGACCTGTAGCAGACCAGAAACAGACCGGTAGCAGACAGTAACAGACCTTTTGCAGACAGTAACAGACCTGTAGCAGACAGTAACAGACCTGTAGCAGACAGTAACAGACTTGTAGAAGACAGTAACAGACCTGTAGCAGACAGTAACAGACTTGTAGCAGACAGTAACAGACCTGTAGCAGACAGTAACAGACCTGTTGCAGACAGTAACAGACCTGTAGCAGAAAGTAACAGACCTGTAGCAGACCAGTAACATACTTGTGGCAGACCAGTAACAGACCTGTAGCAGACCAGTAACAGACTTGTACCAGACAGTAACAGACCTGTAGCAGACAGTAACAGATCTGTAGCAGACCAGTAACAGACCTGTAGCCGACCAGTAACAGACTTGTGGCAGACCAGTAACAGACCTGTAACAGACAGTAACAGACTTGTAGCAGACAGTAACAGACCTGTAGCAGACCAGTAACAGACCTGTAGCACACCAGTAAAAGACCTGTAGCAGACAGTAACAGACCTGTAGCAGACCAGTAACAGACCTGTAGCAGACCAGTAACAGACCTGTAGCAGACCAGTAACAGACCTGTAGCACACCAGTAACAGACCTGTAGCAGACAGTAACAGACCTGTAGCAGACCAGTAACAGACCTGTAGCAGACCAGTAACAGACCTGTAGCAGACCAGTAACAGACCTGTAGCAGACAGTAACAGACCTGTAGCAGACAGTAACAGACCTGTAGCAGACCAGTAACAGACCTGTAGCAGACAGTAACAGACCTGTAGCAGACAGTAACAGACTTGTAGCAGACCAGTAACAGACCTGTAACAGACAGTAACAGACTTGTAGCAGACAGTAACAGACCTGTAGCAGACCAGTAACAGACCTGTAGCACACCAGTAACAGACCTGTAGCAGACAGTAACAGACCTGTAGCAGACCAGTAACAGACCTGTAGCAGACCAGTAACAGACCTGTAGCAGACCAGTAACAGACCTGTAGCACACCAGTAACAGACCTGTAGCAGACCAGTAACAGACCTGTAGCAGACAGTAACAGACCTGTAGAGACCAGTAACAGACCTGTAGCCGACCAGTAACAGACTTGTGGCAGACCAGTAACAGACCTTTGCAGACAGTAACAGACCTGTAGCAGACAGTAACAGACCTGTAGCAGACAGTAACAGACTTGTAGAAGACAGTAACAGACCTGTAGCATACAGTAACAGACCTGTAGCAGACAGTAACAGACCTGTAGCAGACAGTAACAGACCTGTAGCAGACAGTAACAGACCTGTAGCAGAAAGTAACAGACCTGTAGCAGACCAGTAACATACTTGTGGCAGACCAGTAACAGACCTGTAGCAGACCAGTAACAAACTTGTACCAGACACAAACAGACCTGTAGCAGTCCAGTAACAGACCTGTAGGAGACCAGTAGCAGACTTGTACCAGACAGTAACAGACCTGTAGCAGACAGTAACAGACCTGTAGCAGACCAGTAACAGACCTGTAGCAGACCAGTAACAGACCTGTAGCAGACCAGAAACAGACCGGTAGCAGACAGTAATAGACCTGTAGCAGACAGTAACAGACCTGTAGCAGACAGTAACAGACTTGTAGAAGACAGTAACAGACCTGTAGCAGACAGTAACAGACCTGTAGCAGACAGTAACAGACCTGTAGCAGACAGTAACAGACCTGTAGCAGACAGTAACAGACCTGTAGCAGAAAGTAACAGACCTGTATCAGACCAGTAACATACTTGTGGCAGACCAGTAACAGACCTGTAGCAGACCAGTAACAGACTTGTACCAGACAGTAACAGACCTGTAGCAGACAGTAACAGACCTGTAGCAGACCAGTAACAGACCTGTAGCCGACCAGTAACAGACTTGTGGCAGACCAGTAACAGACCTGTGGCAGACCAGTAACAGACTTGTGTCAGACCAGTGACAGACCTGTAGCAGACCAGTAACAGACTTGTAGCAGAACAGTAACAGACCTGTAGCAGACAGTAACAGACCTGTAGCAGACAGTAACAGACCTGTAGCAGACAGTAACAGACCTGTAACAGACCTGTAGCAGACAGTAACAGACCTGTAGCAGACAGTAACAGACCTCTAGCAGTCCAGTAACAGACCTGTAGCAGACCAGTAGCAGACTAGTACCAGACAGTAACAGACCTGTAGCAGACAGTAACAGACTTGTAGCTGACCAGTAACAGACTTGTAGCAGACAGTAACAGACCTGTAGCAGACAGTAACAGACCTGTAGCAGACCAGTAAAAGACCTGTAGCAGACAGTAACAGACCTGTAGCCGACCGGTAACAGACTTGTGGCAGACCAGTAACAGACCTGTAGCAGACAGTAACAGACCTGTAGCAGACAGTAACAGACCTGTAGCAGACAGTAACAGACTTGTAGAAGACAGTAACAGACCTGTAGCAGACAGTAACAGACCTGTAGCAGACAGTAACAGACCTGTAGCAGACTGTAACAGACCTGTAGCAGACAGTAACAGACCTGTAGCAGAAAGTAACAGACCTGTAGCAGACCAGTAACATACTTGTGGCAGACCAGTAACAGACCTGTAGCAGACCAGTAACAGACTTGTACCAGACAGTAACAGACAGTAACAGACCTGTAGCAGACAGTAACAGACCTGTAACAGACCTGTACCAGACAGTAACAGACCTGTAGCAGACAGTAACAGACCTGTAGCAGACCAGTAACAGACTTGTAGCAGACAGTAACAGACCTGTAGCAGACCAGTAACAGACCTTTAGCACACCAGTAACAGACCTGTAGCAGACCAGTAACAGACCTGTAGCAGACAGTAACAGACCTGTAGCCGACCAGTAAAAGACTTGTGGCCGACCAGTAACAGACCTGTGGCAGACCAGTAACAGACTTGTGTCAGACCAGTGACAGACCTGTAGCAGACAGTAACAGACCTGTAGCAGACCAGTAACAGACCTGTAGCAGACCAGTAACAGACCTGTAGCAGACCAGTAACAGACCTGTAGCACACCAGTAACAGACCTGTAGCAGACAGTAACAGACCTGTAGCAGACCAGTAACAGACCTGTAGCAGACCAGTAACAGACCTGTAGCAGACCAGTAACAGACCTGTAGCAGACAGTAACAGACCTGTAGCAGACAGTAACAGACCTGTAGCAGACCAGTAAAAGACCTGTAGCAGACAGTAACAGACCTGTAGCAGACAGTAACAGACTTGTAGCAGACCAGTAACAGACCTGTAACAGACAGTAACAGACTTGTAGCAGACAGTAACAGACCTGTAGCAGACCAGTAACAGACCTGTAGCACACCAGTAACAGACCTGTAGCAGACAGTAACAGACCTGTAGCAGACCAGTAACAGACCTGTAGCAGACCAGTAACAGACCTGTAGCAGACCAGTAACAGACCTGTAGCACACCAGTAACAGACCTGTAGCAGACCAGTAACAGACCTGTAGCAGACAGTAACAGACCTGTAGAGACCAGTAACAGACCTGTAGCCGACCAGTAACAGACTTGTGGCAGACCAGTAACAGACCTTTGCAGACAGTAACAGACCTGTAGCAGACAGTAACAGACCTGTAGCAGACAGTAACAGACTTGTAGAAGACAGTAACAGACCTGTAGCATACAGTAACAGACCTGTAGCAGACAGTAACAGACCTGTAGCAGACAGTAACAGACCTGTAGCAGACAGTAACAGACCTGTAGCAGACAGTAACAGACCTGTAGCAGAAAGTAACAGACCTGTAGCAGACCAGTAACATACTTGTGGCAGACCAGTAACAGACCTGTAGCAGACCAGTAACAAACTTGTACCAGACACAAACAGACCTGTAGCAGTCCAGTAACAGACCTGTAGGAGACCAGTAGCAGACTTGTACCAGACAGTAACAGACCTGTAGCAGACAGTAACAGACCTGTAGCAGACCAGTAACAGACCTGTAGCAGACCAGTAACAGACCTGTAGCAGACCAGAAACAGACCGGTAGCAGACAGTAATAGACCTGTAGCAGACAGTAACAGACCTGTAGCAGACAGTAACAGACTTGTAGAAGACAGTAACAGACCTGTAGCAGACAGTAACAGACCTGTAGCAGACAGTAACAGACCTGTAGCAGACAGTAACAAACCTGTAGCAGACAGTAACAGACCTGTAGCAGAAAGTAACAGACCTGTATCAGACCAGTAACATACTTGTGGCAGACCAGTAACAGACCTGTAGCAGACCAGTAACAGACTTGTACCAGACAGTAACAGACCTGTAGCAGACAGTAACAGACCTGTAGCAGACCAGTAACAGACCTGTAGCCGACCAGTAACAGACTTGTGGCAGACCAGTAACAGACCTGTGGCAGACCAGTAACAGACTTGTGTCAGACCAGTGACAGACCTGTAGCAGACCAGTAACAGACTTGTAGCAGAACAGTAACAGACCTGTAGCAGACAGTAACAGACCTGTAGCAGACAGTAACAGACCTGTAGCAGACAGTAACAGACCTGTAACAGACCTGTAGCAGACAGTAACAGACCTGTAGCAGACAGTAACAGACCTCTAGCAGTCCAGTAACAGACCTGTAGCAGACCAGTAGCAGACTAGTACCAGACAGTAACAGACCTGTAGCAGACAGTAACAGACTTGTAGCTGACCAGTAACAGACTTGTAGCAGACAGTAACAGACCTGTAGCAGACAGTAACAGACCTGTAGCAGACCAGTAAAAGACCTGTAGCAGACAGTAACAGACCTGTAGCCGACCGGTAACAGACTTGTGGCAGACCAGTAACAGACCTGTAGCAGACAGTAACAGACCTGTAGCAGACAGTAACAGACCTGTAGCAGACAGTAACAGACTTGTAGAAGACAGTAACAGACCTGTAGCAGACAGTAACAGACCTGTAGCAGACAGTAACAGACCTGTAGCAGACAGTAACAGACCTGTAGCAGACAGTAACAGACCTGTAGCAGAAAGTAACAGACCTGTAGCAGACCAGTAACATACTTGTGGCAGACCAGTAACAGACCTGTAGCAGACCAGTAACAGACTTGTACCAGACAGTAACAGACCTGTAGCAGACAGTAACAGACCTGTAGCAGACAGTAACAGACCTGTAACAGACCTGTACCAGACAGTAACAGACCTGTAGCAGACAGTAACAGACCTGTAGCAGACCAGTAACAGACTTGTAGCAGACAGTAACAGACCTGTAGCAGACCAGTAACAGACCTTTAGCACACCAGTAACAGACCTGTAGCAGACCAGTAACAGACCTGTAGCAGACAGTAACAGACCTGTAGCCGACCAGTAAAAGACTTGTGGCGGACCAGTAACAGACCTGTGGCAGACCAGTAACAGACTTGTGTCAGACCAGTGACAGACCTGTAGCAGACCAGTAACAGACTTGTAGCAGAACAGTAACAGACCTGTAGCAGACAGTAACAGACCTGTAGCAGACAGTAACAGACTTGTAGCAGACAGTAACAGACCTGTAGCAGACAGTAACAGACCTGTAACAGACCTGTAGCAGACAGTAACAGACCTGTAGCAGACAGTAACAGACCTGTAGCAGTCCAGTAACAGACCTGTAGCAGACCAGTAGCAGACTTGTACCAGACAGTAACAGACCTGTAGCAGACAGTAACAGACCTGTAGCAGACAGTAACAGACTTGTAGCTGACCAGTAACAGACTTGTAGCAGACAGTAACAGACCTGTAGCAGACAGTAACAGACCTGTAGCAGACCAGTAAAAGACCTGTAGCAGACAGTAACAGACCTGTAGCAGACAGTAACAGACTTGTAGCAGACCAGTAACAGACCTGTAACAGACAGTAACAGACCTGTAGCAGACCAGTAACAGACCTGTAGCACACCAGTAACAGACCTGTAGCAGACAGTAACAGACCTGTAGCAGACCAGTAACAGACCTGTAGCAGACCAGTAACAGACCTGTAGCAGACCAGTAACAGACCTGTAGCACACCAGTAACAGACCTGTAGCAGACAGTAACAGACCTGTAGCAGACCAGTAACAGACCTGTAGCAGACCAGTAACAGACCTGTAGCAGACCAGTAACAGACCTGTAGCAGACAGTAACAGACCTGTAGAGACCAGTAACAGACCTGTAGCCGACCAGTAACAGACTTGTGGCAGACCAGTAACAGACCTGTAGCAGACAGTAACAGACCTGTAGCAGACAGTAACAGACCTGTAGCAGACAGTAACAGACTTGTAGAAGACAGTAACAGACCTGTAGCAGAGAGTAACAGACCTGTAGCAGAAAGTAACAGACCTGTAGCAGACCAGTAACATACTTGTGGCAGACCAGTAACAGACCTGTAGCAGACCAGTAACAGACTTGTACCAGACAGTAACAGACCTGTAGCAGACAGTAACAGACCTGTAGCAGACCAGTAACAGACCTGTAACAGACCTGTAGCAGACAGTAACAGACCTGTAGCAGACAGTAACAGACCTGTAGCAGTCCAGTAACAGACCTTTAACCGACCAGTAACAGACTTGTGGCAGACCAGTGATAGACCTGTGGCAGACCAGTAACAGACTTGTGTCAGACCAGTGACAGACCTGTAGCAGACCAGTAACAGACTTGTAGCAGAACAGTAACAGACCTGTAGCAGACAGTAACAGACCTGTAGCAGACAGTAACAGACTTGTAGCAGACAGTAACAGACCTGTAGCAGACAGTAACAGACCTGTAACAGACCTGTAGCAGACAGTAACAGACCTGTAGCAGACAGTAACAGACCTGTAGCAGTCCAGTAACAGACCTGTAGCAGACCAGTAGCAGACTTGTACCAGACAGTAACAGACCTGTAGCAGACAGTAACAGACCTGTCGCAGACAGTAACAGACTTGTAGCTGACCAGTAACAGACTTGTAGCAGACAGTAACAGACCTGTAGCAGACCAGTAACAGACCTGTAGCAGACCAGTAACAGACCTGTAGCAGACCAGTAACAGACCTGTAGCACACCAGTAACAGACCTGTAGCAGACAGTAACAGACCTGTAGCAGACCAGTAACAGACCTGTAGCAGACCAGTAACAGACCTGTAGCAGACCAGTAACAGACCTGTAGCAGACAGTAACAGACCTGTAGCAGACAGTAACAGACCTGTAGCAGACCAGTAAAAGACCTGTAGCAGACAGTAACAGACCTGTAGCAGACAGTAACAGACTTGTAGCAGACCAGTAACAGACCTGTAACAGACAGTAACAGACTTGTAGCAGACAGTAACAGACCTGTAGCAGACCAGTAACAGACCTGTAGCACACCAGTAACAGACCTGTAGCAGACAGTAACAGACCTGTAGCAGACCAGTAACAGACCTGTAGCAGACCAGTAACAGACCTGTAGCAGACCAGTAACAGACCTGTAGCACACCAGTAACAGACCTGTAGCAGACCAGTAACAGACCTGTAGCAGACAGTAACAGACCTGTAGAGACCAGTAACAGACCTGTAGCCGACCAGTAACAGACTTGTGGCAGACCAGTAACAGACCTTTGCAGACAGTAACAGACCTGTAGCAGACAGTAACAGACCTGTAGCAGACAGTAACAGACTTGTAGAAGACAGTAACAGACCTGTAGCATACAGTAACAGACCTGTAGCAGACAGTAACAGACCTGTAGCAGACAGTAACAGACCTGTAGCAGACAGTAACAGACCTGTAGCAGAAAGTAACAGACCTGTAGCAGACCAGTAACATACTTGTGGCAGACCAGTAACAGACCTGTAGCAGACCAGTAACAAACTTGTACCAGACACAAACAGACCTGTAGCAGTCCAGTAACAGACCTGTAGGAGACCAGTAGCAGACTTGTACCAGACAGTAACAGACCTGTAGCAGACAGTAACAGACCTGTAGCAGACCAGTAACAGACCTGTAGCAGACCAGTAACAGACCTGTAGCAGACCAGAAACAGACCGGTAGCAGACAGTAATAGACCTGTAGCAGACAGTAACAGACCTGTAGCAGACAGTAACAGACTTGTAGAAGACAGTAACAGACCTGTAGCAGACAGTAACAGACCTGTAGCAGACAGTAACAGACCTGTAGCAGACAGTAACAGACCTGTAGCAGACAGTAACAGACCTGTAGCAGACCAGTAAAAGACCTGTAGCAGACAGTAACAGACCTGTAGCAGACAGTAACAGACTTGTAGCAGACCAGTAACAGACCTGTAACAGACAGTAACAGACTTGTAGCAGACAGTAACAGACCTGTAGCAGACCAGTAACAGACCTGTAGCACACCAGTAACAGACCTGTAGCAGACAGTAACAGACCTGTAGCAGACCAGTAACAGACCTGTAGCAGACCAGTAACAGACCTGTAGCAGACCAGTAACAGACCTGTAGCACACCAGTAACAGACCTGTAGCAGACCAGTAACAGACCTGTAGCAGACAGTAACAGACCTGTAGAGACCAGTAACAGACCTGTAGCCGACCAGTAACAGACTTGTGGCAGACCAGTAACAGACCTTTGCAGACAGTAACAGACCTGTAGCAGACAGTAACAGACCTGTAGCAGACAGTAACAGACTTGTAGAAGACAGTAACAGACCTGTAGCATACAGTAACAGACCTGTAGCAGACAGTAACAGACCTGTAGCAGACAGTAACAGACCTGTAGCAGACAGTAACAGACCTGTAGCAGAAAGTAACAGACCTGTAGCAGACCAGTAACATACTTGTGGCAGACCAGTAACAGACCTGTAGCAGACCAGTAACAAACTTGTACCAGACACAAACAGACCTGTAGCAGTCCAGTAACAGACCTGTAGGAGACCAGTAGCAGACTTGTACCAGACAGTAACAGACCTGTAGCAGACAGTAACAGACCTGTAGCAGACCAGTAACAGACCTGTAGCAGACCAGTAACAGACCTGTAGCAGACCAGAAACAGACCGGTAGCAGACAGTAATAGACCTGTAGCAGACAGTAACAGACCTGTAGCAGACAGTAACAGACTTGTAGAAGACAGTAACAGACCTGTAGCAGACAGTAACAGACCTGTAGCAGACAGTAACAGACCTGTAGCAGACAGTAACAGACCTGTAGCAGACAGTAACAGACCTGTAGCAGAAAGTAACAGACCTGTATCAGACCAGTAACATACTTGTGGCAGACCAGTAACAGACCTGTAGCAGACCAGTAACAGACTTGTACCAGACAGTAACAGACCTGTAGCAGACAGTAACAGACCTGTAGCAGACCAGTAACAGACCTGTAGCCGACCAGTAACAGACTTGTGGCAGACCAGTAACAGACCTGTGGCAGACCAGTAACAGACTTGTGTCAGACCAGTGACAGACCTGTAGCAGACCAGTAACAGACTTGTAGCAGAACAGTAACAGACCTGTAGCAGACAGTAATAGACCTGTAGCAGACAGTAACAGACCTGTAGCAGACAGTAACAGACTTGTAGCAGACAGTAACAGACCTGTAGCAGACAGTAACAGACCTGTAACAGACCTGTAGCAGACAGTAACAGACCTGTAGCAGACAGTAACAGACCTGTAGCAGACAGTAACAGACTTGTAGCAGACAGTAACAGACCTGTAGCAGACAGTAACAGACCTGTAACAGACCTGTAGCAGACAGTAACAGACCTGTAGCAGACAGTAACAGACCTGTAGCAGTCCAGTAACAGACCTGTAGCAGACCAGTAGCAGACTTGTACCAGACAGTAACAGACCTGTAGCAGACAGTAACAGACCTGTAGCAGACAGTAACAGACTTGTAGCTGACCAGTAACAGACTTGTAGCAGACAGTAACAGACCTGTAGCAGACAGTAACAGACCTGTAGCAGACCAGTAAAAGACCTGTAGCAGACAGTAACAGCCCTGTAGCAGACAGTAACAGACTTGTAGCAGACCAGTAACAGACCTGTAACAGACAGTAACAGACCTGTAGCAGACCAGTAACAGACCTGTAGCACACCAGTAACAGACCTGTAGCAGACAGTAACAGACCTGTAGCAGACCAGTAACAGACCTGTAGCAGACCAGTAACAGACCTGTAGCAGACCAGTAACAGACCTGTAGCACACCAGTAACAGACCTGTAGCAGACAGTAACAGACCTGTAGCAGACCAGTAACAGACCTGTAGCAGACCAGTAACAGACCTGTAGCAGACCAGTAACAGACCTGTAGCAGACAGTAACAGACCTGTAGAGACCAGTAACAGACCTGTAGCCGACCAGTAACAGACTTGTGGCAGACCAGTAACAGACCTGTAGCAGACAGTAACAGACCTGTAGCAGACAGTAACAGACCTGTAGCAGACAGTAACAGACTTGTACCAGACAGTAACAGACCTGTAGCAGACAGTAACAGACCTGTAGCAGACCAGTAACAGACCTGTAACAGACCTGTAGCAGACAGTAACAGACCTGTAGCAGACAGTAACAGACCTGTAGCAGTCCAGTAACAGACCTTTAGCCGACCAGTAACAGACTTGTGGCAGACCAGTAATAGACCTGTGGCAGACCAGTAACAGACTTGTGTCAGACCAGTGACAGACCTGTAGCAGACCAGTAACAGACTTGTAGCAGAACAGTAACAGACCTGTAGCAGACAGTAACAGACCTGTAGCAGACAGTAACAGACTTGTAGCAGACAGTAACAGACCTGTAGCAGACAGTAACAGACCTGTAACAGACCTGTAGCAGACAGTAACAGACCTGTAGCAGACAGTAACAGACCTGTAGCAGTCCAGTAACAGACCTGTAGCAGACCAGTAGCAGACTTGTACCAGACAGTAACAGACCTGTAGCAGACAGTAACAGACCTGTCGCAGACAGTAACAGACTTGTAGCTGACCAGTAACAGACTTGTAGCAGACAGTAACAGACCTGTAGCAGACAGTAACAGACCTGTAGCAGACAGTAACAGACCTGTAGCAGACCAGTAACAGACCTGTAGCAGACCAGTAACAGACCTGTAGCAGACCAGTAACAGACCTGTAGCACACCAGTAACAGACCTGTAGCAGACAGTAACAGACCTGTAGCAGACCAGTAACAGACCTGTAGCAGACCAGTAACAGACCTGTAGCAGACCAGTAACAGACCTGTAGCAGACAGTAACAGACCTGTAGCAGACAGTAACAGACCTGTAGCAGACCAGTAAAAGACCTGTAGCAGACAGTAACAGACCTGTAGCAGACAGTAACAGACTTGTAGCAGACCAGTAACAGACCTGTAACAGACAGTAACAGACTTGTAGCAGACAGTAACAGACCTGTAGCAGACCAGTAACAGACCTGTAGCACACCAGTAACAGACCTGTAGCAGACAGTAACAGACCTGTAGCAGACCAGTAACAGACCTGTAGCAGACCAGTAACAGACCTGTAGCAGACCAGTAACAGACCTGTAGCACACCAGTAACAGACCTGTAGCAGACCAGTAACAGACCTGTAGCAGACAGTAACAGACCTGTAGAGACCAGTAACAGACCTGTAGCCGACCAGTAACAGACTTGTGGCAGACCAGTAACAGACCTTTGCAGACAGTAACAGACCTGTAGCAGACAGTAACAGACCTGTAGCAGACAGTAACAGACTTGTAGAAGACAGTAACAGACCTGTAGCATACAGTAACAGACCTGTAGCAGACAGTAACAGACCTGTAGCAGACAGTAACAGACCTGTAGCAGACAGTAACAGACCTGTAGCAGAAAGTAACAGACCTGTAGCAGACCAGTAACATACTTGTGGCAGACCAGTAACAGACCTGTAGCAGACCAGTAACAAACTTGTACCAGACACAAACAGACCTGTAGCAGTCCAGTAACAGACCTGTAGGAGACCAGTAGCAGACTTGTACCAGACAGTAACAGACCTGTAGCAGACAGTAACAGACCTGTAGCAGACCAGTAACAGACCTGTAGCAGACCAGTAACAGACCTGTAGCAGACCAGAAACAGACCGGTAGCAGACAGTAATAGACCTGTAGCAGACAGTAACAGACCTGTAGCAGACAGTAACAGACTTGTAGAAGACAGTAACAGACCTGTAGCAGACAGTAACAGACCTGTAGCAGACAGTAACAGACCTGTAGCAGACAGTAACAGACCTGTAGCAGACAGTAACAGACCTGTAGCAGAAAGTAACAGACCTGTATCAGACCAGTAACATACTTGTGGCAGACCAGTAACAGACCTGTAGCAGACCAGTAACAGACTTGTACCAGACAGTAACAGACCTGTAGCAGACAGTAACAGACCTGTAGCAGACCAGTAACAGACCTGTAGCCGACCAGTAACAGACTTGTGGCAGACCAGTAACAGACCTGTGGCAGACCAGTAACAGACTTGTGTCAGACCAGTGACAGACCTGTAGCAGACCAGTAACAGACTTGTAGCAGAACAGTAACAGACCTGTAGCAGACAGTAATAGACCTGTAGCAGACAGTAACAGACCTGTAGCAGACAGTAACAGACTTGTAGCAGACAGTAACAGACCTGTAGCAGACAGTAACAGACCTGTAACAGACCTGTAGCAGACAGTAACAGACCTGTAGCAGACAGTAACAGACCTGTAGCAGACAGTAACAGACTTGTAGCAGACAGTAACAGACCTGTAGCAGACAGTAACAGACCTGTAACAGACCTGTAGCAGACAGTAACAGACCTGTAGCAGACAGTAACAGACCTGTAGCAGTCCAGTAACAGACCTGTAGCAGACCAGTAGCAGACTTGTACCAGACAGTAACAGACCTGTAGCAGACAGTAACAGACCTGTAGCAGACAGTAACAGACTTGTAGCTGACCAGTAACAGACTTGTAGCAGACAGTAACAGACCTGTAGCAGACAGTAACAGACCTGTAGCAGACCAGTAAAAGACCTGTAGCAGACAGTAACAGCCCTGTAGCAGACAGTAACAGACTTGTAGCAGACCAGTAACAGACCTGTAACAGACAGTAACAGACCTGTAGCAGACCAGTAACAGACCTGTAGCACACCAGTAACAGACCTGTAGCAGACAGTAACAGACCTGTAGCAGACCAGTAACAGACCTGTAGCAGACCAGTAACAGACCTGTAGCAGACCAGTAACAGACCTGTAGCACACCAGTAACAGACCTGTAGCAGACAGTAACAGACCTGTAGCAGACCAGTAACAGACCTGTAGCAGACCAGTAACAGACCTGTAGCAGACCAGTAACAGACCTGTAGCAGACAGTAACAGACCTGTAGAGACCAGTAACAGACCTGTAGCCGACCAGTAACAGACTTGTGGCAGACCAGTAACAGACCTGTAGCAGACAGTAACAGACCTGTAGCAGACAGTAACAGACCTGTAGCAGACAGTAACAGACTTGTACCAGACAGTAACAGACCTGTAGCAGACAGTAACAGACCTGTAGCAGACCAGTAACAGACCTGTAACAGACCTGTAGCAGACAGTAACAGACCTGTAGCAGACAGTAACAGACCTGTAGCAGTCCAGTAACAGACCTTTAGCCGACCAGTAACAGACTTGTGGCAGACCAGTAATAGACCTGTGGCAGACCAGTAACAGACTTGTGTCAGACCAGTGACAGACCTGTAGCAGACCAGTAACAGACTTGTAGCAGAACAGTAACAGACCTGTAGCAGACAGTAACAGACCTGTAGCAGACAGTAACAGACTTGTAGCAGACAGTAACAGACCTGTAGCAGACAGTAACAGACCTGTAACAGACCTGTAGCAGACAGTAACAGACCTGTAGCAGACAGTAACAGACCTGTAGCAGTCCAGTAACAGACCTGTAGCAGACCAGTAGCAGACTTGTACCAGACAGTAACAGACCTGTAGCAGACAGTAACAGACCTGTCGCAGACAGTAACAGACTTGTAGCTGACCAGTAACAGACTTGTAGCAGACAGTAACAGACCTGTAGCAGACAGTAACAGACCTGTAGCAGACAGTAACAGACCTGTAGCAGACCAGTAACAGACCTGTAGCAGACCAGTAACAGACCTGTAGCAGACCAGTAACAGACCTGTAGCACACCAGTAACAGACCTGTAGCAGACAGTAACAGACCTGTAGCAGACCAGTAACAGACCTGTAGCAGACCAGTAACAGACCTGTAGCAGACCAGTAACAGACCTGTAGCAGACAGTAACAGACCTGTAGCAGACAGTAACAGACCTGTAGCAGACCAGTAAAAGACCTGTAGCAGACAGTAACAGACCTGTAGCAGACAGTAACAGACTTGTAGCAGACCAGTAACAGACCTGTAACAGACAGTAACAGACTTGTAGCAGACAGTAACAGACCTGTAGCAGACCAGTAACAGACCTGTAGCACACCAGTAACAGACCTGTAGCAGACAGTAACAGACCTGTAGCAGACCAGTAACAGACCTGTAGCAGACCAGTAACAGACCTGTAGCAGACCAGTAACAGACCTGTAGCACACCAGTAACAGACCTGTAGCAGACCAGTAACAGACCTGTAGCAGACAGTAACAGACCTGTAGAGACCAGTAACAGACCTGTAGCCGACCAGTAACAGACTTGTGGCAGACCAGTAACAGACCTTTGCAGACAGTAACAGACCTGTAGCAGACAGTAACAGACCTGTAGCAGACAGTAACAGACTTGTAGAAGACAGTAACAGACCTGTAGCATACAGTAACAGACCTGTAGCAGACAGTAACAGACCTGTAGCAGACAGTAACAGACCTGTAGCAGACAGTAACAGACCTGTAGCAGAAAGTAACAGACCTGTAGCAGACCAGTAACATACTTGTGGCAGACCAGTAACAGACCTGTAGCAGACCAGTAACAAACTTGTACCAGACACAAACAGACCTGTAGCAGTCCAGTAACAGACCTGTAGGAGACCAGTAGCAGACTTGTACCAGACAGTAACAGACCTGTAGCAGACAGTAACAGACCTGTAGCAGACCAGTAACAGACCTGTAGCAGACCAGTAACAGACCTGTAGCAGACCAGAAACAGACCGGTAGCAGACAGTAATAGACCTGTAGCAGACAGTAACAGACCTGTAGCAGACAGTAACAGACTTGTAGAAGACAGTAACAGACCTGTAGCAGACAGTAACAGAGCTGTAGCAGACAGTAACAGACCTGTAGCAGACAGTAACAGACCTGTAGCAGACAGTAACAGACCTGTAGCAGAAAGTAACAGACCTGTATCAGACCAGTAACATACTTGTGGCAGACCAGTAACAGACCTGTAGCAGACCAGTAACAGACTTGTACCAGACAGTAACAGACCTGTAGCAGACAGTAACAGACCTGTAGCAGACAGTAACAGACCTGTAGCAGACCAGTAACAGACCTGTAGCCGACCAGTAACAGACTTGTGGCAGACCAGTAACAGACTTGTGTCAGACCAGTGACAGACCTGTAGCAGACCAGTAACAGACTTGTAGCAGAACAGTAACAGACCTGTAGCAGACAGTAACAGACCTGTAGCAGACAGTAACAGACTTGTAGCAGACAGTAACAGACCTGTAGCAGACAGTAACAGACCTGTAGCAGACCTGTAGCAGACAGTAACAGACCTGTAGCAGACAGTAACAGACCTGTAGCAGTCCAGTAACAGACCTGTAGCAGACCAGTAGCAGACTTGTACCAGACAGTAACAGACCTGTAGCAGACAGTAACAGACCTGTAGCAGACAGTAACAGACTTGTAGCTGACCAGTAACAGACTTGTAGCAGACAGTAACAGACCTGTAGCAGACAGTAACAGACCTGTAGCAGACCAGTAAAAGACCTGTAGCAGACAGTAACAGACCTGTAGCAGACAGTAACAGACTTGTAGCAGACCAGTAACAGACCTGTAACAGACAGTAACAGACCTGTAGCAGACCAGTAACAGACCTGTAGCACACCAGTAACAGACCTGTAGCAGACAGTAACAGACCTGTAGCAGACCAGTAACAGACCTGTAGCAGACCAGTAACAGACCTGTAGCAGACCAGTAACAGACCTGTAGCACACCAGTAACAGACCTGTAGCAGACAGTAACAGACCTGTAGCAGACCAGTAACAGACCTGTAGCAGACCAGTAACAGACCTGTAGCAGACCAGTAACAGACCTGTAGCAGACAGTAACAGACCTGTAGAGACCAGTAACAGACCTGTAGCAGACCAGTAACAGACTTGTGGCACACCAGTAACAGACCTGTAGCAGACAGTAACAGACCTGTAGCAGACAGTAACAGACCTGTAGCAGACAGTAACAGACTTGTAGAAGACAGTAACAGACCTGTAGCAGAGAGTAACAGACCTGTAGCAGAAAGTAACAGACCTGTAGCAGACCAGTAACATACTTTTGGCAGACCAGTAACAGACCTGTAGCAGTCCAGTAACAGACTTGTACCAGACAGTAACAGACCTGTAGCAGACAGTAACAGACCTGTAGCAGACCAGTAACAGACCTGTAACAGACCTGTAGCAGACAGTAACAGACCTGTAGCAGACAGTAACAGACCTGTAGCAGTCCAGTAACAGACCTGTAGCCGACCAGTAACAGACTTGTGGCAGACCAGTAATAGACCTGTGGCAGACCAGTAACAGACTTGTGTCAGACCAGTGACAGACCTGTAGCAGACCAGTAACAGACTTGTAGCAGAACAGTAACAGACCTGTAGCAGACAGTAACAGACCTGTAGCAGACAGTAACAGACTTGTAGCAGACAGTAACAGACCTGTAGCAGACAGTAACAGACCTGTAACAGACCTGTAGCAGACAGTAACAGACCTGTAGCAGACAGTAACAGACCTGTAGCAGTCCAGTAACAGACCTGTAGCAGACCAGTAGCAGACTTGTACCAGACAGTAACAGACCTGTAGCAGACAGTAACAGACCTGTCGCAGACAGTAACAGACTTGTAGCTGACCAGTAAAAGACCTGTAGCAGACAGTAACAGACCTGTAGCAGACAGTAACAGACTTGTAGCAGACCAGTAACAGACCTGTAACAGACAGTAACAGACCTGTAGCAGACCAGTAACAGACCTGTAGCACACCAGTAACAGACCTGTAGCAGACAGTAACAGACCTGTAGCAGACCAGTAACAGACCTGTAGCACACCAGTAACAGACCTGTAGCAGACAGTAACAGACCTGTAGCAGACCAGTAACAGACCTGTAGCAGACCAGTAACAGACCTGTAGCAGACCAGTAACAGACCTGTAGCACACCAGTAACAGACCTGTAGCAGACAGTAACAGACCTGTAGCAGACCAGTAACAGACCTGTAGCAGACCAGTAACAGACCTGTAGCAGACCAGTAACAGACCTGTAGCAGACCAGTAACAGACCTGTAGCAGACAGTAACAGACCTGTAGCAGACCAGTAACAGACCTGTAGCCGACCAGAAACAGACTTGTGGCAGACCAGTAACAGACCTGTGACAGACCAGTAACAGACTTGTGTCAGACCAGTGACAGACCTGTAGCAGACCAGTAACAGACCTGTAGCAGACCAGTAACAGACCTGTAGCAGACAGTAACAGACCTGTAGCAGACCAGTAACAGACCTGTAGCAGACCAGTAACAGACTTGTAGCAGACAGTAACAGACCTTTAGCAGACCAGTAACATACTTGTGGCAGACCAGTAACAGACCTGTAGCAGACCAGTAACAGACTTGTAGCAGACAGTAACAGACCTGTAGCAGACAGTAACAGACCTGTAGCAGACCAGTAGCAGACTTGTACCAGACAGTAACAGACCTGTACCAGACAGTAACAGACTTGTAGCTGACCAGTAACAGACTTGTAGCAGACAGTAACAGACCTGTAGCAGACCAGTAACAGACCTGTAGCAGACCTGTAGCAGACCTGTAGCAGACCAGTAACATACTTGTGGCAGACCAGTAACAGACCTGTAGCAGACCAGTAACAGACTTGTAGCAGACAGTAACAGACCTGTAGCAGACAGTAACAGACCTGTAGCAGACAGTAACAGACCTGTAGCAGTCCAGTAACAGACCTGTAGCAGACCAGTAGCAGACTTGTACCAGACAGTAACAGACCTGTAGCAGACCAGTAACAGACCTGTAGCAGACAGTAACAGACCTGTAGCAGACAGTAACAGACTTGTAGCAGACCAGTAACAGACCTGTAGCAGACAGTAACAGACTTGTAGCAGACAGTAACAGACCTGTAGCAGACCAGTAACAGACCTGTAGCACACCAGTAACAGACCTGTAGCAGACAGTAACAGACCTGTAGCAGACCAGTAACAGACCTGTAGCAGACCAGTAACAGACCTGTAGCAGACAGTAACAGACCTGTAGCAGACCAGTAACAGACCTGTAGTAGACAGTAACAGACCTGTAGCAGACAGTAACAGACCTGTAGCAGACCAGTAATAGACTTGTAGCAGACCAGTAACAGACCTGTAGCATACAGTAACAGACCTGTAGCAGACCAGTAACAGACTTTTAGCAGACAGTAACAGACCTGTAGCAGACAGTAACAGACCTGTAGCAGACCAGTAACAGACCTGTGGCAGACCAGTAACAGACCTGTAGCAGACCAGAAACAGACCGGTAGCAGACAGTAATAGACCTGTAGCAGATAGTAACAGACCTGTAGCAGACAGTAACAGACCTGTAGTAGACCAGTAACAGACCTGTAGCAGACAGTAACAGACCTGTAGCAGACAGTAACAGACTTGTAGAAGACAGTAAAAGACCTGTAGCAGACAGTAACAGACCTGTAGCAGACAGTAACAGACCTGTAGCAGACAGTAACAGACCTGTAGCAGACCAGTAACAGACCTGTAGCCGACCAGTAACAGACTTGTGGCAGACCAGTAACAGACCTGTGGCAGACCAGTAACAGACTTGTGTCAGACCAGTGACAGACCTGTAGCAGACCAGTAACAGACCTGTAGCAGACCAGTAACAGACCTGTAGCAGACAGTAACAGACCTGTAGCAGTCCAGTAACAGACCTGTAGCAGACCAGTAACAGACTTGTAGCAGACCAGTAACAGACCTGTAGCAGACCAGTAACAGACCTGTAGCAGACAGTAACAGACCTGTAGCAGACAGTAACAGACTTGTAGAAGACAGTAACAGACCTGTAGCAGACAGTAACAGAGCTGTAGCAGACAGTAACAGACCTGTAGCAGACAGTAACAGACCTGTAGCAGACAGTAACAGACCTGTAGCAGAAAGTAACAGACCTGTATCAGACCAGTAACATACTTGTGGCAGACCAGTAACAGACCTGTAGCAGACCAGTAACAGACTTGTACCAGACAGTAACAGACCTGTAGCAGACAGTAACAGACCTGTAGCAGACAGTAACAGACCTGTAGCAGACCAGTAACAGACCTGTAGCCGACCAGTAACAGACTTGTGGCAGACCAGTAACAGACTTGTGTCAGACCAGTGACAGACCTGTAGCAGACCAGTAACAGACTTGTAGCAGAACAGTAACAGACCTGTAGCAGACAGTAACAGACCTGTAGCAGACAGTAACAGACTTGTAGCAGACAGTAACAGACCTGTAGCAGACAGTAACAGACCTGTAGCAGACCTGTAGCAGACAGTAACAGACCTGTAGCAGACAGTAACAGACCTGTAGCAGTCCAGTAACAGACCTGTAGCAGACCAGTAGCAGACTTGTACCAGACAGTAACAGACCTGTAGCAGACAGTAACAGACCTGTAGCAGACAGTAACAGACTTGTAGCTGACCAGTAACAGACTTGTAGCAGACAGTAACAGACCTGTAGCAGACAGTAACAGACCTGTAGCAGACCAGTAAAAGACCTGTAGCAGACAGTAACAGACCTGTAGCAGACAGTAACAGACTTGTAGCAGACCAGTAACAGACCTGTAACAGACAGTAACAGACCTGTAGCAGACCAGTAACAGACCTGTAGCACACCAGTAACAGACCTGTAGCAGACAGTAACAGACCTGTAGCAGACCAGTAACAGACCTGTAGCAGACCAGTAACAGACCTGTAGCAGACCAGTAACAGACCTGTAGCACACCAGTAACAGACCTGTAGCAGACAGTAACAGACCTGTAGCAGACCAGTAACAGACCTGTAGCAGACCAGTAACAGACCTGTAGCAGACCAGTAACAGACCTGTAGCAGACAGTAACAGACCTGTAGAGACCAGTAACAGACCTGTAGCAGACCAGTAACAGACTTGTGGCACACCAGTAACAGACCTGTAGCAGACAGTAACAGACCTGTAGCAGACAGTAACAGACCTGTAGCAGACAGTAACAGACTTGTAGAAGACAGTAACAGACCTGTAGCAGAGAGTAACAGACCTGTAGCAGAAAGTAACAGACCTGTAGCAGACCAGTAACATACTTGTGGCAGACCAGTAACAGACCTGTAGCAGTCCAGTAACAGACTTGTACCAGACAGTAACAGACCTGTAGCAGACAGTAACAGACCTGTAGCAGACCAGTAACAGACCTGTAACAGACCTGTAGCAGACAGTAACAGACCTGTAGCAGACAGTAACAGACCTGTAGCAGTCCAGTAACAGACCTGTAGCCGACCAGTAACAGACTTGTGGCAGACCAGTAATAGACCTGTGGCAGACCAGTAACAGACTTGTGTCAGACCAGTGACAGACCTGTAGCAGACCAGTAACAGACTTGTAGCAGAACAGTAACAGACCTGTAGCAGACAGTAACAGACCTGTAGCAGACAGTAACAGACTTGTAGCAGACAGTAACAGACCTGTAGCAGACAGTAACAGACCTGTAACAGACCTGTAGCAGACAGTAACAGACCTGTAGCAGACAGTAACAGACCTGTAGCAGTCCAGTAACAGACCTGTAGCAGACCAGTAGCAGACTTGTACCAGACAGTAACAGACCTGTAGCAGACAGTAACAGACCTGTCGCAGACAGTAACAGACTTGTAGCTGACCAGTAAAAGACCTGTAGCAGACAGTAACAGACCTGTAGCAGACAGTAACAGACTTGTAGCAGACCAGTAACAGACCTGTAACAGACAGTAACAGACCTGTAGCAGACCAGTAACAGACCTGTAGCACACCAGTAACAGACCTGTAGCAGACAGTAACAGACCTGTAGCAGACCAGTAACAGACCTGTAGCACACCAGTAACAGACCTGTAGCAGACAGTAACAGACCTGTAGCAGACCAGTAACAGACCTGTAGCAGACCAGTAACAGACCTGTAGCAGACCAGTAACAGACCTGTAGCACACCAGTAACAGACCTGTAGCAGACAGTAACAGACCTGTAGCAGACCAGTAACAGACCTGTAGCAGACCAGTAACAGACCTGTAGCAGACCAGTAACAGACCTGTAGCAGACAGTAACAGACCTGTAGCAGACCAGTAACAGACCTGTAGCCGACCAGAAACAGACTTGTGGCAGACCAGTAACAGACCTGTGACAGACCAGTAACAGACTTGTGTCAGACCAGTGACAGACCTGTAGCAGACCAGTAACAGACCTGTAGCAGACCAGTAACAGACCTGTAGCAGACAGTAACAGACCTGTAGCAGACCAGTAACAGACCTGTAGCAGACCAGTAACAGACTTGTAGCAGACAGTAACAGACCTTTAGCAGACCAGTAACATACTTGTGGCAGACCAGTAACAGACCTGTAGCAGACCAGTAACAGACTTGTAGCAGACAGTAACAGACCTGTAGCAGACAGTAACAGACCTGTAGCAGACCAGTAGCAGACTTGTACCAGACAGTAACAGACCTGTACCAGACAGTAACAGACTTGTAGCTGACCAGTAACAGACTTGTAGCAGACAGTAACAGACCTGTAGCAGACCAGTAACAGACCTGTAGCAGACCTGTAGCAGACCTGTAGCAGACCAGTAACATACTTGTGGCAGACCAGTAACAGACCTGTAGCAGACCAGTAACAGACTTGTAGCAGACAGTAACAGACCTGTAGCAGACAGTAACAGACCTGTAGCAGACAGTAACAGACCTGTAGCAGTCCAGTAACAGACCTGTAGCAGACCAGTAGCAGACTTGTACCAGACAGTAACAGACCTGTAGCAGACCAGTAACAGACCTGTAGCAGACAGTAACAGACCTGTAGCAGACAGTAACAGACTTGTAGCAGACCAGTAACAGACCTGTAGCAGACAGTAACAGACTTGTAGCAGACAGTAACAGACCTGTAGCAGACCAGTAACAGACCTGTAGCACACCAGTAACAGACCTGTAGCAGACAGTAACAGACCTGTAGCAGACCAGTAACAGACCTGTAGCAGACCAGTAACAGACCTGTAGCAGACAGTAACAGACCTGTAGCAGACCAGTAACAGACCTGTAGTAGACAGTAACAGACCTGTAGCAGACAGTAACAGACCTGTAGCAGACCAGTAATAGACTTGTAGCAGACCAGTAACAGACCTGTAGCATACAGTAACAGACCTGTAGCAGACCAGTAACAGACTTTTAGCAGACAGTAACAGACCTGTAGCAGACAGTAACAGACCTGTAGCAGACCAGTAACAGACCTGTGGCAGACCAGTAACAGACCTGTAGCAGACCAGAAACAGACCGGTAGCAGACAGTAATAGACCTGTAGCAGATAGTAACAGACCTGTAGCAGACAGTAACAGACCTGTAGTAGACCAGTAACAGACCTGTAGCAGACAGTAACAGACCTGTAGCAGACAGTAACAGACTTGTAGAAGACAGTAAAAGACCTGTAGCAGACAGTAACAGACCTGTAGCAGACAGTAACAGACCTGTAGCAGACAGTAACAGACCTGTAGCAGACCAGTAACAGACCTGTAGCCGACCAGTAACAGACTTGTGGCAGACCAGTAACAGACCTGTGGCAGACCAGTAACAGACTTGTGTCAGACCAGTGACAGACCTGTAGCAGACCAGTAACAGACCTGTAGCAGACCAGTAACAGACCTGTAGCAGACAGTAACAGACCTGTAGCAGTCCAGTAACAGACCTGTAGCAGACCAGTAACAGACTTGTAGCAGACCAGTAACAGACCTGTAGCAGACCAGTAACAGACCTGTAGCAGACAGTAACAGACCTGTAGCAGACAGTAACAGACCTGTAGCACACCAGTAACAGACCTGTAGCAGACAGTAACAGACCTGTAGCAGACAGTAACAGACCTGTAGCAGACAGTAACAGACCTGTAGCAGACCAGTAACAGACCTGTAGCAGACCAGTAACAGACCTGTAGCAGACAGTAACAGACTTGTAGCAGACCAGTAACAGACTTGTAGCAGACAGTAACAGACCTGTAGCAGACAGTAACAGACCTGTAGCAGTCCAGTAACAGACCTGTAGCAGACCAGTAGCAGACTTGTACCAGACAGTAACAGACCTGTACCAGACAGTAACAGACTTGTAGCTGACCAGTAACAGACTTGTAGCAGACAGTAACAGACCTGTAGCAGACAGTAACAGACCTGTAGCAGACCAGTAACAGACCTGTAGCAGACCAGTAACAGACTTGTAGCAGAACAGTAACAGACCTGTAGCAGACAGTAACAGACCTGTAGCCGACCAGTAACAGACTTGTAGCAGACCAGTAAGAGACCTGTGGCAGACCAGTAACAGACTTGTGTCAGACCAGTGACAGACCTGTAGCAGACCAGTAACAGACTTGTAGCAGAACAGTAACAGACCTGTAGCAGACAGTAATAGACCTGTAGCTGACAGTAACAGACTTGTAGCAGACAGTAACAGACCTGTAGCAGACAGTAACAGACCTGTAACAGACCTGTAGCAGACAGTAACAGACCTGTAGCAGACAGTAACAGACCTGTAGCAGTCCAGTAACAGACCTGTAGCAGACCAGTAGCAGACTTGTACCAGACAGTAACAGACCTGTAGCAGACCAGTAACAGACCTGTAGCAGACAGTAACAGACCTGTAGCAGACAGTAACAGACTTGTAGCAGACCAGTAACAGACCTGTAGCAGACAGTAACAGACTTGTAGCAGACAGTAACAGACCTGTAGCAGACCAGTAACAGACCTGTAGCACACCAGTAACAGACCTGTAGCAGACAGTAACAGACCTGTAGCAGACCAGTAACAGACCTGTAGCAGACCAGTAACAGACCTGTAGCAGACAGTAACAGACCTGTAGCAGACCAGTAACAGACCTGTAGCAGACAGTAACAGACCTGTAGCAGACAGTAACAGACCTGTAGCAGACCAGTAATAGACTTGTAGCAGACCAGTAACAGACCTGTAGCATACAGTAACAGACCTGTAGCAGACCAGTAACAGACTTTTAGCAGACAGTAACAGACCTGTAGCAGACAGTAACAGACCTGTAGCAGACCAGTAACAGACCTGCAGCCGACCAGTAACAGACCTGTAGCAGACCAGAAACAGACCGGTAGCAGACAGTAATAGACCTGTAGCAGATAGTAACAGACCTGTAGCAGACAGTAACAGACCTGTAGTAGACCAGTAACAGACCTGTAGCAGACAGTAACAGACCTGTAGCAGACCAGTAACAGACCTGTAGCAGACCAGTAACAGACCTGTAGCAGACCAGTAACAGACCTGTAGCAGACAGTAACAGACCTGTAACAGACCTGTTGCAGACAGTAACAGACCTGTAGCAGACAGTAACAGACTTGTAGAAGACAGTAACAGACCTGTAGCAGACAGGAACAGACCTGTAGCAGACAGTAACAGACCTGTAGCAGACAGTAACAGACCTGTAGCAGACAGTAACAGACCTGTAGCAGAAAGTAACAGACCTGTAGCAGACCAGTAACAGACTTGTAGCAGACAGTAACAGATCTGTAGCAGACAGTAACAGACCTGTAGCAGACCAGTAACAGACCTGTAGCCGACCAGTAACAGACTTGTGGCAGACCAGTAACAGACCTGTGGCAGACCAGTAACAGCCTTGTGTCAGACCAGTGACAGACCTGTAGCAGACCAGTAACAGATTTGTAGCAGAACAGTAACAGACCTGTAGCAGACAGTAACAGACCTGTAGCAGACCAGTAGCAGACTTGTACCAGACAGTAACAGACCTGTACCAGACAGTAACAGACTTGTAGCTGACCAGTAACAGACTTGTAGCAGACAGTAACAGACCTGTAGCAGACCAGTAACAGACCTGTAGCAGACCTGTAGCAGACCTGTAGCAGACCAGTAACATACTTGTGGCAGACCAGTAACAGACCTGTAGCAGACCAGTAACAGACTTGTAGCAGACAGTAACAGACCTGTAGCAGACAGTAACAGACCTGTAGCAGACAGTAACAGACCTGTAGCAGTCCAGTAACAGACCTGTAGCAGACCAGTAGCAGACTTGTACCAGACAGTAACAGACCTGTAGCAGACCAGTAACAGACCTGTAGCAGACAGTAACAGACCTGTAGCAGACAGTAACAGACTTGTAGCAGACCAGTAACAGACCTGTAGCAGACAGTAACAGACTTGTAGCAGACAGTAACAGACCTGTAGCAGACCAGTAACAGACCTGTAGCACACCAGTAACAGACCTGTAGCAGACAGTAACAGACCTGTAGCAGACCAGTAACAGACCTGTAGCAGACCAGTAACAGACCTGTAGCAGACAGTAACAGACCTGTAGCAGACCAGTAACAGACCTGTAGCAGACCAGTAACAGACCTGTACCAGACAGTAACAGACCTGTAGCAGACAGTAACAGACCTGTAGCAGACAGTAACAGACTTGTAGCTGACCAGTAACAGACTTGTAGCAGACAGTAACAGACCTGTAGCAGACAGTAACAGACCTGTAGCAGACCAGTAAAAGACCTGTAGCAGACAGTAACAGACCTGTAGCAGACAGTAACAGACTTGTAGCAGACCAGTAACAGACCTGTAACAGACAGTAACAGACCTGTAGCAGACCAGTAACAGACCTGTAGCACACCAGTAACAGACCTGTAGCAGACAGTAACAGACCTGTAGCAGACCAGTAACAGACCTGTAGCAGACCAGTAACAGACCTGTAGCAGACCAGTAACAGACCTGTAGCACACCAGTAACAGACCTGTAGCAGACAGTAACAGACCTGTAGCAGACCAGTAACAGACCTGTAGCAGACCAGTAACAGACCTGTAGCAGACCAGTAACAGACCTGTAGCAGACAGTAACAGACCTGTAGAGACCAGTAACAGACCTGTAGCAGACCAGTAACAGACTTGTGGCACACCAGTAACAGACCTGTAGCAGACAGTAACAGACCTGTAGCAGACAGTAACAGACCTGTAGCAGACAGTAACAGACTTGTAGAAGACAGTAACAGACCTGTAGCAGAGAGTAACAGACCTGTAGCAGAAAGTAACAGACCTGTAGCAGACCAGTAACATACTTGTGGCAGACCAGTAACAGACCTGTAGCAGTCCAGTAACAGACTTGTACCAGACAGTAACAGACCTGTAGCAGACAGTAACAGACCTGTAGCAGACCAGTAACAGACCTGTAACAGACCTGTAGCAGACAGTAACAGACCTGTAGCAGACAGTAACAGACCTGTAGCAGTCCAGTAACAGACCTGTAGCCGACCAGTAACAGACTTGTGGCAGACCAGTAATAGACCTGTGGCAGACCAGTAACAGACTTGTGTCAGACCAGTGACAGACCTGTAGCAGACCAGTAACAGACTTGTAGCAGAACAGTAACAGACCTGTAGCAGACAGTAACAGACCTGTAGCAGACAGTAACAGACTTGTAGCAGACAGTAACAGACCTGTAGCAGACAGTAACAGACCTGTAACAGACCTGTAGCAGACAGTAACAGACCTGTAGCAGACAGTAACAGACCTGTAGCAGTCCAGTAACAGACCTGTAGCAGACCAGTAGCAGACTTGTACCAGACAGTAACAGACCTGTAGCAGACAGTAACAGACCTGTCGCAGACAGTAACAGACTTGTAGCTGACCAGTAAAAGACCTGTAGCAGACAGTAACAGACCTGTAGCAGACAGTAACAGACTTGTAGCAGACCAGTAACAGACCTGTAACAGACAGTAACAGACCTGTAGCAGACCAGTAACAGACCTGTAGCACACCAGTAACAGACCTGTAGCAGACAGTAACAGACCTGTAGCAGACCAGTAACAGACCTGTAGCACACCAGTAACAGACCTGTAGCAGACAGTAACAGACCTGTAGCAGACCAGTAACAGACCTGTAGCAGACCAGTAACAGACCTGTAGCAGACCAGTAACAGACCTGTAGCACACCAGTAACAGACCTGTAGCAGACAGTAACAGACCTGTAGCAGACCAGTAACAGACCTGTAGCAGACCAGTAACAGACCTGTAGCAGACCAGTAACAGACCTGTAGCAGACCAGTAACAGACCTGTAGCAGACAGTAACAGACCTGTAGCAGACCAGTAACAGACCTGTAGCCGACCAGAAACAGACTTGTGGCAGACCAGTAACAGACCTGTGACAGACCAGTAACAGACTTGTGTCAGACCAGTGACAGACCTGTAGCAGACCAGTAACAGACCTGTAGCAGACCAGTAACAGACCTGTAGCAGACAGTAACAGACCTGTAGCAGACCAGTAACAGACCTGTAGCAGACCAGTAACAGACTTGTAGCAGACAGTAACAGACCTTTAGCAGACCAGTAACATACTTGTGGCAGACCAGTAACAGACCTGTAGCAGACCAGTAACAGACTTGTAGCAGACAGTAACAGACCTGTAGCAGACAGTAACAGACCTGTAGCAGACCAGTAGCAGACTTGTACCAGACAGTAACAGACCTGTACCAGACAGTAACAGACTTGTAGCTGACCAGTAACAGACTTGTAGCAGACAGTAACAGACCTGTAGCAGACCAGTAACAGACCTGTAGCAGACCTGTAGCAGACCTGTAGCAGACCAGTAACATACTTGTGGCAGACCAGTAACAGACCTGTAGCAGACCAGTAACAGACTTGTAGCAGACAGTAACAGACCTGTAGCAGACAGTAACAGACCTGTAGCAGACAGTAACAGACCTGTAGCAGTCCAGTAACAGACCTGTAGCAGACCAGTAGCAGACTTGTACCAGACAGTAACAGACCTGTAGCAGACCAGTAACAGACCTGTAGCAGACAGTAACAGACCTGTAGCAGACAGTAACAGACTTGTAGCAGACCAGTAACAGACCTGTAGCAGACAGTAACAGACTTGTAGCAGACAGTAACAGACCTGTAGCAGACCAGTAACAGACCTGTAGCACACCAGTAACAGACCTGTAGCAGACAGTAACAGACCTGTAGCAGACCAGTAACAGACCTGTAGCAGACCAGTAACAGACCTGTAGCAGACAGTAACAGACCTGTAGCAGACCAGTAACAGACCTGTAGTAGACAGTAACAGACCTGTAGCAGACAGTAACAGACCTGTAGCAGACCAGTAATAGACTTGTAGCAGACCAGTAACAGACCTGTAGCATACAGTAACAGACCTGTAGCAGACCAGTAACAGACTTTTAGCAGACAGTAACAGACCTGTAGCAGACAGTAACAGACCTGTAGCAGACCAGTAACAGACCTGTGGCAGACCAGTAACAGACCTGTAGCAGACCAGAAACAGACCGGTAGCAGACAGTAATAGACCTGTAGCAGATAGTAACAGACCTGTAGCAGACAGTAACAGACCTGTAGTAGACCAGTAACAGACCTGTAGCAGACAGTAACAGACCTGTAGCAGACAGTAACAGACTTGTAGAAGACAGTAAAAGACCTGTAGCAGACAGTAACAGACCTGTAGCAGACAGTAACAGACCTGTAGCAGACAGTAACAGACCTGTAGCAGACCAGTAACAGACCTGTAGCCGACCAGTAACAGACTTGTGGCAGACCAGTAACAGACCTGTGGCAGACCAGTAACAGACTTGTGTCAGACCAGTGACAGACCTGTAGCAGACCAGTAACAGACCTGTAGCAGACCAGTAACAGACCTGTAGCAGACAGTAACAGACCTGTAGCAGTCCAGTAACAGACCTGTAGCAGACCAGTAACAGACTTGTAGCAGACCAGTAACAGACCTGTAGCAGACCAGTAACAGACCTGTAGCAGACAGTAACAGACCTGTAGCAGACAGTAACAGACCTGTAGCACACCAGTAACAGACCTGTAGCAGACAGTAACAGACCTGTAGCAGACAGTAACAGACCTGTAGCAGACAGTAACAGACCTGTAGCAGACCAGTAACAGACCTGTAGCAGACCAGTAACAGACCTGTAGCAGACAGTAACAGACTTGTAGCAGACCAGTAACAGACTTGTAGCAGACAGTAACAGACCTGTAGCAGACAGTAACAGACCTGTAGCAGTCCAGTAACAGACCTGTAGCAGACCAGTAGCAGACTTGTACCAGACAGTAACAGACCTGTACCAGACAGTAACAGACTTGTAGCTGACCAGTAACAGACTTGTAGCAGACAGTAACAGACCTGTAGCAGACAGTAACAGACCTGTAGCAGACCAGTAACAGACCTGTAGCAGACCAGTAACAGACTTGTAGCAGAACAGTAACAGACCTGTAGCAGACAGTAACAGACCTGTAGCCGACCAGTAACAGACTTGTAGCAGACCAGTAAGAGACCTGTGGCAGACCAGTAACAGACTTGTGTCAGACCAGTGACAGACCTGTAGCAGACCAGTAACAGACTTGTAGCAGAACAGTAACAGACCTGTAGCAGACAGTAATAGACCTGTAGCTGACAGTAACAGACTTGTAGCAGACAGTAACAGACCTGTAGCAGACAGTAACAGACCTGTAACAGACCTGTAGCAGACAGTAACAGACCTGTAGCAGACAGTAACAGACCTGTAGCAGTCCAGTAACAGACCTGTAGCAGACCAGTAGCAGACTTGTACCAGACAGTAACAGACCTGTAGCAGACCAGTAACAGACCTGTAGCAGACAGTAACAGACCTGTAGCAGACAGTAACAGACTTGTAGCAGACCAGTAACAGACCTGTAGCAGACAGTAACAGACTTGTAGCAGACAGTAACAGACCTGTAGCAGACCAGTAACAGACCTGTAGCACACCAGTAACAGACCTGTAGCAGACAGTAACAGACCTGTAGCAGACCAGTAACAGACCTGTAGCAGACCAGTAACAGACCTGTAGCAGACAGTAACAGACCTGTAGCAGACCAGTAACAGACCTGTAGCAGACAGTAACAGACCTGTAGCAGACAGTAACAGACCTGTAGCAGACCAGTAATAGACTTGTAGCAGACCAGTAACAGACCTGTAGCATACAGTAACAGACCTGTAGCAGACCAGTAACAGACTTTTAGCAGACAGTAACAGACCTGTAGCAGACAGTAACAGACCTGTAGCAGACCAGTAACAGACCTGCAGCCGACCAGTAACAGACCTGTAGCTGACCAGTAACAGACTTGTAGCAGACAGTAACAGACCTGTAGCAGACAGTAACAGACCTGTAGCAGACCAGTAAAAGACCTGTAGCAGACAGTAACAGCCCTGTAGCAGACAGTAACAGACTTGTAGCAGACCAGTAACAGACCTGTAACAGACAGTAACAGACCTGTAGCAGACCAGTAACAGACCTGTAGCACACCAGTAACAGACCTGTAGCAGACAGTAACAGACCTGTAGCAGACCAGTAACAGACCTGTAGCAGACCAGTAACAGACCTGTAGCAGACCAGTAACAGACCTGTAGCACACCAGTAACAGACCTGTAGCAGACAGTAACAGACCTGTAGCAGACCAGTAACAGACCTGTAGCAGACCAGTAACAGACCTGTAGCAGACCAGTAACAGACCTGTAGCAGACAGTAACAGACCTGTAGAGACCAGTAACAGACCTGTAGCCGACCAGTAACAGACTTGTGGCAGACCAGTAACAGACCTGTAGCAGACAGTAACAGACCTGTAGCAGACAGTAACAGACCTGTAGCAGACAGTAACAGACTTGTACCAGACAGTAACAGACCTGTAGCAGACAGTAACAGACCTGTAGCAGACCAGTAACAGACCTGTAACAGACCTGTAGCAGACAGTAACAGACCTGTAGCAGACAGTAACAGACCTGTAGCAGTCCAGTAACAGACCTTTAGCCGACCAGTAACAGACTTGTGGCAGACCAGTAATAGACCTGTGGCAGACCAGTAACAGACTTGTGTCAGACCAGTGACAGACCTGTAGCAGACCAGTAACAGACTTGTAGCAGAACAGTAACAGACCTGTAGCAGACAGTAACAGACCTGTAGCAGACAGTAACAGACTTGTAGCAGACAGTAACAGACCTGTAGCAGACAGTAACAGACCTGTAACAGACCTGTAGCAGACAGTAACAGACCTGTAGCAGACAGTAACAGACCTGTAGCAGTCCAGTAACAGACCTGTAGCAGACCAGTAGCAGACTTGTACCAGACAGTAACAGACCTGTAGCAGACAGTAACAGACCTGTCGCAGACAGTAACAGACTTGTAGCTGACCAGTAACAGACTTGTAGCAGACAGTAACAGACCTGTAGCAGACAGTAACAGACCTGTAGCAGACAGTAACAGACCTGTAGCAGACCAGTAACAGACCTGTAGCAGACCAGTAACAGACCTGTAGCAGACCAGTAACAGACCTGTAGCACACCAGTAACAGACCTGTAGCAGACAGTAACAGACCTGTAGCAGACCAGTAACAGACCTGTAGCAGACCAGTAACAGACCTGTAGCAGACCAGTAACAGACCTGTAGCAGACAGTAACAGACCTGTAGCAGACAGTAACAGACCTGTAGCAGACCAGTAAAAGACCTGTAGCAGACAGTAACAGACCTGTAGCAGACAGTAACAGACTTGTAGCAGACCAGTAACAGACCTGTAACAGACAGTAACAGACTTGTAGCAGACAGTAACAGACCTGTAGCAGACCAGTAACAGACCTGTAGCACACCAGTAACAGACCTGTAGCAGACAGTAACAGACCTGTAGCAGACCAGTAACAGACCTGTAGCAGACCAGTAACAGACCTGTAGCAGACCAGTAACAGACCTGTAGCACACCAGTAACAGACCTGTAGCAGACCAGTAACAGACCTGTAGCAGACAGTAACAGACCTGTAGAGACCAGTAACAGACCTGTAGCCGACCAGTAACAGACTTGTGGCAGACCAGTAACAGACCTTTGCAGACAGTAACAGACCTGTAGCAGACAGTAACAGACCTGTAGCAGACAGTAACAGACTTGTAGAAGACAGTAACAGACCTGTAGCATACAGTAACAGACCTGTAGCAGACAGTAACAGACCTGTAGCAGACAGTAACAGACCTGTAGCAGACAGTAACAGACCTGTAGCAGAAAGTAACAGACCTGTAGCAGACCAGTAACATACTTGTGGCAGACCAGTAACAGACCTGTAGCAGACCAGTAACAAACTTGTACCAGACACAAACAGACCTGTAGCAGTCCAGTAACAGACCTGTAGGAGACCAGTAGCAGACTTGTACCAGACAGTAACAGACCTGTAGCAGACAGTAACAGACCTGTAGCAGACCAGTAACAGACCTGTAGCAGACCAGTAACAGACCTGTAGCAGACCAGAAACAGACCGGTAGCAGACAGTAATAGACCTGTAGCAGACAGTAACAGACCTGTAGCAGACAGTAACAGACTTGTAGAAGACAGTAACAGACCTGTAGCAGACAGTAACAGACCTGTAGCAGACAGTAACAGACCTGTAGCAGACAGTAACAGACCTGTAGCAGACAGTAACAGACCTGTAGCAGAAAGTAACAGACCTGTATCAGACCAGTAACATACTTGTGGCAGACCAGTAACAGACCTGTAGCAGACCAGTAACAGACTTGTACCAGACAGTAACAGACCTGTAGCAGACAGTAACAGACCTGTAGCAGACCAGTAACAGACCTGTAGCCGACCAGTAACAGACTTGTGGCAGACCAGTAACAGACCTGTGGCAGACCAGTAACAGACTTGTGTCAGACCAGTGACAGACCTGTAGCAGACCAGTAACAGACTTGTAGCAGAACAGTAACAGACCTGTAGCAGACAGTAATAGACCTGTAGCAGACAGTAACAGACCTGTAGCAGACAGTAACAGACTTGTAGCAGACAGTAACAGACCTGTAGCAGACAGTAACAGACCTGTAACAGACCTGTAGCAGACAGTAACAGACCTGTAGCAGACAGTAACAGACCTGTAGCAGACAGTAACAGACTTGTAGCAGACAGTAACAGACCTGTAGCAGACAGTAACAGACCTGTAACAGACCTGTAGCAGACAGTAACAGACCTGTAGCAGACAGTAACAGACCTGTAGCAGTCCAGTAACAGACCTGTAGCAGACCAGTAGCAGACTTGTACCAGACAGTAACAGACCTGTAGCAGACAGTAACAGACCTGTAGCAGACAGTAACAGACTTGTAGCTGACCAGTAACAGACTTGTAGCAGACAGTAACAGACCTGTAGCAGACAGTAACAGACCTGTAGCAGACCAGTAAAAGACCTGTAGCAGACAGTAACAGCCCTGTAGCAGACAGTAACAGACTTGTAGCAGACCAGTAACAGACCTGTAACAGACAGTAACAGACCTGTAGCAGACCAGTAACAGACCTGTAGCACACCAGTAACAGACCTGTAGCAGACAGTAACAGACCTGTAGCAGACCAGTAACAGACCTGTAGCAGACCAGTAACAGACCTGTAGCAGACCAGTAACAGACCTGTAGCACACCAGTAACAGACCTGTAGCAGACAGTAACAGACCTGTAGCAGACCAGTAACAGACCTGTAGCAGACCAGTAACAGACCTGTAGCAGACCAGTAACAGACCTGTAGCAGACAGTAACAGACCTGTAGAGACCAGTAACAGACCTGTAGCCGACCAGTAACAGACTTGTGGCAGACCAGTAACAGACCTGTAGCAGACAGTAACAGACCTGTAGCAGACAGTAACAGACCTGTAGCAGACAGTAACAGACTTGTACCAGACAGTAACAGACCTGTAGCAGACAGTAACAGACCTGTAGCAGACCAGTAACAGACCTGTAACAGACCTGTAGCAGACAGTAACAGACCTGTAGCAGACAGTAACAGACCTGTAGCAGTCCAGTAACAGACCTTTAGCCGACCAGTAACAGACTTGTGGCAGACCAGTAATAGACCTGTGGCAGACCAGTAACAGACTTGTGTCAGACCAGTGACAGACCTGTAGCAGACCAGTAACAGACTTGTAGCAGAACAGTAACAGACCTGTAGCAGACAGTAACAGACCTGTAGCAGACAGTAACAGACTTGTAGCAGACAGTAACAGACCTGTAGCAGACAGTAACAGACCTGTAACAGACCTGTAGCAGACAGTAACAGACCTGTAGCAGACAGTAACAGACCTGTAGCAGTCCAGTAACAGACCTGTAGCAGACCAGTAGCAGACTTGTACCAGACAGTAACAGACCTGTAGCAGACAGTAACAGACCTGTCGCAGACAGTAACAGACTTGTAGCTGACCAGTAACAGACTTGTAGCAGACAGTAACAGACCTGTAGCAGACAGTAACAGACCTGTAGCAGACAGTAACAGACCTGTAGCAGACCAGTAACAGACCTGTAGCAGACCAGTAACAGACCTGTAGCAGACCAGTAACAGACCTGTAGCACACCAGTAACAGACCTGTAGCAGACAGTAACAGACCTGTAGCAGACCAGTAACAGACCTGTAGCAGACCAGTAACAGACCTGTAGCAGACCAGTAACAGACCTGTAGCAGACAGTAACAGACCTGTAGCAGACAGTAACAGACCTGTAGCAGACCAGTAAAAGACCTGTAGCAGACAGTAACAGACCTGTAGCAGACAGTAACAGACTTGTAGCAGACCAGTAACAGACCTGTAACAGACAGTAACAGACTTGTAGCAGACAGTAACAGACCTGTAGCAGACCAGTAACAGACCTGTAGCACACCAGTAACAGACCTGTAGCAGACAGTAACAGACCTGTAGCAGACCAGTAACAGACCTGTAGCAGACCAGTAACAGACCTGTAGCAGACCAGTAACAGACCTGTAGCACACCAGTAACAGACCTGTAGCAGACCAGTAACAGACCTGTAGCAGACAGTAACAGACCTGTAGAGACCAGTAACAGACCTGTAGCCGACCAGTAACAGACTTGTGGCAGACCAGTAACAGACCTTTGCAGACAGTAACAGACCTGTAGCAGACAGTAACAGACCTGTAGCAGACAGTAACAGACTTGTAGAAGACAGTAACAGACCTGTAGCATACAGTAACAGACCTGTAGCAGACAGTAACAGACCTGTAGCAGACAGTAACAGACCTGTAGCAGACAGTAACAGACCTGTAGCAGAAAGTAACAGACCTGTAGCAGACCAGTAACATACTTGTGGCAGACCAGTAACAGACCTGTAGCAGACCAGTAACAAACTTGTACCAGACACAAACAGACCTGTAGCAGTCCAGTAACAGACCTGTAGGAGACCAGTAGCAGACTTGTACCAGACAGTAACAGACCTGTAGCAGACAGTAACAGACCTGTAGCAGACCAGTAACAGACCTGTAGCAGACCAGTAACAGACCTGTAGCAGACCAGAAACAGACCGGTAGCAGACAGTAATAGACCTGTAGCAGACAGTAACAGACCTGTAGCAGACAGTAACAGACTTGTAGAAGACAGTAACAGACCTGTAGCAGACAGTAACAGAGCTGTAGCAGACAGTAACAGACCTGTAGCAGACAGTAACAGACCTGTAGCAGACAGTAACAGACCTGTAGCAGAAAGTAACAGACCTGTATCAGACCAGTAACATACTTGTGGCAGACCAGTAACAGACCTGTAGCAGACCAGTAACAGACTTGTACCAGACAGTAACAGACCTGTAGCAGACAGTAACAGACCTGTAGCAGACAGTAACAGACCTGTAGCAGACCAGTAACAGACCTGTAGCCGACCAGTAACAGACTTGTGGCAGACCAGTAACAGACTTGTGTCAGACCAGTGACAGACCTGTAGCAGACCAGTAACAGACTTGTAGCAGAACAGTAACAGACCTGTAGCAGACAGTAACAGACCTGTAGCAGACAGTAACAGACTTGTAGCAGACAGTAACAGACCTGTAGCAGACAGTAACAGACCTGTAGCAGACCTGTAGCAGACAGTAACAGACCTGTAGCAGACAGTAACAGACCTGTAGCAGTCCAGTAACAGACCTGTAGCAGACCAGTAGCAGACTTGTACCAGACAGTAACAGACCTGTAGCAGACAGTAACAGACCTGTAGCAGACAGTAACAGACTTGTAGCTGACCAGTAACAGACTTGTAGCAGACAGTAACAGACCTGTAGCAGACAGTAACAGACCTGTAGCAGACCAGTAAAAGACCTGTAGCAGACAGTAACAGACCTGTAGCAGACAGTAACAGACTTGTAGCAGACCAGTAACAGACCTGTAACAGACAGTAACAGACCTGTAGCAGACCAGTAACAGACCTGTAGCACACCAGTAACAGACCTGTAGCAGACAGTAACAGACCTGTAGCAGACCAGTAACAGACCTGTAGCAGACCAGTAACAGACCTGTAGCAGACCAGTAACAGACCTGTAGCACACCAGTAACAGACCTGTAGCAGACAGTAACAGACCTGTAGCAGACCAGTAACAGACCTGTAGCAGACCAGTAACAGACCTGTAGCAGACCAGTAACAGACCTGTAGCAGACAGTAACAGACCTGTAGAGACCAGTAACAGACCTGTAGCAGACCAGTAACAGACTTGTGGCACACCAGTAACAGACCTGTAGCAGACAGTAACAGACCTGTAGCAGACAGTAACAGACCTGTAGCAGACAGTAACAGACTTGTAGAAGACAGTAACAGACCTGTAGCAGAGAGTAACAGACCTGTAGCAGAAAGTAACAGACCTGTAGCAGACCAGTAACATACTTGTGGCAGACCAGTAACAGACCTGTAGCAGTCCAGTAACAGACTTGTACCAGACAGTAACAGACCTGTAGCAGACAGTAACAGACCTGTAGCAGACCAGTAACAGACCTGTAACAGACCTGTAGCAGACAGTAACAGACCTGTAGCAGACAGTAACAGACCTGTAGCAGTCCAGTAACAGACCTGTAGCCGACCAGTAACAGACTTGTGGCAGACCAGTAATAGACCTGTGGCAGACCAGTAACAGACTTGTGTCAGACCAGTGACAGACCTGTAGCAGACCAGTAACAGACTTGTAGCAGAACAGTAACAGACCTGTAGCAGACAGTAACAGACCTGTAGCAGACAGTAACAGACTTGTAGCAGACAGTAACAGACCTGTAGCAGACAGTAACAGACCTGTAACAGACCTGTAGCAGACAGTAACAGACCTGTAGCAGACAGTAACAGACCTGTAGCAGTCCAGTAACAGACCTGTAGCAGACCAGTAGCAGACTTGTACCAGACAGTAACAGACCTGTAGCAGACAGTAACAGACCTGTCGCAGACAGTAACAGACTTGTAGCTGACCAGTAAAAGACCTGTAGCAGACAGTAACAGACCTGTAGCAGACAGTAACAGACTTGTAGCAGACCAGTAACAGACCTGTAACAGACAGTAACAGACCTGTAGCAGACCAGTAACAGACCTGTAGCACACCAGTAACAGACCTGTAGCAGACAGTAACAGACCTGTAGCAGACCAGTAACAGACCTGTAGCACACCAGTAACAGACCTGTAGCAGACAGTAACAGACCTGTAGCAGACCAGTAACAGACCTGTAGCAGACCAGTAACAGACCTGTAGCAGACCAGTAACAGACCTGTAGCACACCAGTAACAGACCTGTAGCAGACAGTAACAGACCTGTAGCAGACCAGTAACAGACCTGTAGCAGACCAGTAACAGACCTGTAGCAGACCAGTAACAGACCTGTAGCAGACCAGTAACAGACCTGTAGCAGACAGTAACAGACCTGTAGCAGACCAGTAACAGACCTGTAGCCGACCAGAAACAGACTTGTGGCAGACCAGTAACAGACCTGTGACAGACCAGTAACAGACTTGTGTCAGACCAGTGACAGACCTGTAGCAGACCAGTAACAGACCTGTAGCAGACCAGTAACAGACCTGTAGCAGACAGTAACAGACCTGTAGCAGACCAGTAACAGACCTGTAGCAGACCAGTAACAGACTTGTAGCAGACAGTAACAGACCTTTAGCAGACCAGTAACATACTTGTGGCAGACCAGTAACAGACCTGTAGCAGACCAGTAACAGACTTGTAGCAGACAGTAACAGACCTGTAGCAGACAGTAACAGACCTGTAGCAGACCAGTAGCAGACTTGTACCAGACAGTAACAGACCTGTACCAGACAGTAACAGACTTGTAGCTGACCAGTAACAGACTTGTAGCAGACAGTAACAGACCTGTAGCAGACCAGTAACAGACCTGTAGCAGACCTGTAGCAGACCTGTAGCAGACCAGTAACATACTTGTGGCAGACCAGTAACAGACCTGTAGCAGACCAGTAACAGACTTGTAGCAGACAGTAACAGACCTGTAGCAGACAGTAACAGACCTGTAGCAGACAGTAACAGACCTGTAGCAGTCCAGTAACAGACCTGTAGCAGACCAGTAGCAGACTTGTACCAGACAGTAACAGACCTGTAGCAGACCAGTAACAGACCTGTAGCAGACAGTAACAGACCTGTAGCAGACAGTAACAGACTTGTAGCAGACCAGTAACAGACCTGTAGCAGACAGTAACAGACTTGTAGCAGACAGTAACAGACCTGTAGCAGACCAGTAACAGACCTGTAGCACACCAGTAACAGACCTGTAGCAGACAGTAACAGACCTGTAGCAGACCAGTAACAGACCTGTAGCAGACCAGTAACAGACCTGTAGCAGACAGTAACAGACCTGTAGCAGACCAGTAACAGACCTGTAGTAGACAGTAACAGACCTGTAGCAGACAGTAACAGACCTGTAGCAGACCAGTAATAGACTTGTAGCAGACCAGTAACAGACCTGTAGCATACAGTAACAGACCTGTAGCAGACCAGTAACAGACTTTTAGCAGACAGTAACAGACCTGTAGCAGACAGTAACAGACCTGTAGCAGACCAGTAACAGACCTGTGGCAGACCAGTAACAGACCTGTAGCAGACCAGAAACAGACCGGTAGCAGACAGTAATAGACCTGTAGCAGATAGTAACAGACCTGTAGCAGACAGTAACAGACCTGTAGTAGACCAGTAACAGACCTGTAGCAGACAGTAACAGACCTGTAGCAGACAGTAACAGACTTGTAGAAGACAGTAAAAGACCTGTAGCAGACAGTAACAGACCTGTAGCAGACAGTAACAGACCTGTAGCAGACAGTAACAGACCTGTAGCAGACCAGTAACAGACCTGTAGCCGACCAGTAACAGACTTGTGGCAGACCAGTAACAGACCTGTGGCAGACCAGTAACAGACTTGTGTCAGACCAGTGACAGACCTGTAGCAGACCAGTAACAGACCTGTAGCAGACCAGTAACAGACCTGTAGCAGACAGTAACAGACCTGTAGCAGTCCAGTAACAGACCTGTAGCAGACCAGTAACAGACTTGTAGCAGACCAGTAACAGACCTGTAGCAGACCAGTAACAGACCTGTAGCAGACAGTAACAGACCTGTAGCAGACAGTAACAGACTTGTAGAAGACAGTAACAGACCTGTAGCAGACAGTAACAGAGCTGTAGCAGACAGTAACAGACCTGTAGCAGACAGTAACAGACCTGTAGCAGACAGTAACAGACCTGTAGCAGAAAGTAACAGACCTGTATCAGACCAGTAACATACTTGTGGCAGACCAGTAACAGACCTGTAGCAGACCAGTAACAGACTTGTACCAGACAGTAACAGACCTGTAGCAGACAGTAACAGACCTGTAGCAGACAGTAACAGACCTGTAGCAGACCAGTAACAGACCTGTAGCCGACCAGTAACAGACTTGTGGCAGACCAGTAACAGACTTGTGTCAGACCAGTGACAGACCTGTAGCAGACCAGTAACAGACTTGTAGCAGAACAGTAACAGACCTGTAGCAGACAGTAACAGACCTGTAGCAGACAGTAACAGACTTGTAGCAGACAGTAACAGACCTGTAGCAGACAGTAACAGACCTGTAGCAGACCTGTAGCAGACAGTAACAGACCTGTAGCAGACAGTAACAGACCTGTAGCAGTCCAGTAACAGACCTGTAGCAGACCAGTAGCAGACTTGTACCAGACAGTAACAGACCTGTAGCAGACAGTAACAGACCTGTAGCAGACAGTAACAGACTTGTAGCTGACCAGTAACAGACTTGTAGCAGACAGTAACAGACCTGTAGCAGACAGTAACAGACCTGTAGCAGACCAGTAAAAGACCTGTAGCAGACAGTAACAGACCTGTAGCAGACAGTAACAGACTTGTAGCAGACCAGTAACAGACCTGTAACAGACAGTAACAGACCTGTAGCAGACCAGTAACAGACCTGTAGCACACCAGTAACAGACCTGTAGCAGACAGTAACAGACCTGTAGCAGACCAGTAACAGACCTGTAGCAGACCAGTAACAGACCTGTAGCAGACCAGTAACAGACCTGTAGCACACCAGTAACAGACCTGTAGCAGACAGTAACAGACCTGTAGCAGACCAGTAACAGACCTGTAGCAGACCAGTAACAGACCTGTAGCAGACCAGTAACAGACCTGTAGCAGACAGTAACAGACCTGTAGAGACCAGTAACAGACCTGTAGCAGACCAGTAACAGACTTGTGGCACACCAGTAACAGACCTGTAGCAGACAGTAACAGACCTGTAGCAGACAGTAACAGACCTGTAGCAGACAGTAACAGACTTGTAGAAGACAGTAACAGACCTGTAGCAGAGAGTAACAGACCTGTAGCAGAAAGTAACAGACCTGTAGCAGACCAGTAACATACTTGTGGCAGACCAGTAACAGACCTGTAGCAGTCCAGTAACAGACTTGTACCAGACAGTAACAGACCTGTAGCAGACAGTAACAGACCTGTAGCAGACCAGTAACAGACCTGTAACAGACCTGTAGCAGACAGTAACAGACCTGTAGCAGACAGTAACAGACCTGTAGCAGTCCAGTAACAGACCTGTAGCCGACCAGTAACAGACTTGTGGCAGACCAGTAATAGACCTGTGGCAGACCAGTAACAGACTTGTGTCAGACCAGTGACAGACCTGTAGCAGACCAGTAACAGACTTGTAGCAGAACAGTAACAGACCTGTAGCAGACAGTAACAGACCTGTAGCAGACAGTAACAGACTTGTAGCAGACAGTAACAGACCTGTAGCAGACAGTAACAGACCTGTAACAGACCTGTAGCAGACAGTAACAGACCTGTAGCAGACAGTAACAGACCTGTAGCAGTCCAGTAACAGACCTGTAGCAGACCAGTAGCAGACTTGTACCAGACAGTAACAGACCTGTAGCAGACAGTAACAGACCTGTCGCAGACAGTAACAGACTTGTAGCTGACCAGTAAAAGACCTGTAGCAGACAGTAACAGACCTGTAGCAGACAGTAACAGACTTGTAGCAGACCAGTAACAGACCTGTAACAGACAGTAACAGACCTGTAGCAGACCAGTAACAGACCTGTAGCACACCAGTAACAGACCTGTAGCAGACAGTAACAGACCTGTAGCAGACCAGTAACAGACCTGTAGCACACCAGTAACAGACCTGTAGCAGACAGTAACAGACCTGTAGCAGACCAGTAACAGACCTGTAGCAGACCAGTAACAGACCTGTAGCAGACCAGTAACAGACCTGTAGCACACCAGTAACAGACCTGTAGCAGACAGTAACAGACCTGTAGCAGACCAGTAACAGACCTGTAGCAGACCAGTAACAGACCTGTAGCAGACCAGTAACAGACCTGTAGCAGACCAGTAACAGACCTGTAGCAGACAGTAACAGACCTGTAGCAGACCAGTAACAGACCTGTAGCCGACCAGAAACAGACTTGTGGCAGACCAGTAACAGACCTGTGACAGACCAGTAACAGACTTGTGTCAGACCAGTGACAGACCTGTAGCAGACCAGTAACAGACCTGTAGCAGACCAGTAACAGACCTGTAGCAGACAGTAACAGACCTGTAGCAGACCAGTAACAGACCTGTAGCAGACCAGTAACAGACTTGTAGCAGACAGTAACAGACCTTTAGCAGACCAGTAACATACTTGTGGCAGACCAGTAACAGACCTGTAGCAGACCAGTAACAGACTTGTAGCAGACAGTAACAGACCTGTAGCAGACAGTAACAGACCTGTAGCAGACCAGTAGCAGACTTGTACCAGACAGTAACAGACCTGTACCAGACAGTAACAGACTTGTAGCTGACCAGTAACAGACTTGTAGCAGACAGTAACAGACCTGTAGCAGACCAGTAACAGACCTGTAGCAGACCTGTAGCAGACCTGTAGCAGACCAGTAACATACTTGTGGCAGACCAGTAACAGACCTGTAGCAGACCAGTAACAGACTTGTAGCAGACAGTAACAGACCTGTAGCAGACAGTAACAGACCTGTAGCAGACAGTAACAGACCTGTAGCAGTCCAGTAACAGACCTGTAGCAGACCAGTAGCAGACTTGTACCAGACAGTAACAGACCTGTAGCAGACCAGTAACAGACCTGTAGCAGACAGTAACAGACCTGTAGCAGACAGTAACAGACTTGTAGCAGACCAGTAACAGACCTGTAGCAGACAGTAACAGACTTGTAGCAGACAGTAACAGACCTGTAGCAGACCAGTAACAGACCTGTAGCACACCAGTAACAGACCTGTAGCAGACAGTAACAGACCTGTAGCAGACCAGTAACAGACCTGTAGCAGACCAGTAACAGACCTGTAGCAGACAGTAACAGACCTGTAGCAGACCAGTAACAGACCTGTAGTAGACAGTAACAGACCTGTAGCAGACAGTAACAGACCTGTAGCAGACCAGTAATAGACTTGTAGCAGACCAGTAACAGACCTGTAGCATACAGTAACAGACCTGTAGCAGACCAGTAACAGACTTTTAGCAGACAGTAACAGACCTGTAGCAGACAGTAACAGACCTGTAGCAGACCAGTAACAGACCTGTGGCAGACCAGTAACAGACCTGTAGCAGACCAGAAACAGACCGGTAGCAGACAGTAATAGACCTGTAGCAGATAGTAACAGACCTGTAGCAGACAGTAACAGACCTGTAGTAGACCAGTAACAGACCTGTAGCAGACAGTAACAGACCTGTAGCAGACAGTAACAGACTTGTAGAAGACAGTAAAAGACCTGTAGCAGACAGTAACAGACCTGTAGCAGACAGTAACAGACCTGTAGCAGACAGTAACAGACCTGTAGCAGACCAGTAACAGACCTGTAGCCGACCAGTAACAGACTTGTGGCAGACCAGTAACAGACCTGTGGCAGACCAGTAACAGACTTGTGTCAGACCAGTGACAGACCTGTAGCAGACCAGTAACAGACCTGTAGCAGACCAGTAACAGACCTGTAGCAGACAGTAACAGACCTGTAGCAGTCCAGTAACAGACCTGTAGCAGACCAGTAACAGACTTGTAGCAGACCAGTAACAGACCTGTAGCAGACCAGTAACAGACCTGTAGCAGACAGTAACAGACCTGTAGCAGACAGTAACAGACCTGTAGCACACCAGTAACAGACCTGTAGCAGACAGTAACAGACCTGTAGCAGACAGTAACAGACCTGTAGCAGACAGTAACAGACCTGTAGCAGACCAGTAACAGACCTGTAGCAGACCAGTAACAGACCTGTAGCAGACAGTAACAGACTTGTAGCAGACCAGTAACAGACTTGTAGCAGACAGTAACAGACCTGTAGCAGACAGTAACAGACCTGTAGCAGTCCAGTAACAGACCTGTAGCAGACCAGTAGCAGACTTGTACCAGACAGTAACAGACCTGTACCAGACAGTAACAGACTTGTAGCTGACCAGTAACAGACTTGTAGCAGACAGTAACAGACCTGTAGCAGACAGTAACAGACCTGTAGCAGACCAGTAACAGACCTGTAGCAGACCAGTAACAGACTTGTAGCAGAACAGTAACAGACCTGTAGCAGACAGTAACAGACCTGTAGCCGACCAGTAACAGACTTGTAGCAGACCAGTAAGAGACCTGTGGCAGACCAGTAACAGACTTGTGTCAGACCAGTGACAGACCTGTAGCAGACCAGTAACAGACTTGTAGCAGAACAGTAACAGACCTGTAGCAGACAGTAATAGACCTGTAGCTGACAGTAACAGACTTGTAGCAGACAGTAACAGACCTGTAGCAGACAGTAACAGACCTGTAACAGACCTGTAGCAGACAGTAACAGACCTGTAGCAGACAGTAACAGACCTGTAGCAGTCCAGTAACAGACCTGTAGCAGACCAGTAGCAGACTTGTACCAGACAGTAACAGACCTGTAGCAGACCAGTAACAGACCTGTAGCAGACAGTAACAGACCTGTAGCAGACAGTAACAGACTTGTAGCAGACCAGTAACAGACCTGTAGCAGACAGTAACAGACTTGTAGCAGACAGTAACAGACCTGTAGCAGACCAGTAACAGACCTGTAGCACACCAGTAACAGACCTGTAGCAGACAGTAACAGACCTGTAGCAGACCAGTAACAGACCTGTAGCAGACCAGTAACAGACCTGTAGCAGACAGTAACAGACCTGTAGCAGACCAGTAACAGACCTGTAGCAGACAGTAACAGACCTGTAGCAGACAGTAACAGACCTGTAGCAGACCAGTAATAGACTTGTAGCAGACCAGTAACAGACCTGTAGCATACAGTAACAGACCTGTAGCAGACCAGTAACAGACTTTTAGCAGACAGTAACAGACCTGTAGCAGACCAGTAACAGACCTGTAGCAGACCAGTAACAGACCTGCAGCCGACCAGTAACAGACCTGTAGCAGACCAGAAACAGACCGGTAGCAGACAGTAATAGACCTGTAGCAGATAGTAACAGACCTGTAGCAGACAGTAACAGACCTGTAGTAGACCAGTAACAGACCTGTAGCAGACAGTAACAGACCTGTAGCAGACCAGTAACAGACCTGTAGCAGACCAGTAACAGACCTGTAGCAGACCAGTAACAGACCTGTAGCAGACAGTAACAGACCTGTAACAGACCTGTTGCAGACAGTAACAGACCTGTAGCAGACAGTAACAGACTTGTAGAAGACAGTAACAGACCTGTAGCAGACAGGAACAGACCTGTAGCAGACAGTAACAGACCTGTAGCAGACAGTAACAGACCTGTAGCAGACAGTAACAGACCTGTAGCAGAAAGTAACAGACCTGTAGCAGACCAGTAACAGACTTGTAGCAGACAGTAACAGATCTGTAGCAGACAGTAACAGACCTGTAGCAGACCAGTAACAGACCTGTAGCCGACCAGTAACAGACTTGTGGCAGACCAGTAACAGACCTGTGGCAGACCAGTAACAGCCTTGTGTCAGACCAGTGACAGACCTGTAGCAGACCAGTAACAGATTTGTAGCAGAACAGTAACAGACCTGTAGCAGACAGTAACAGACCTGTAGCTGATAGTAACAGACTTGTAGCAGACAGTAACAGACCTGTAGCAGACAGTAACAGACCTGTAACAGACCTGTAGCAGACAGTAACAGACCTGTAGCAGACAGTAACAGACCTGTAGCAGTCCAGTAACAGACCTGTAGCAGACCAGTAGCAGACTTGTACCAGACAGTAACAGACCTGTAGCAGACAGTAACAGACCTGTAGCAGACCAGTAACAGACCTGTAGCAGACCAGTAACAGACCTGTAGCAGACCAGAAACAGACCGGTAGCAGACAGTAATAGACCTGTAGCAGACAGTAACAGACCTGTAGCAGACAGTAACAGACCTGTAGCAGACAGTAACAGACCTGTAGCAGAAAGTAACAGACCTGTAGCAGACCAGGAACATACTTGTGGCAGACCAGTAACAGACCTGTAGCAGACCAGTAACAGACTTGTACCAGACAGTAACAGACCTGTAGCAGACAGTAACAGACCTGTAGCAGACCAGTAACAGACCTGTAGCCGACCAGTAACAGACTTGTGGCAGACCAGTAACAGACCTGTGGCAGACCAGTAACAGACTTGTGTCAGACCAGTGACAGACCTGTAGCAGACCAGTAACAGACTTGTAGCAGAACAGTAACAGACCTGTAGCAGACAGTAACAGACCTGTAGCAGACAGTAACAGACCTGTAGCACACCAGTAACAGACCTGTAGCAGACCAGTAACAGACCTGTAGCAGACAGTAACAGACCTGTAGCAGACCAGTAACAGACCTGTAGCAGACCAGTAACAGACCTGTAGCAGACAGTAACAGACCTGTAACAGACCTGTTGCAGACAGTAACAGACCTGTTGCAGACAGTAACAGACCTGTAGCAGACAGTAACAGAATTGTAGAAGACAGTAACAGACCTGTAGCAGACAGGAACAGACCTGTAGCAGACAGTAACAGACCTGTAGCAGAAAGTAACAGACCTGTAGCAGACCAGTAACAGACTTGTAGCAGACAGTAACAGACCTGTAGCAGACAGTAACAGACCTGTAGCAGACCAGTAACAGACCTGTAGCCGACCAGTAACAGACCTGTAGCAGACCAGAAACAGACCGGTAGCAGACAGTAATAGACCTGTAGCAGACAGTAACAGACCTGTAGCAGACAGTAACAGACCTGTAGCAGACAGTAACAGACCTGTAGCAGACCAGTAATAGACTTGTAGCAGACCAGTAACAGACCTGTAGCATACAGTAACAGACCTGTAGCAGACCAGTAACAGACTTTTAGCAGACAGTAACAGACCTGTAGCAGACAGTAACAGACCTGTAGCAGACCAGTAACAGACCTGTAGCAGACCAGTAACAGACCTGTAGCAGACCAGAAACAGACCGGTAGCAGACAGTAATAGACCTGTAGCAGATAGTAACAGACCTGTAGCAGACAGTAACAGACCTGTAGTAGACCAGTAACAGACCTGTAGCAGACAGTAACAGACCTGTATATGACCAGTAACAGACCTGTAGCAGACAGTAACAGACCTGTAGCAGACCAGTAACAGACCTGTAGCAGACCAGTAACAGACCTGTAGCAGACAGTAACAGACCTGTAACAGACCTGTTGCAGACAGTAACAGACCTGTAGCAGACAGTAACAGACCTGTAGCAGACAGTAACAGACTTGTAGAAGACAGTAACAGACCTGTAGCAGACAGGAACAGACCTGTAGCAGACAGTAACAGACCTGTAGCAGACAGTAACAGACCTGTAGCAGACAGTAACAGACCTGTAGCAGAAAGTAACAGACCTGTAGCAGACCAGTAACAGACTTGTAGCAGACAGTAACAGACCTGTAGCAGACAGTAACAGACCTGTTGCAGACCAGTAACAGACCTGTAGCCGACCAGTAACAGACTTGTGGCAGACCAGTAACAGACCTGTGGCAGACCAGTAAAAGACTTTTGTCAGACCAGTGACAGACCTGTAGCAGACCAGTAACAGACCTGTAGCAGACCAGTAACAGACCTGTAGCAGACAGTAACAGACCTGTAACAGACCTGTTGCAGACAGTAACAGACCTGTAGCAGACAGTAACAGACTTGTAGAAGACAGTAACAGACCTGTAGCAGACAGGAACAGACCTGTAGCAGACAGTAACAGACCTGTAGCAGACAGTAACAGACCTGTAGCAGACAGTAACAGACCTGTAGCAGAAAGTAACAGACCTGTAGCAGACCAGTAACAGACTTGTAGCAGACAGTAACAGATCTGTAGCAGACAGTAACAGACCTGTAGCAGACCAGTAACAGACCTGTAGCCGACCAGTAACAGACTTGTGGCAGACCAGTAACAGACCTGTGGCAGACCAGTAACAGACTTGTGTCAGACCAGTGACAGACCTGTAGCAGACCAGTAACAGACTTGTAGCAGAACAGTAACAGACCTGTAGCAGACAGTAACAGACCTGTAGCTGATAGTAACAGACTTGTAGCAGACAGTAACAGACCTGTAGCAGACAGTAACAGACCTGTAACAGACCTGTAGCAGACAGTAACAGACCTGTAGCAGACAGTAACAGACCTGTAGCAGTCCAGTAACAGACCTGTAGCAGACCAGTAGCAGACTTGTACCAGACAGTAACAGACCTGTAGCAGACAGTAACAGACCTGTAGCAGACCAGTAACAGACCTGTAGCAGACCAGTAACAGACCTGTAGCAGACCAGAAACAGACCGGTAGCAGACAGTAATAGACCTGTAGCAGACAGTAACAGACCTGTAGCAGACAGTAACAGACCTGTAGCAGACAGTAACAGACCTGTAGCAGAAAGTAACAGACCTGTAGCAGACCAGTAACATACTTGTGGCAGACCAGTAACAGACCTGTAGCAGACCAGTAACAGACTTGTACCAGACAGTAACAGACCTGTAGCAGACAGTAACAGACCTGTAGCAGACCAGTAACAGACCTGTAGCCGACCAGTAACAGACTTGTGGCAGACCAGTAACAGACCTGTGGCAGACCAGTAACAGACTTGTGTCAGACCAGTGACAGACCTGTAGCAGACCAGTAACAGACTTGTAGCAGAACAGTAACAGACCTGTAGCAGACAGTAACAGACCTGTAGCAGACAGTAACAGACCTGTAGCAGACAGTAACAGACCTGTAGCACACCAGTAACAGACCTGTAGCAGACCAGTAACAGACCTGTAGCAGACAGTAACAGACCTGTAGCAGACCAGTAACAGACCTGTAGCAGACCAGTAACAGACCTGTAGCAGACAGTAACAGACCTGTAACAGACCTGTTGCAGACAGTAACAGACCTGTTGCAGACAGTAACAGACCTGTAGCAGACAGTAACAGAATTGTAGAAGACAGTAACAGACCTGTAGCAGACAGGAACAGACCTGTAGCAGACAGTAACAGACCTGTAGCAGAAAGTAACAGACCTGTAGCAGACCAGTAACAGACTTGTAGCAGACAGTAACAGACCTGTAGCAGACAGTAACAGACCTGTAGCAGACCAGTAACAGACCTGTAGCCGACCAGTAACAGACCTGTAGCAGACCAGAAACAGACCGGTAGCAGACAGTAATAGACCTGTAGCAGACAGTAACAGACCTGTAGCAGACAGTAACAGACCTGTAGCAGACAGTAACAGACCTGTAGCAGACCAGTAATAGACTTGTAGCAGACCAGTAACAGACCTGTAGCATACAGTAACAGACCTGTAGCAGACCAGTAACAGACTTTTAGCAGACAGTAACAGACCTGTAGCAGACAGTAACAGACCTGTAGCAGACCAGTAACAGACCTGTAGCAGACCAGTAACAGACCTGTAGCAGACCAGAAACAGACCGGTAGCAGACAGTAATAGACCTGTAGCAGATAGTAACAGACCTGTAGCAGACAGTAACAGACCTGTAGTAGACCAGTAACAGACCTGTAGCAGACAGTAACAGACCTGTATATGACCAGTAACAGACCTGTAGCAGACAGTAACAGACCTGTAGCAGACCAGTAACAGACCTGTAGCAGACCAGTAACAGACCTGTAGCAGACAGTAACAGACCTGTAACAGACCTGTTGCAGACAGTAACAGACCTGTAGCAGACAGTAACAGACCTGTAGCAGACAGTAACAGACTTGTAGAAGACAGTAACAGACCTGTAGCAGACAGGAACAGACCTGTAGCAGACAGTAACAGACCTGTAGCAGACAGTAACAGACCTGTAGCAGACAGTAACAGACCTGTAGCAGAAAGTAACAGACCTGTAGCAGACCAGTAACAGACTTGTAGCAGACAGTAACAGACCTGTAGCAGACAGTAACAGACCTGTTGCAGACCAGTAACAGACCTGTAGCCGACCAGTAACAGACTTGTGGCAGACCAGTAACAGACCTGTGGCAGACCAGTAAAAGACTTTTGTCAGACCAGTGACAGACCTGTAGCAGACCAGTAACAGACTTGTAGTAGAACAGTAACAGACCTGTAGCAGACAGTAACAGACCTGTAGCTGACAGTAACAGACTTGTAGCAGACAGTAACAGACCTGTAGCAGACAGTAACAGACCTGTAACAGACCTGTAGCAGACAGTAACAGACCTGTAGCAGACAGTAACAGACCTGTAGCAGTCCAGTAACAGACCTGTAGCAGACCAGTAGCAGACTTGTACCAGACAGTAACAGACCTGTAGCAGACAGTAACAGACCTGTAGCAGACCAGTAACAGACCTGTAGCAGACCAGTAACAGACCTGTAGCAGACCAGAAACAGACCGGTAGCAGACAGTAATAGACCTGTAGCAGACAGTAACAGACCTGTAGCAGACAGTAACAGACCTGTAGCAGACCAGTAACATACTTGTGGCAGACCAGTAACAGACCTGTAGCAGACCAGTAACAGACTTGTACCAGACAGTAACAGACCTGTAGCAGACAGTAACAGACCTGTAGCAGACCAGTAACAGACCTGTAGCCGACCAGTAACAGACTTGTGGCAGACCAGTAACAGACCTGTGGCAGACCAGTAACAGACTTGTGTCAGACCAGTGACAGACCTGTAGCAGACCAGTAACAGACTTGTAGCAGAACAGTAACAGACCTGTAGCAGACAGTAACAGACCTGTAGCAGACCAGTAACAGACCTGTAGCAGACAGTAACAGACCTGTAGCAGACAGTAACAGACCTGTAGCACACCAGTAACAGACCTGTAGCAGACAGTAACAGACCTGTAGCAGACAGTAACAGACCTGTAGCAGACCAGTAACAGACCTGTAGCCGACCAGTAACAGACTTGTGGCAGACCAGTAACAGACCTGTGGCAGACCAGTAACAGACTTGTGTCAGACCAGTGACAGACCTGTAGCAGACCAGTAACAGACCTGTAGCAGACCAGTAACAGACCTGTAGCAGACAGTAACAGACCTGTAGCAGTCCAGTAACAGACCTGTAGCAGACCAGTAACAGACTTGTAGCAGACCAGTAACAGACCTGTAGCAGACCAGTAACAGACCTGTAGCAGACAGTAACAGACCTGTAGCAGACAGTAACAGACCTGTAGCACACCAGTAACAGACCTGTAGCAGACAGTAACAGACCTGTAGCAGACAGTAACAGACCTGTAGCAGACAGTAACAGACCTGTAGCAGACCAGTAACAGACCTGTAGCAGACCAGTAACAGACCTGTAGCAGACAGTAACAGACCTGTAGCAGACCAGTAATAGACTTGTAGCAGACCAGTAACAGACCTGTAGCATACAGTAACAGACCTGTAGCAGACCAGTAACAGACTTTTAGCAGACAGTAACAGACCTGTAGCAGACAGTAACAGACCTGTAGCAGACCAGTAACAGACCTGTAGCAGACCAGTAACAGACCTGTAGCAGACCAGAAACAGACCGGTAGCAGACAGTAATAGACCTGTAGCAGATAGTAACAGACCTGTAGCAGACAGTAACAGACCTGTAGTAGACCAGTAACAGACCTGTAGCAGACCAGTAACAGACCTGTAGCAGACAGTAACAGACCTGTAGCAGACCAGTAATAGACTTGTAGCAGACCAGTAACAGACCTGTAGCATACAGTAACAGACCTGTAGCAGACCAGTAACAGACTTTTAGCAGACAGTAACAGACCTGTAGCAGACAGTAACAGACCTGTAGCAGACCAGTAACAGACCTGTAGCAGACCAGTAACAGACCTGTAGAAGACCAGAAACAGACCGGTAGCAGACAGTAATAGACCTGTAGCAGATAGTAACAGACCTGTAGCAGACAGTAACAGACCTGTAGTAGACCAGTAACAGACCTGTAGCAGACAGTAACAGACCTGTATATGACCAGTAACAGACCTGTAGCAGACAGTAACAGACCTGTAGCAGACCAGTAACAGACCTGTAGCAGACCAGTAACAGACCTGTAGCAGACAGTAACAGACCTGTAACAGACCTGTAGCAGACAGTAACAGACCTGTAGCAGACAGTAACAGACCTGTAGCAGACAGTAACAGACTTGTAGAAGACAGTAACAGACCTGTAGCAGACAGGAACAGACCTGTAGCAGACAGTAACAGACCTGTAGCAGACAGTAACAGACCTGTAGCAGACAGTAACAGACCTGTAGCAGAAAGTAACAGACCTGTAGCAGACCAGTAACAGACTTGTAGCAGACAGTAACAGACCTGTAGCAGACAGTAACAGACCTGTTGCAGACCAGTAACAGACCTGTAGCCGACCAGTAACAGACTTGTGGCAGACCAGTAACAGACCTGTGGCAGACCAGTAAAAGACTTTTGTCAGACCAGTGACAGACCTGTAGCAGACCAGTAACAGACTTGTAGCAGAACAGTAACAGACCTGTAGCAGACAGTAACAGACCTGTAGCTGACAGTAACAGACTTGTAGCAGACAGTAACAGACCTGTAGCAGACAGTAACAGACCTGTAACAGACCTGTAGCAGACAGTAACAGACCTGTAGCAGACAGTAACAGACCTGTAGCAGACCAGTAACAGACCTGTAGCCGACCAGTAACAGACTTGTGGCAGACCAGTAACAGACCTGTGGCAGACCAGTAACAGACTTGTGTCAGACCAGTGACAGACCTGTAGCAGACCAGTAACAGACTTGTAGCAGAACAGTAACAGACCTGTAGCAGACAGTAACAGACCTGTAGCTGATAGTAACAGACTTGTAGCAGACAGTAACAGACCTGTAGCAGACAGTAACAGACCTGTAACAGACCTGTAGCAGACAGTAACAGACCTGTAGCAGACAGTAACAGACCTGTAGCAGTCCAGTAACAGACCTGTAGCAGACCAGTAGCAGACTTGTACCAGACAGTAACAGACCTGTAGCAGACAGTAACAGACCTGTAGCAGACCAGTAACAGACCTGTAGCAGACCAGTAACAGACCTGTAGCAGACCAGAAACAGACCGGTAGCAGACAGTAATAGACCTGTAGCAGACAGTAACAGACCTGTAGCAGACAGTAACAGACCTGTAGCAGACAGTAACAGACCTGTAGCAGAAAGTAACAGACCTGTAGCAGACCAGGAACATACTTGTGGCAGACCAGTAACAGACCTGTAGCAGACCAGTAACAGACTTGTACCAGACAGTAACAGACCTGTAGCAGACAGTAACAGACCTGTAGCAGACCAGTAACAGACCTGTAGCCGACCAGTAACAGACTTGTGGCAGACCAGTAACAGACCTGTGGCAGACCAGTAACAGACTTGTGTCAGACCAGTGACAGACCTGTAGCAGACCAGTAACAGACTTGTAGCAGAACAGTAACAGACCTGTAGCAGACAGTAACAGACCTGTAGCAGACAGTAACAGACCTGTAGCAGACAGTAACAGACCTGTAGCACACCAGTAACAGACCTGTAGCAGACCAGTAACAGACCTGTAGCAGACAGTAACAGACCTGTAGCAGACCAGTAACAGACCTGTAGCAGACCAGTAACAGACCTGTAGCAGACAGTAACAGACCTGTAACAGACCTGTTGCAGACAGTAACAGACCTGTTGCAGACAGTAACAGACCTGTAGCAGACAGTAACAGAATTGTAGAAGACAGTAACAGACCTGTAGCAGACAGGAACAGACCTGTAGCAGACAGTAACAGACCTGTAGCAGAAAGTAACAGACCTGTAGCAGACCAGTAACAGACTTGTAGCAGACAGTAACAGACCTGTAGCAGACAGTAACAGACCGGTAGCAGACCAGTAACAGACCTGTAGCCGACCAGTAACAGACCTGTAGCAGACCAGAAACAGACCGGTAGCAGACAGTAATAGACCTGTAGCAGACAGTAACAGACCTGTAGCAGACAGTAACAGACCTGTAGCAGACAGTAACAGACCTGTAGCAGACCAGTAATAGACTTGTAGCAGACCAGTAACAGACCTGTAGCATACAGTAACAGACCTGTAGCAGACCAGTAACAGACTTTTAGCAGACAGTAACAGACCTGTAGCAGACAGTAACAGACCTGTAGCAGACCAGTAACAGACCTGTAGCAGACCAGTAACAGACCTGTAGCAGACCAGAAACAGACCGGTAGCAGACAGTAATAGACCTGTAGCAGATAGTAACAGACCTGTAGCAGACAGTAACAGACCTGTAGTAGACCAGTAACAGACCTGTAGCAGACAGTAACAGACCTGTATATGACCAGTAACAGACCTGTAGCAGACAGTAACAGACCTGTAGCAGACCAGTAACAGACCTGTAGCAGACCAGTAACAGACCTGTAGCAGACAGTAACAGACCTGTAACAGACCTGTTGCAGACAGTAACAGACCTGTAGCAGACAGTAACAGACCTGTAGCAGACAGTAACAGACTTGTAGAAGACAGTAACAGACCTGTAGCAGACAGGAACAGACCTGTAGCAGACAGTAACAGACCTGTAGCAGACAGTAACAGACCTGTAGCAGACAGTAACAGACCTGTAGCAGAAAGTAACAGACCTGTAGCAGACCAGTAACAGACTTGTAGCAGACAGTAACAGACCTGTAGCAGACAGTAACAGACCTGTTGCAGACCAGTAACAGACCTGTAGCCGACCAGTAACAGACTTGTGGCAGACCAGTAACAGACCTGTGGCAGACCAGTAAAAGACTTTTGTCAGACCAGTGACAGACCTGTAGCAGACCAGTAACAGACCTGTAGCAGACCAGTAACAGACCTGTAGCAGACAGTAACAGACCTGTAACAGACCTGTTGCAGACAGTAACAGACCTGTAGCAGACAGTAACAGACTTGTAGAAGACAGTAACAGACCTGTAGCAGACAGGAACAGACCTGTAGCAGACAGTAACAGACCTGTAGCAGACAGTAACAGACCTGTAGCAGACAGTAACAGACCTGTAGCAGAAAGTAACAGACCTGTAGCAGACCAGTAACAGACTTGTAGCAGACAGTAACAGATCTGTAGCAGACAGTAACAGACCTGTAGCAGACCAGTAACAGACCTGTAGCCGACCAGTAACAGACTTGTGGCAGACCAGTAACAGACCTGTGGCAGACCAGTAACAGACTTGTGTCAGACCAGTGACAGACCTGTAGCAGACCAGTAACAGACTTGTAGCAGAACAGTAACAGACCTGTAGCAGACAGTAACAGACCTGTAGCTGATAGTAACAGACTTGTAGCAGACAGTAACAGACCTGTAGCAGACAGTAACAGACCTGTAACAGACCTGTAGCAGACAGTAACAGACCTGTAGCAGACAGTAACAGACCTGTAGCAGTCCAGTAACAGACCTGTAGCAGACCAGTAGCAGACTTGTACCAGACAGTAACAGACCTGTAGCAGACAGTAACAGACCTGTAGCAGACCAGTAACAGACCTGTAGCAGACCAGTAACAGACCTGTAGCCGACCAGTAACAGACCTGTAGCAGACCAGAAACAGACCGGTAGCAGACAGTAACAGACCTGTAGCAGAAAGTAACAGACCTGTAGCAGACCAGTAACAGACTTGTAGCAGACAGTAACAGACCTGTAGCAGACAGTAACAGACCTGTAGCAGACCAGTAACAGACCTGTAGCCGACCAGTAACAGACCTGTAGCAGACCAGTAACAGACTTTTAGCAGACAGTAACAGACCTGTAGCAGACAGTAACAGACCTGTAGCAGACCAGTAACAGACCTGTAGCAGACCAGTAACAGACCTGTAGCAGACCAGAAACAGACCGGTAGCAGAAAGTAATAGACCTGTAGCAGATAGTAACAGACCTGTAGCAGACAGTAACAGACCTGTAGTAGACCAGTAACAGACCTGTAGCAGACAGTAACAGACCTGTATATGACCAGTAACAGACCTGTAGCAGACAGTAACAGACCTGTAGCAGACCAGTAACAGACCTGTAGCAGACCAGTAACAGACCTGTAGCAGACAGTAACAGACCTGTAACAGACCTGTTGCAGACAGTAACAGACCTGTAGCAGACAGTAACAGACCTGTAGCAGACAGTAACAGACTTGTAGAAGACAGTAACAGACCTGTAGCAGACAGGAACAGACCTGTAGCAGACAGTAACAGACCTGTAGCAGACAGTAACAGACCTGTAGCAGACAGTAACAGACCTGTAGCAGAAAGTAACAGACCTGTAGCAGACCAGTAACAGACTTGTAGCAGACAGTAACAGACCTGTAGCAGACAGTAACCGACCTGTTGCAGACCAGTAACAGACCTGTAGCCGACCAGTAACAGACTTGTGGCAGACCAGTAACAGACCTGTGGCAGACCAGTAAAAGACTTTTGTCAGACCAGTGACAGACCTGTAGCAGACCAGTAACAGACTTGTAGCAGAACAGTAACAGACCTGTAGCAGACAGTAACAGACCTGTAGCTGACAGTAACAGACTTGTAGCAGACAGTAACAGACCTGTAGCAGACAGTAACAGACCTGTAACAGACCTGTAGCAGACAGTAACAGACCTGTAGCAGACAGTAACAGACCTGTAGCAGTCCAGTAACAGACCTGTAGCAGACCAGTAGCAGACTTGTACCAGACAGTAACAGACCTGTAGCAGACAGTAACAGACCTGTAGCAGACCAGTAACAGACCTGTAGCAGACCAGTAACAGACCTGTAGCAGACCAGAAACAGACCGGTAGCAGACAGTAATAGACCTGTAGCAGACAGTAACAGACCTGTAGCAGACAGTAACAGACCTGTAGCAGACCAGTAACATACTTGTGGCAGACCAGTAACAGACCTGTAGCAGACCAGTAACAGACTTGTACCAGACAGTAACAGACCTGTAGCAGACAGTAACAGACCTGTAGCAGACCAGTAACAGACCTGTAGCCGACCAGTAACAGACTTGTGGCAGACCAGTAACAGACCTGTGGCAGACCAGTAACAGACTTGTGTCAGACCAGTGACAGACCTGTAGCAGACCAGTAACAGACTTGTAGCAGAACAGTAACAGACCTGTAGCAGACAGTAACAGACCTGTAGCAGACCAGTAACAGACCTGTAGCAGACAGTAACAGACCTGTAGCAGACAGTAACAGACCTGTAGCACACCAGTAACAGACCTGTAGCAGACAGTAACAGACCTGTAGCAGACAGTAACAGACCTGTAGCAGACCAGTAACAGACCTGTAGCCGACCAGTAACAGACTTGTGGCAGACCAGTAACAGACCTGTGGCAGACCAGTAACAGACTTGTGTCAGACCAGTGACAGACCTGTAGCAGACCAGTAACAGACCTGTAGCAGACCAGTAACAGACCTGTAGCAGACAGTAACAGACCTGTAGCAGTCCAGTAACAGACCTGTAGCAGACCAGTAACAGACCTGTAGCAGACCAGTAACAGACCTGTAGCAGACCAGTAACAGACCTGTAGCAGACAGTAACAGACCTGTAGCAGACAGTAACAGACCTGTAGCACACCAGTAACAGACCTGTAGCAGACAGTAACAGACCTGTAGCAGACAGTAACAGACCTGTAGCAGACAGTAACAGACCTGTAGCAGACCAGTAACAGACCTGTAGCAGACCAGTAACAGACCTGTAGCAGACAGTAACAGACCTGTAGCAGACCAGTAATAGACTTGTAGCAGACCAGTAACAGACCTGTAGCATACAGTAACAGACCTGTAGCAGACCAGTAACAGACTTTTAGCAGACAGTAACAGACCTGTAGCAGACAGTAACAGACCTGTAGCAGACCAGTAACAGACCTGTAGCAGACCAGTAACAGACCTGTAGCAGACCAGAAACAGACCGGTAGCAGACAGTAATAGACCTGTAGCAGATAGTAACAGACCTGTAGCAGACAGTAACAGACCTGTAGTAGACCAGTAACAGACCTGTAGCAGACCAGTAACAGACCTGTAGCAGACAGTAACAGACCTGTAGCAGACCAGTAATAGACTTGTAGCAGACCAGTAACAGACCTGTAGCATACAGTAACAGACCTGTAGCAGACCAGTAACAGACTTTTAGCAGACAGTAACAGACCTGTAGCAGACAGTAACAGACCTGTAGCAGACCAGTAACAGACCTGTAGCAGACCAGTAACAGACCTGTAGAAGACCAGAAACAGACCGGTAGCAGACAGTAATAGACCTGTAGCAGATAGTAACAGACCTGTAGCAGACAGTAACAGACCTGTAGTAGACCAGTAACAGACCTGTAGCAGACAGTAACAGACCTGTATATGACCAGTAACAGACCTGTAGCAGACAGTAACAGACCTGTAGCAGACCAGTAACAGACCTGTAGCAGACCAGTAACAGACCTGTAGCAGACAGTAACAGACCTGTAACAGACCTGTAGCAGACAGTAACAGACCTGTAGCAGACAGTAACAGACCTGTAGCAGACAGTAACAGACTTGTAGAAGACAGTAACAGACCTGTAGCAGACAGGAACAGACCTGTAGCAGACAGTAACAGACCTGTAGCAGACAGTAACAGACCTGTAGCAGACAGTAACAGACCTGTAGCAGAAAGTAACAGACCTGTAGCAGACCAGTAACAGACTTGTAGCAGACAGTAACAGACCTGTAGCAGACAGTAACAGACCTGTTGCAGACCAGTAACAGACCTGTAGCCGACCAGTAACAGACTTGTGGCAGACCAGTAACAGACCTGTGGCAGACCAGTAAAAGACTTTTGTCAGACCAGTGACAGACCTGTAGCAGACCAGTAACAGACTTGTAGCAGAACAGTAACAGACCTGTAGCAGACAGTAACAGACCTGTAGCTGACAGTAACAGACTTGTAGCAGACAGTAACAGACCTGTAGCAGACAGTAACAGACCTGTAACAGACCTGTAGCAGACAGTAACAGACCTGTAGCAGACAGTAACAGACCTGTAGCAGTCCAGTAACAGACCTGTAGCAGACCAGTAGCAGACTTGTACCAGACAGTAACAGACCTGTAGCAGACAGTAACAGACCTGTAGCAGACCAGTAACAGACCTGTAGCAGACCAGTAACAGACCTGTAGCAGACCAGAAACAGACCGGTAGCAGACAGTAATAGACCTGTAGCAGACAGTAACAGACCTGTAGCAGACAGTAACAGACCTGTAGCAGACCAGTAACATACTTGTGGCAGACCAGTAACAGACCTGTAGCAGACCAGTAACAGACTTGTACCAGACAGTAACAGACCTGTAGCAGACAGTAACAGACCTGTAGCAGACCAGTAACAGACCTGTAGCCGACCAGTAACAGACTTGTGGCAGACCAGTAACAGACCTGTGGCAGACCAGTAACAGACTTGTGTCAGACCAGTGACAGACCTGTAGCAGACCAGTAACAGACTTGTAGCAGAACAGTAACAGACCTGTAGCAGACAGTAACAGACCTGTAGCAGACCAGTAACAGACCTGTAGCAGACAGTAACAGACCTGTAGCAGACAGTAACAGACCTGTAGCACACCAGTAACAGACCTGTAGCAGACAGTAACAGACCTGTAGCAGACAGTAACAGACCTGTAGCAGACCAGTAACAGACCTGTAGCCGACCAGTAACAGACTTGTGGCAGACCAGTAACAGACCTGTGGCAGACCAGTAACAGACTTGTGTCAGACCAGTGACAGACCTGTAGCAGACCAGTAACAGACCTGTAGCAGACCAGTAACAGACCTGTAGCAGACAGTAACAGACCTGTAGCAGTCCAGTAACAGACCTGTAGCAGACCAGTAACAGACTTGTAGCAGACCAGTAACAGACCTGTAGCAGACCAGTAACAGACCTGTAGCAGACAGTAACAGACCTGTAGCAGACAGTAACAGACCTGTAGCACACCAGTAACAGACCTGTAGCAGACAGTAACAGACCTGTAGCAGACAGTAACAGACCTGTAGCAGACAGTAACAGACCTGTAGCAGACCAGTAACAGACCTGTAGCAGACCAGTAACAGACCTGTAGCAGACAGTAACAGACTTGTAGCAGACCAGTAACAGACTTGTAGCAGACAGTAACAGACCTGTAGCAGACAGTAACAGACCTGTAGCAGTCCAGTAACAGACCTGTAGCAGACCAGTAGCAGACTTGTACCAGACAGTAACAGACCTGTACCAGACAGTAACAGACTTGTAGCTGACCAGTAACAGACTTGTAGCAGACAGTAACAGACCTGTAGCAGACAGTAACAGACCTGTAGCAGACCAGTAACAGACCTGTAGCAGACCAGTAACAGACTTGTAGCAGAACAGTAACAGACCTGTAGCAGACAGTAACAGACCTGTAGCCGACCAGTAACAGACTTGTAGCAGACCAGTAAGAGACCTGTGGCAGACCAGTAACAGACTTGTGTCAGACCAGTGACAGACCTGTAGCAGACCAGTAACAGACTTGTAGCAGAACAGTAACAGACCTGTAGCAGACAGTAATAGACCTGTAGCTGACAGTAACAGACTTGTAGCAGACAGTAACAGACCTGTAGCAGACAGTAACAGACCTGTAACAGACCTGTAGCAGACAGTAACAGACCTGTAGCAGACAGTAACAGACCTGTAGCAGTCCAGTAACAGACCTGTAGCAGACCAGTAGCAGACTTGTACCAGACAGTAACAGACCTGTAGCAGACCAGTAACTGACCTGTAGCAGACAGTAACAGACCTGTAGCAGACAGTAACAGACTTGTAGCAGACCAGTAACAGACCTGTAGCAGACAGTAACAGACTTGTAGCAGACAGTAACAGACCTGTAGCAGACCAGTAACAGACCTGTAGCACACCAGTAACAGACCTGTAGCAGACAGTAACAGACCTGTAGCAGACCAGTAACAGACCTGTAGCAGACCAGTAACAGACCTGTAGCAGACAGTAACAGACCTGTAGCAGACCAGTAACAGACCTGTAGCAGACAGTAACAGACCTGTAGCAGACAGTAACAGACCTGTAGCAGACCAGTAATAGACTTGTAGCAGACCAGTAACAGACCTGTAGCATACAGTAACAGACCTGTAGCAGACCAGTAACAGACTTTTAGCAGACAGTAACAGACCTGTAGCAGACAGTAACAGACCTGTAGCAGACCAGTAACAGACCTGTAGCCGACCAGTAACAGACCTGTAGCAGACCAGAAACAGACCGGTAGCAGACAGTAATAGACCTGTAGCAGATAGTAACAGACCTGTAGCAGACAGTAACAGACCTGTAGTAGACCAGTAACAGACCTGTAGCAGACAGTAACAGACCTGTAGCAGACCAGTAACAGACCTGTAGCAGACCAGTAACAGACCTGTAGCAGACCAGTAACAGACCTGTAGCAGACCAGTAACAGACCTGTAGCAGACAGTAACAGACCTGTAACAGACCTGTAGCAGACCAGTAACAGACCTGTAGCAGACAGTAACAGACTTGTAGAAGACAGTAACAGACCTGTAGCAGACAGGAACAGACCTGTAGCAGACAGTAACAGACCTGTAGCAGACAGTAACAGACCTGTAGCAGAAAGTAACAGACCTGTAGCAGACCAGTAACAGACTTGTAGCAGACAGTAACAGATCTGTAGCAGACAGTAACAGACCTGTAGCAGACCAGTAACAGACCTGTAGCCGACCAGTAACAGACTTGTGGCAGACCAGTAAGAGACCTGTGGCAGACCAGTAACAGACTTGTGTCAGACCAGTGACAGACCTGTAGCAGACCAGTAACAGACTTGTAGCAGAACAGTAACAGACCTGTAGCAGACAGTAACAGACTTGTAGCAGACAGTAACAGACCTGTAGCAGACAGTAACAGACCTGTAACAGACCTGTAGCAGACAGTAACTGACCTGTAGCAGACAGTAACAGACCTGTAGTAGTCCAGTAACAGACCTGTAGCAGACCAGTAGCAGACTTGTACCAGACAGTAACAGACCTGTAACAGACCAGTAACAGACCTGTAGCAGACAGTAACAGACCTGTAGCAGACAGTAACAGACTTGTAGCAGACCAGTAACAGACCTGTAGCAGACAGTAACAGACTTGTAGCAGACAGTAACAGACCTGTAGCAGACCAGTAACAGACCTGTAGCACACCAGTAACAGACCTGTAGCAGACAGTAACAGACCTGTAGCAGACCAGTAACAGACCTGTAGCAGACCAGTAACAGACCTGTAGCAGACAGTAACAGACCTGTAGCAGACCAGTAACAGACCTGTAGCAGACAGTAACAGACCTGTAGCAGACAGTAACAGACCTGTAGCAGACCAGTAATAGACTTGTAGCAGACCAGTAACAGACCTGTAGCATACAGTAACAGACCTGTAGCAGACCAGTAACAGACTTTTAGCAGACAGTAACAGACCTGTAGCAGACAGTAACAGACCTGTAGCAGACCAGTAACAGACCTGTAGCAGACCAGTAACAGACCTGTAGCAGACCAGAAACAGACCGGTAGCAGACAGTAATAGACCTGTAGCAGATAGTAACAGACCTGTAGCAGACAGTAACAGACCTGTAGTAGACCAGTAACAGACCTGTAGCAGACAGTAACAGACCTGTATATGACCAGTAACAGACCTGTAGCAGACAGTAACAGACCTGTAGCAGACCAGTAACAGACCTGTAGCAGACCAGTAACAGACCTGTAGCAGACAGTAACAGACCTGTAACAGACCTGTTGCAGACAGTAACAGACCTGTAGCAGACAGTAACAGACCTGTAGCAGACAGTAACAGACTTGTAGAAGACAGTAACAGACCTGTAGCAGACAGGAACAGACCTGTAGCAGACAGTAACAGACCTGTAGCAGACAGTAACAGACCTGTAGCAGACAGTAACAGACCTGTAGCAGAAAGTAACAGACCTGTAGCAGACCAGTAACAGACTTGTAGCAGACAGTAACAGACCTGTAGCAGACAGTAACAGACCTGTTGCAGACCAGTAACAGACCTGTAGCCGACCAGTAACAGACTTGTGGCAGACCAGTAACAGACCTGTGGCAGACCAGTAAAAGACTTTTGTCAGACCAGTGACAGACCTGTAGCAGACCAGTAACAGACTTGTAGCAGAACAGTAACAGACCTGTAGCAGACAGTAACAGACCTGTAGCTGACAGTAACAGACTTGTAGCAGACAGTAACAGACCTGTAGCAGACAGTAACAGACCTGTAACAGACCTGTAGCAGACAGTAACAGACCTGTAGCAGACAGTAACAGACCTGTAGCAGTCCAGTAACAGACCTGTAGCAGACCAGTAGCAGACTTGTACCAGACAGTAACAGACCTGTAGCAGACAGTAACAGACCTGTAGCAGACCAGTAACAGACCTGTAGCAGACCAGTAACAGACCTGTAGCAGACCAGAAACAGACCGGTAGCAGACAGTAATAGACCTGTAGCAGACAGTAACAGACCTGTAGCAGACAGTAACAGACCTGTAGCAGACCAGTAACATACTTGTGGCAGACCAGTAACAGACCTGTAGCAGACCAGTAACAGACTTGTACCAGACAGTAACAGACCTGTAGCAGACAGTAACAGACCTGTAGCAGACCAGTAACAGACCTGTAGCCGACCAGTAACAGACTTGTGGCAGACCAGTAACAGACCTGTGGCAGACCAGTAACAGACTTGTGTCAGACCAGTGACAGACCTGTAGCAGACCAGTAACAGACTTGTAGCAGAACAGTAACAGACCTGTAGCAGACAGTAACAGACCTGTAGCAGACCAGTAACAGACCTGTAGCAGACAGTAACAGACCTGTAGCAGACAGTAACAGACCTGTAGCACACCAGTAACAGACCTGTAGCAGACAGTAACAGACCTGTAGCAGACAGTAACAGACCTGTAGCAGACCAGTAACAGACCTGTAGCCGACCAGTAACAGACTTGTGGCAGACCAGTAACAGACCTGTGGCAGACCAGTAACAGACTTGTGTCAGACCAGTGACAGACCTGTAGCAGACCAGTAACAGACCTGTAGCAGACCAGTAACAGACCTGTAGCAGACAGTAACAGACCTGTAGCAGTCCAGTAACAGACCTGTAGCAGACCAGTAACAGACTTGTAGCAGACCAGTAACAGACCTGTAGCAGACCAGTAACAGACCTGTAGCAGACAGTAACAGACCTGTAGCAGACAGTAACAGACCTGTAGCACACCAGTAACAGACCTGTAGCAGACAGTAACAGACCTGTAGCAGACAGTAACAGACCTGTAGCAGACAGTAACAGACCTGTAGCAGACCAGTAACAGACTTGTAGCAGACAGTAACAGACCTGTAGCAGACAGTAACAGACCTGTAGCAGTCCAGTAACAGACCTGTAGCAGACCAGTAGCAGACTTGTACCAGACAGTAACAGACCTGTACCAGACAGTAACAGACTTGTAGCTGACCAGTAACAGACTTGTAGCAGACAGTAACAGACCTGTAGCAGACAGTAACAGACCTGTAGCAGACCAGTAACAGACCTGTAGCAGACCAGTAACAGACTTGTAGCAGAACAGTAACAGACCTGTAGCAGACAGTAACAGACCTGTAGCCGACCAGTAACAGACTTGTAGCAGACCAGTAAGAGACCTGTGGCAGACCAGTAACAGACTTGTGTCAGACCAGTGACAGACCTGTAGCAGACCAGTAACAGACTTGTAGCAGAACAGTAACAGACCTGTAGCAGACAGTAATAGACCTGTAGCTGACAGTAACAGACTTGTAGCAGACAGTAACAGACCTGTAGCAGACAGTAACAGACCTGTAACAGACCTGTAGCAGACAGTAACAGACCTGTAGCAGACAGTAACAGACCTGTAGCAGTCCAGTATCAGACCTGTAGCAGACCAGTAGCAGACTTGTACCAGACAGTAACAGACCTGTAGCAGACCAGTAACTGACCTGTAGCAGACAGTAACAGACCTGTAGCAGACAGTAACAGACTTGTAGCAGACCAGTAACAGACCTGTAGCAGACAGTAACAGACTTGTAGCAGACAGTAACAGACCTGTAGCAGACCTGTAACAGACCTGTAGCACACCAGTAACAGACCTGTAGCAGACAGTAACAGACCTGTAGCAGACCAGTAACAGACCTGTAGCAGACCAGTAACAGACCTGTAGCAGACAGTAACAGACCTGTAGCAGACCAGTAACAGACCTGTAGCAGACAGTAACAGACCTGTAGCAGACAGTAACAGACCTGTAGCAGACCAGTAATAGACTTGTAGCAGACCAGTAACAGACCTGTAGCATACAGTAACAGACCTGTAGCAGACCAGTAACAGACTTTTAGCAGACAGTAACAGACCTGTAGCAGACAGTAACAGACCTGTAGCAGACCAGTAACAGACCTGTAGCCGACCAGTAACAGACCTGTAGCAGACCAGAAACAGACCGGTAGCAGACAGTAATAGACCTGTAGCAGATAGTAACAGACCTGTAGCAGACAGTAACAGACCTGTAGTAGACCAGTAACAGACCTGTAGCAGACAGTAACAGACCTGTAGCAGACCAGTAACAGACCTGTAGCAGACCAGTAACAGACCTGTAGCAGACCAGTAACAGACCTGTAGCAGACCAGTAACAGACCTGTAGCAGACAGTAACAGACCTGTAGCAGTCCAGTAACAGACCTGTAGCAGACCAGTAGCAGACTTGTACCAGACAGTAACAGACCTGTACCAGACAGTAACAGACTTGTAGCTGACCAGTAACAGACTTGTAGCAGACAGTAACAGACCTGTAGCAGACAGTAACAGACCTGTAGCAGACCAGTAACAGACCTGTAGCAGACCAGTAACAGACTTGTAGCAGAACAGTAACAGACCTGTAGCAGACAGTAACAGACCTGTAGCCGACCAGTAACAGACTTGTAGCAGACCAGTAAGAGACCTGTGGCAGACCAGTAACAGACTTGTGTCAGACCAGTGACAGACCTGTAGCAGACCAGTAACAGACTTGTAGCAGAACAGTAACAGACCTGTAGCAGACAGTAATAGACCTGTAGCTGACAGTAACAGACTTGTAGCAGACAGTAACAGACCTGTAGCAGACAGTAACAGACCTGTAACAGACCTGTAGCAGACAGTAACAGACCTGTAGCAGACAGTAACAGACCTGTAGCAGTCCAGTATCAGACCTGTAGCAGACCAGTAGCAGACTTGTACCAGACAGTAACAGACCTGTAGCAGACCAGTAACTGACCTGTAGCAGACAGTAACAGACCTGTAGCAGACAGTAACAGACTTGTAGCAGACCAGTAACAGACCTGTAGCAGACAGTAACAGACTTGTAGCAGACAGTAACAGACCTGTAGCAGACCTGTAACAGACCTGTAGCACACCAGTAACAGACCTGTAGCAGACAGTAACAGACCTGTAGCAGACCAGTAACAGACCTGTAGCAGACCAGTAACAGACCTGTAGCAGACAGTAACAGACCTGTAGCAGACCAGTAACAGACCTGTAGCAGACAGTAACAGACCTGTAGCAGACAGTAACAGACCTGTAGCAGACCAGTAATAGACTTGTAGCAGACCAGTAACAGACCTGTAGCATACAGTAACAGACCTGTAGCAGACCAGTAACAGACTTTTAGCAGACAGTAACAGACCTGTAGCAGACAGTAACAGACCTGTAGCAGACCAGTAACAGACCTGTAGCCGACCAGTAACAGACCTGTAGCAGACCAGAAACAGACCGGTAGCAGACAGTAATAGACCTGTAGCAGATAGTAACAGACCTGTAGCAGACAGTAACAGACCTGTAGTAGACCAGTAACAGACCTGTAGCAGACAGTAACAGACCTGTAGCAGACCAGTAACAGACCTGTAGCAGACCAGTAACAGACCTGTAGCAGACCAGTAACAGACCTGTAGCAGACCAGTAACAGACCTGTAGCAGACAGTAACAGACCTGTAACAGACCTGTTGCAGACAGTAACAGACCTGTAGCAGACAGTAACAGACTTGTAGAAGACAGTAACAGACCTGTAGCAGACAGGAACAGACCTGTAGCAGACAGTAACAGACCTGTAGCAGACAGTAACAGACCTGTAGCAGACAGTAACAGACCTGTAGCAGAAAGTAACAGACCTGTAGCAGACCAGTAACAGACTTGTAGCAGACAGTAACAGATCTGTAGCAGACAGTAACAGACCTGTAGCAGACCAGTAACAGACCTGTAGCCGACCAGTAACAGACTTGTGGCAGACCAGTAACAGACCTGTGGCAGACCAGTAACAGACTTGTGTCAGACCAGTGACAGACCTGTAGCAGACCAGTAACAGACTTGTAGCAGAACAGTAACAGACCTGTAGCAGACAGTAACAGACCTGTAGCTGACAGTAACAGACTTGTAGCAGACAGTAACAGACCTGTAGCAGACAGTAACAGACCTGTAACAGACCTGTAGCAGACAGTAACAGACCTGTAGCAGACAGTAACAGACCTGTAGCAGTCCAGTAACAGACCTGTAGCAGACCAGTAGCAGACTTGTACCAGACAGTAACAGACCTGTAGCAGACAGTAACAGACCTGTAGCAGACCAGTAACAGACCTGTAGCAGACCAGTAACAGACCTGTACCAGACCAGAAACAGACCGGTAGCAGACAGTAATAGACCTGTAGCAGACAGTAACAGACCTGTAGCAGACAGTAACAGACCTGTAGCAGAAAGTAACAGACCTGTAGCAGACCAGTAACATACTTGTGGCAGACCAGTAACAGACCTGTAGCAGACCAGTAACAGACTTGTACCAGACAGTAACAGACCTGTAGCAGACAGTAACAGACCTGTAGCAGACCAGTAACAGACTTGTGGCAGACCAGTAACAGACCTGTGGCAGACCAGTAACAGACTTGTGTCAGACCAGTGACAGACCTGTAGCAGACCAGTAACAGACTTGTAGCAGAACAGTAACAGACTTGTGGCAGACCAGTAAGAGACCTGTGGCAGACCAGTAACAGACTTGTGTCAGACCAGTGACAGACCTGTAGCAGACCAGTAACAGACTTGTAGCAGAACAGTAACAGACCTGTAGCAGACAGTAACAGACTTGTAGCAGACAGTAACAGACCTGTAGCAGACAGTAACAGACCTGTAACAGACCTGTAGCAGACAGTAACTGACCTGTAGCAGACAGTAACAGACCTGTAGTAGTCCAGTAACAGACCTGTAGCAGACCAGTAGCAGACTTGTACCAGACAGTAACAGACCTGTAACAGACCAGTAACAGACCTGTAGCAGACAGTAACAGACCTGTAGCAGACAGTAACAGACTTGTAGCAGACCAGTAACAGACCTGTAGCAGACAGTAACAGACTTGTAGCAGACAGTAACAGACCTGTAGCAGACCAGTAACAGACCTGTAGCACACCAGTAACAGACCTGTAGCAGACAGTAACAGACCTGTAGCAGACCAGTAACAGACCTGTAGCAGACCAGTAACAGACCTGTAGCAGACCAGTAACAGACCTGTAGCAGACCAGTAACAGACCTGTAGCAGACAGTAACAGACCTGTAGCAGACAGTAACAGACCTGTAGCAGACCAGTAATAGACTTGTAGCAGACCAGTAACAGACCTGTAGCATACAGTAACAGACCTGTAGCAGACCAGTAACAGACCTGTAGCAGACAGTAACAGACCTGTAGCAGACAGTAACAGACCTGTAGCAGACCAGTAACAGACCTGTAGCAGACCAGTAACAGACCTGTAGCAGACCAGAAACAGACCGGTAGCAGACAGTAACAGACCTGTAGCAGACAGTAACAGACCTGTATATGACCAGTAACAGACCGGTAGCAGACAGTAACAGACCTGTAGCAGACAGTAACAGACCTGTATATGACCAGTAACAGACCTGTAGCAGACAGTAACAGACCTGTAGCAGACCAGTAACAGACCTGTAGCAGACCAGTAACAGACCTGTAGCAGACAGTAACAGACCTGTAACAGACCTGTTGCAGACAGTAACAGACCTGTAGCAGACAGTAACAGACCTGTAGCAGACAGTAACAGACTTGTAGAAGACAGTAACAGACCTGTAGCAGACAGGAACAGACCTGTAGCAGACAGTAACAGACCTGTAGCAGACAGTAACAGACCTGTAGCAGACAGTAACAGACCTGTAGCAGACCAGTAACAGACTTGTAGCAGACAGTAACAGACCTGTAGCAGACAGTAACAGACCTGTTGCAGACCAGTAACAGACCTGTAGCCGACCAGTAACAGACTTGTGGCAGACCAGTAACAGACCTGTGGCAGACCAGTAAAAGACTTTTGTCAGACCAGTGACAGACCTGTAGCAGACCAGTAACAGACTTGTAGCAGAACAGTAACAGACCTGTAGCAGACAGTAACAGACCTGTAGCTGACAGTAACAGACTTGTAGCAGACAGTAACAGACCTGTAGCAGACAGTAACAGACCTGTAACAGACCTGTAGCAGACAGTAACAGACCTGTAGCAGACAGTAACAGACCTGTAGCAGTCCAGTAACAGACCTGTAGCAGACCAGTAGCAGACTTGTACCAGACAGTAACAGACCTGTAGCAGACAGTAACAGACCTGTAGCAGACCAGTAACAGACCTGTAGCAGACCAGTAACAGACCTGTAGCAGACCAGAAAAAGACCGGTAGCAGACAGTAATAGACCTGTAGCAGACAGTAACAGACCTGTAGCAGACAGTAACAGACCTGTAGCAGACAGTAACAGACCTGTAGCAGAAAGTAACAGACCTGTAGCAGACCAGTAACATACTTGTGGCAGACCAGTAACAGACCTGTAGCAGACCAGTAACAGACTTGTACCAGACAGTAACAGACCTGTAGCAGACAGTAACAGACCTGTAGCAGACCAGTAACAGACCTGTAGCCGACCAGTAACAGACTTGTGGCAGACCAGTAACAGACCTGTAGCAGACAGTAACAGACCTGTAGCAGACCAGTAACAGACCTGTAGCAGACCAGTAACAGACCTGTAGCAGACAGTAACAGACCTGTAACAGACCTGTTGCAGACAGTAACAGACCTGTAGCAGACAGTAACAGACCTGTAGCAGACAGTAACAGATTTGTAGAAGACAGTAACAGACCTGTAGCAGACAGGAACAGACCTTTTAGCAGACAGTAACAGACCTGTAGCAGACAGTAACAGACCTGTAGCAGACAGTAACAGACCTGTAGCAGACAGTAACAGACCTGTAGCAGAAAGTAACAGACCTGTAGCAGACCAGTAACAGACTTGTAGCAGACAGTAACAGACCTGTAGCAGACAGTAACAGACCTGTTGCAGACCAGTAACAGACCTGTAGCCGACCAGTAACAGACTTGTGGCAGACCAGTAACAGACCTGTGGCAGACCAGTAACAGACTTGTGTCAGACCAGTGACAGACCTGTAGCAGACCAGTAACAGACTTGTAGCAGAACAGTAACAGACCTGTAGCAGACAGTAACAGACCTGTAGCTGACAGTAACAGACTTGTAGCAGACAGTAACAGACCTGTAGCAGACAGTAACAGACCTGTAACAGACCTGTAGCAGACAGTAACAGACCTGTAGCAGACAGTAACAGACCTGTAACAGACCTGTAGCAGACAGTAACAGACCTGTAGCAGACAGTAACAGACCTGTAGCAGTCCAGTAACAGACCTGTAGCAGACCAGTAGCAGACTTGTACCAGACAGAAACAGACCTGTAGCAGACAGTAACAGACCTGTAGCAGACCAGTAACAGACCTGTAGCAGACCAGTAACAGACCTGTAGCAGACCAGAAACAGACCTGTAGCAGACAGTAATAGACCTGTAGCAGACAGTAACAGACCTGTAGCAGACAGTAACAGACCTGTAGCAGACAGTAACAGACCTGTAGCAGAAAGTAACAGACCTGTAGCAGACCAGTAACATACTTGTGGCAGACCAGTAACAGACCTGTAGCAGACCAGTAACAGACTTGTACCAGACAGTAACAGACCTGTAGCAGACAGTAACAGACCTGTAGCAGACCAGTAACAGACCTGTAGCCGACCAGTAACAGACTTGTGGCAGACCAGTAACAGACCTGTGGCAGACCAGTAACAGACTTGTGTCAGACTAGTGACAGACCTGTAGCAGACCAGTAACAGACTTGTAGCAGAACAGTAACAGACCTGTAGCAGACAGTAACAGACCTGTAGCAGACCAGTAACAGACCTGTAGCAGACAGTAACAGACCTGTAGCAGACAGTAACAGACCTGTAGCACACCAGTAACAGACCTGTAGCAGACCAGTAACAGACCTGTAGCAGACAGTAACAGACCTGTAGCAGACCAGTAACAGACCTGTAGCAGACCAGTAACAGACCTGTAGCAGACAGTAACAGACCTGTAACAGACCTGTTGCAGACAGTAACAGACCTGTAGCAGACAGTAACAGACCTGTAGCAGACAGTAACAGAATTGTAGAAGACAGTAACAGACCTGTAGCAGACCAGTAACAGACCTGTAGCAGAAAGTAACAGACCTGTAGCAGACCAGTAACAGACTTGTAGCAGACAGTAACAGACCTGTAGCAGACCAGTAACAGACCTGTAGCCGACCAGTAACAGACTTGTGGCAGACCAGTAAGAGACCTGTGGCAGACCAGTAACAGACTTGTGTCAGACCAGTGACAGACCTGTAGCAGACCAGTAACAGACTTGTAGCAGAACAGTAACAGACCTGTAGCAGACAGTAACAGACCTGTAGCTGACAGTAACAGACTTGTAGCAGACAGTAACAGACCTGTAGCAGACAGTAACAGACCTGTAACAGACCTGTAGCAGACAGTAACAGACCTGTAGCAGACAGTAACAGACCTGTAGTAGTCCAGTAACAGACCTGTAGCAGACCAGTAGCAGACTTGTACCAGACAGTAACAGACCTGTAGCAGACCAGTAACAGACCTGTAGCAGACAGTAACAGACCTGTAGCAGACAGTAACAGACTTGTAGCAGACCAGTAACAGACCTGTAGCAGACAGTAACAGACTTGTAGCAGACAGTAACAGACCTGTAGCAGACCAGTAACAGACCTGTAGCACACCAGTAACAGACCTGTAGCAGACAGTAACAGACCTGTAGCAGACCAGTAACAGACCTGTAGCAGACCAGTAACAGACCTGTAGCAGACAGTAACAGACCTGTAGCAGACCAGTAACAGACCTGTAGCAGACAGTAACAGACTTGTAGCAGACAGTAACAGACCTGTAGCAGACCAGTAATAGACTTGTAGCAGACCAGTAACAGACCTGTAGCATACAGTAACAGACCTGTAGCAGACCAGTAACAGACTTTTAGCAGACAGTAACAGACCTGTAGCAGACAGTAACAGACCTGTAGCAGACCAGTAACAGACCTGTAGCAGACCAGTAACAGACCTGTAGCAGACCAGAAACAGACCGGTAGCAGACAGTAATAGACCTGTAGCAGATAGTAACAGACCTGTAGCAGACAGTAACAGACCTGTAGTAGACCAGTAACAGACCTGTAGCAGACAGTAACAGACCTGTATATGACCAGTAACAGACCTGTAGCAGACAGTAACAGACCTGTAGCAGACCAGTAACAGACCTGTAGCAGACCAGTAACAGACCTGTAGCATACAGTAACAGACCTGTAACAGACCTGTTGCAGACAGTAACAGACCTGTAGCAGACAGTAACAGACCTGTAGCAGACAGTAACAGACTTGTAGAAGACAGTAACAGACCTGTAGCAGACAGGAACAGACCTTTTAGCAGACAGTAACAGACCTGTAGCAGACAGTAACAGACCTGTAGCAGACAGTAACAGACCTGTAGCAGAAAGTAACAGACCTGTAGCAGACCAGTAACAGACTTGTAGCAGACAGTAACAGACCTGTAGCAGACAGTAACAGACCTGTTGCAGACCAGTAACAGACCTGTAGCCGACCAGTAACAGACTTGTGGCAGACCAGTAACAGACCTGTGGCAGACCAGTAACAGACTTGTGTCAGACCAGTGACAGACCTGTAGCAGACCAGTAACAGACTTGTAGCAGAACAGTAACAGACCTGTAGCAGACAGTAACAGACCTGTAGCTGACAGTAACAGACTTGTAGCAGACAGTAACAGACCTGTAGCAGACAGTAACAGACCTGTAACAGACCTGTAGCAGACAGTAACAGACCTGTAGCAGACAGTAACAGACCTGTAGCAGTCCAGTAACAGACCTGTAGCAGACCAGTAGCAGACTTGTACCAGACAGTAACAGACCTGTAGCAGACAGTAACAGACCTGTAGCAGACCAGTAACAGACCTGTAGCAGACCAGTAACAGACCTGTAGCAGACCAGAAACAGACCGGTAGCAGACAGTAATAGACCTGTAGCAGACAGTAACAGACCTGTAGCAGACAGTAACAGACCTGTAGCAGACCAGTAACATACTTGTGGCAGACCAGTAACAGACCTGTAGCAGACCAGTAACAGACTTGTACCAGACAGTAATAGACCTGTAGCAGACAGTAACAGACCTGTAGCAGACCAGTAACAGACCTGTAGCCGACCAGTAACAGACTTTTGGCAGACCAGTAACAGACCTGTGGCAGACCAGTAACAGACTTGTGTCAGACCAGTGACAGACCTGTAGCAGACCAGTAACAGACTTGTAGCAGAACAGTAACAGACCTGTAGCAGACAGTAACAGACCTGTAGCAGACCAGTAACAGACCTGTAGCAGACAGTAACAGACCTGTAGCAGACAGTAACAGACCTGTAGCACACCAGTAACAGACCTGTAGCAGACAGTAACAGACCTGTAGCAGACCAGTAACAGACCTGTAGCAGACAGTAACAGACCTGTAGCAGACCAGTAACAGACCTGTAGCAGACCAGTAACAGACCTGTAGCAGACAGTAACAGACCTGTAACAGACCTGTTGCAGACAGTAACAGACCTGTGGCAGACAGTAACAGACCTGTAGCAGACAGTAACAGAATTGTAGAAGACAGTAACAGACCTGTAGCAGACAGGAACAGACCTGTAGCAGACAGTAACAGACCTGTAGCAGACAGTAACAGACCTGTAGCAGACAGTAACAGACCTGTAGCAGACAGTAACAGACCTGTAGCAGAAAGTAACAGACCTGTAGCAGACCAGTAACAGACCTGTAGCAGACCAGTAACAGACCTGTAGCCGACCAGTAACAGACTTGTGGCAGACCAGTGACAGACCTGTAGCAGACCAGTAACAGACTTGTAGCAGAACAGTAACAGACCTGTAGCAGACAGTAACAGACCTGTAGCTGACAGTAACAGACTTGTAGCAGACAGTAACAGACCTGTAGCAGACAGTAACAGACCTGTAACAGACCTGTAGCAGACAGTAACAGACCTGTAGCAGACAGTAACAGACCTGTAGCAGTCCAGTAACAGACCTGTAGCAGACCAGTAGCAGACTTGTACCAGACAGTAACAGACCTGTAGCAGACAGTAACAGACCTGTAGCAGACCAGTAACAGACCTGTAGCAGACAGTAACAGACCTGTAGCAGACCAGTAACAGACCTGTAGCAGACAGTAACAGACCTGTAGCAGACCAGTAACAGACCTGTAGCAGACAGTAACAGACCTGTAACAGACCTGTTGCAGACAGTAACAGACCTGTAGCAGACAGTAACAGACCTGTAGCAGACAGTAACAGACTTGTAGAAGACAGTAACAGACCTGTAGCAGACAGGAACAGACCTGTAGCAGACAGTAACAGACCTGTAGCAGACAGTAACAGACTTGTAGCAGACAGTAACAGACCTGTAGCAGACAGTAACAGACCTGTAGCAGAAAGTGACAGACCTGTAGCAGACCAGTAACAGACTTGTAGCAGACAGTAACAGACCTGTAGCAGACAGTAACAGACCTGTAGCAGACCAGTAACAGACCTGTAGCCGACCAGTAACAGACTTGTGGCAGACCTGTAGCAGACAGTAACAGACCTGTAGCAGACAGTAACAGACCTGTAGCAGTCCAGTAAGAGACCTGTAGCAGACCAGTAGCAGACTTGTACCAGACAGTAACAGACCTGTAGGAGACAGTAACAGACCTGTAGCAGACCAGTAACAGACCTGTAGCAGACCAGTAACAGACCTGTAGCAGACCAGAAACAGACCGGTAGCAGACAGTAATAGACCTGTAGCAGACAGTAACAGACCTGTAGCAGACAGTAACAGACCTGTAGCAGAAAGTAACAGACCTGTAGCAGACCAGTAACATACTTGTGGCAGACCAGTAACAGACCTGTAGCAGACCAGTGACAGACTTGTACCAGAGAGTAACAGACCTGTAGCAGACAGTAACAGACCTGTAGCAGACAGTAACAGACCTGTAGCAGACAGTAATAGACCTGTAGCAGACAGTAACAGACCTGTAGCAGACAGTAACAGACCTGTAGCAGAAAGTAACAGACCTGTAGCAGACCAGTAACATACTTGTGGCAGACCAGTAACAGACCTGTAGCAGACCAGTGACAGACTTGTACCAGAGAGTAACAGACCTGTAGCAGACAGTAACAGACCTGTAGCAGACCAGTAACAGACCTGTAGCCGACCAGTAACAGACTTGTGGCAGACCAGTAACAGACCTGTGGCAGACCAGTAACAGACTTGTGTCAGACCAGTGACAGACCTGTAGCAGACCAGTAACAGACTTGTAGCAGAACAGTAACAGACCTGTAGCAGACAGTAACAGACCTGTAGCAGACAGTAACAGACTTGTAGCAGACAGTAACAGACCTGTAGCAGACAGTAACAGACCTGTAACAGACCTGTAGCAGACAGTAACAGACCTGTAGCAGACAGTAACAGACCTGTAGCAGTCCAGTAACAGACCTGTAGCAGACCAGTAGCAGACTTGTACCAGACAGTAACAGACCTGTAGCAGACAGTAACAGACCTGTAGCAGACAGTAACAGACTTGTAGCTGACCAGTAACAGACTTGTAGCAGACAGTAACAGACCTGTAGCAGACAGTAACAGACCTGTAGCAGACAGTAACAGACTTGTAGCAGACAGTAACAGACCTGTAGCAGACAGTAACAGACCTGTAACAGACCTGTAGCAGACAGTAACAGATCTGTAGCAGACAGAAACAGACCTGTAGCAGTCCAGTAACAGACCTGTAGCAGACCAGTAGCAGACTTGTACCAGACAGTAACAGACCTGTAGCAGACAGTAACAGACCTGTAGCAGACAGTAACAGACTTGTAGCTGACCAGTAACAGACTTGTAGCAGACAGTAACAGACCTGTAGCAGACAGTAACAGACTTGTAGCAGACCAGTAACAGACCTGTAACAGACAGTAACAGACTTGTAGCAGACAGTAACAGACCTGTAGCACACCAGTAACAGACCTGTAGCACACCAGTAACAGACCTGTAGCAGACAGTAACAGACCTGTAGCAGACCAGTAACAGACCTGTAGCAGACCAGTAACAGACCTGTAGCACACCAGTAACAGACCTGTAGCAGACAGTAACAGACCTGTAGCAGACCAGTAACAGACCTGTAGCAGACCAGTAACAGACCTGTAGCAGACCAGTAACAGACCTGTAGCAGACAGTAACAGACCTGTAGCAGACCAGTAACAGACCTGTAGCCGACCAGTAACAGACTTGTGGCAGACCAGTAACAGACCTGTGACAGACCAGTAACAGACTTGTGTCAGACCAGTGACAGACCTGTAGCAGACCAGTAACAGACCTGTAGCAGACCAGTAACAGACCTGTAGCAGACAGTAACAGACCTGTAGCAGACCAGTAACAGACTTGTAGCAGACAGTAACAGACCTTTAGCAGACAGTAACAGACCTGTAACAGACCTGTAGCAGACCTGTAGCAGACCAGTAACATACTTGTGACAGACCAGTAACAGACCTGTAGCAGACCAGTAACAGACTTGTAGCAGACAGTAACAGACCTGTAGCAGACAGTAACAGACCTGTAGCAGTCCAGTAACAGACTTGTACCAGACAGTAACAGACCTGTACCAGACAGTAACAGACTTGTAGCTGACCAGTAACAGACTTGTAGCAGACAGTAACAGACCTGTAGCAGACAGTAACAGACCTGTAGCAGACAGTAACAGACCTGTAGCAGACAGTAACAGACCTGTAGCAGAAAGTAACAGACCTGTAGCAGACCAGTAACAGACTTGTAGCAGACAGTAACAGACCTGTAGCAGACAGTAACAGACCTGTAGCAGACCAGTAACAGACCTGTAGCCGACCAGTAACAGACTTGTGGCAGACCAGTGACAGACCTGTAGCAGACCAGTAACAGACTTGTAGCAGAACAGTAACAGACCTGTAGCAGACAGTAACAGACCTGTAGCTGACAGTAACAGACTTGTAGCAGACAGTAACAGACCTGTAGCAGACAGTAACAGACCTGTAACAGACCTGTAGCAGACAGTAACAGACCTGTAGCAGACAGTAACAGACCTGTAGCAGTCCAGTAACAGACCTGTAGCAGACCAGTAGCAGACTTGTACCAGACAGTAACAGACCTGTAGCAGACAGTAACAGACCTGTAGCAGACCAGTAACAGACCTGTAGCAGACAGTAACAGACCTGTAGCAGACCAGTAACAGACCTGTAGCAGACAGTAACAGACCTGTAGCAGACCAGTAACAGACCTGTAGCAGACAGTAACAGACCTGTAACAGACCTGTTGCAGACAGTAACAGACCTGTAGCAGACAGTAACAGACCTGTAGCAGACAGTAACAGACTTGTAGAAGACAGTAACAGACCTGTAGCAGACAGGAACAGACCTGTAGCAGACAGTAACAGACCTGTAGCAGACAGTAACAGACTTGTAGCAGACAGTAACAGACCTGTAGCAGACAGTAACAGACCTGTAGCAGAAAGTGACAGACCTGTAGCAGACCAGTAACAGACTTGTAGAAGACAGTAACAGACCTGTAGCAGACAGTAACAGACCTGTAGCAGACCAGTAACAGACCTGTAGCCGACCAGTAACAGACTTGTGGCAGACCAGTAACAGACCTGTGGCAGACCAGTAACAGACTTGTAGCAGAACAGTAACAGACCTGTAGCAGACAGTAACAGACCTGTAGCTGACAGTAACAGACCTGTAGCAGACAGTAACAGACCTGTAGCAGACAGTAACAGACCTGTAACAGACCTGTAGCAGACAGTAACAGACCTGTAGCAGACAGTAACAGACCTGTAGCAGTCCAGTAAGAGACCTGTAGCAGACCAGTAGCAGACTTGTACGAGACAGTAACAGACCTGTAGCAGACAGTAACAGACCTGTAGCAGACCAGTAACAGACCTGTAGCAGACCAGTAACAGACCTGTAGCAGACCAGAAACAGACCGGTAGCAGACAGTAATAGACCTGTAGCAGACAGTAACAGACCTGTAGCAGACAGTAACAGACCTGTAGCAGAAAGTAACAGACCTGTAGCAGACCAGTAACATACTTGTGGCAGACCAGTAACAGACCTGTAGCAGACCAGTGACAGACTTGTACCAGAGAGTAACAGACCTGTAGCAGACAGTAACAGACCTGTAGCAGACCAGTAACAGACCTGTAGCCGACCAGTAACAGACTTGTGGCAGACCAGTAACAGACCTGTGGCAGACCAGTAACAGACTTGTGTCAGAACAGTAACAGACCTGTAGCAGACAGTAACAGACCTGTAGCAGACAGTAACAGACTTGTAGCAGACAGTAACAGACCTGTAGCAGACAGTAACAGACCTGTAACAGACCTGTAGCAGACAGTAACAGACCTGTAGCAGACAGTAACAGACCTGTAGCAGTCCAGTAACAGACCTGTAGCAGACCAGTAGCAGACTTGTACCAGACAGTAACAGACCTGTAGCAGACAGTAACAGACCTGTAGCAGACAGTAACAGACTTGTAGCTGACCAGTAACAGACTTGTAGCAGACAGTAACAGACCTGTAGCAGACAGTAACAGACCTGTAGCAGACAGTAACAGACTTGTAGCAGACAGTAACAGACCTGTAGCAGACAGTAACAGACCTGTAACAGACCTGTAGCAGACAGTAACAGATCTGTAGCAGACAGTAACAGACCTGTAGCAGTCCAGTAACAGACCTGTAGCAGACCAGTAGCAGACTTGTACCAGACAGTAACAGACCTGTAGCAGACAGTAACAGACCTGTAGCAGACAGTAACAGACTTGTAGCTGACCAGTAACAGACTTGTAGCAGACAGTAACAGACCTGTAGCAGACAGTAACAGACTTGTAGCAGACCAGTAACAGACCTGTAACAGACAGTAACAGACTTGTAGCAGACAGTAACAGACCTGTAGCACACCAGTAACAGACCTGTAGCACACCAGTAACAGACCTGTAGCAGACAGTAACAGACCTGTAGCAGACCAGTAACAGACCTGTAGCAGACCAGTAACAGACCTGTAGCACACCAGTAACAGACCTGTAGCAGACAGTAACAGACCTGTAGCAGACCAGTAACAGACCTGTAGCAGACCAGTAACAGACCTGTAGCAGACCAGTAACAGACCTGTAGCAGACAGTAACAGACCTGTAGCAGACCAGTAACAGACCTGTAGCCGACCAGTAACAGACTTGTGGCAGACCAGTAACAGACCTGTGACAGACCAGTAACAGACTTGTGTCAGACCAGTGACAGACCTGTAGCAGACCAGTAACAGACCTGTAGCAGACCAGTAACAGACCTGTAGCAGACAGTAACAGACCTGTAGCAGACCAGTAACAGACTTGTAGCAGACAGTAACAGACCTTTAGCAGACAGTAACAGACCTGTAACAGACCTGTAGCAGACCTGTAGCAGACCAGTAACATACTTGTGACAGACCAGTAACAGACCTGTAGCAGACCAGTAACAGACTTGTAGCAGACAGTAACAGACCTGTAGCAGACAGTAACAGACCTGTAGCAGTCCAGTAACAGACTTGTACCAGACAGTAACAGACCTGTACCAGACAGTAACAGACTTGTAGCTGACCAGTAACAGACTTGTAGCAGACAGTAACAGACCTGTAGCAGACAGTAACAGACCTGTAGCAGACCAGTAACAGACCTGTAGCAGACCAGTAACAGACTTGTAGCAGAACAGTAACAGACCTGTAGCAGACAGTAACAGACCTGTAGCAGACAGTAACAGACTTGTAGCAGACAGTAACAGACCTGTAGCAGACAGTAACAGACCTGTAACAGACCTGTAGCAGACAGTAACAGACCTGTAGCAGACAGTAACAGACCTGTAGCAGTCCAGTAACAGACCTGTAGCAGACTTGTACCAGACAGTAACAGACCTGTAGCAGACCAGTAACAGACCTGTAGCAGACAGTAACAGACCTGTAGCACCCCAGTAACAGACTTGTAGCAGACCAGTAACAGACCTTTAGCAGACAGTAACAGACTTGTAGCAGACAGTAACAGACCTGTAGCAGACCAGTAACAGACCTGTAGCACACCAGTAACAGACCTGTAGCAGACAGTAACAGACCTGTAGCAGACCAGTAACAGACCTGTAGCAGACCAGTAACAGACCTGTAGCAGACAGTAACAGACCTGTAGCAGACCAGTAACAGACCTGTAGCAGACAGTAACAGACCTGTAGCAGACAGCAACAGACCTGTAGCAGACCAGTAATAGACTTGTAGCAGACCAGTAACACACCTGTAGCATACAGTAACAGACCTGTAGCAGACCAGTAACAGACTTTTAGCAGACAGTAACAGACCTGTAGCAGACAGTAACAGACCTGTAGCAGACCAGTAACAGACCTGTAGCAGACCAGTAACAGACCTGTAGCAGACCAGAAACAGACCGGTAGCAGACAGTAATAGACCTGTAGCAGATAGTAACAGACCTGTAGCAGACAGTAACAGACCTGTAGTAGACCAGTAACAGACCTGTAGCAGACAGTAACAGACCTGTAGCAGACAGTAAATGACTTGTAGAAGACAGTAACAGACCTGTAGCAGACAGTAACAGACCTGTAGCAGACAGTAACAGACCTGTAGCAGACAGTAACAGACCTGTAGCAGACCAGTAACAGACCTGTAGCCGACCAGTAACAGACTTGTGGCAGACCAGTAACAGACCTGTGGCAGACCAGTAACAGACTTGTGTCAGACCAGTGACAGACCTGTAGCAGACCAGTAACAGACCTGTAGCAGACCAGTAACAGACCTGTAGCAGACAGTAACAGACCTGTAGCAGTCCAGTAACAGACCTGTAGCAGACCTGTAGCAGACCAGTAACATACTTGTGGCAGACCAGTAACAGACCTGTAGCAGACCAGTAACAGACTTGTAGCAGACAGTAACAGACCTGTAGCAGACAGTAACAGACCTGTAGCAGTCCAGTAACAGACCTGTAGCAGACCAGTAGCAGACTTGTACCAGACAGTAACAGACCTGTACCAGACAGTAACAGACTTGTAGCTGACCAGTAACAGACTTGTAGCAGACAGTAACAGACCTGTAGCAGACAGTAACAGACCTGTATCAGACCAGTAACAGACCTGTAGCAGACAGTAACAGACTTGTAGCAGACCAGTAACAGACTTGTAGCAGACCAGTAACAGACCTGTAGCAGACAGTAACAGACTTGTAGCGGACAGTAACAGACCTGTAGCAGACCTGTAGCAGACCTGTAGCAGACCAGTAACAGACCTGTAGCAGACCAGTAACAGACCTGTAGCAGACAGTAACAGACCTGTAGCAGACAGTAACAGACCTGTAGCAGACAGTAACAAACCTGTAGCAGACCAGTAACAGACCTGTAGCAGTCCAGTAACAGACCTGTAGCAGACAGTAACAGACCTGTAGCAGACCAGTAACAGACCTGTAGCAGACAGTAACAGACCTGAATCAGACCAGTAACAGACCTGTAGCAGACCAGTAACAGACCTGTAGCATACAGTAACAGACCTGTAGCAGACCAGTAACAGACTTTTAGCAGACAGTAACAGACCTGTAGCAGACAGTAACAGACCTGTAGCAGACCAGTAACAGACCTGTAGCAGACCAGTAACAGACCTGTAGCAGACCAGAAACAGACCGGTAGCAGACAGTAATAGACCTGTAGCAGATAGTAACAGACCTGTAGCAGACAGTAACAGACCTGTAGCAGACAGTAACAGACCTGTAGCAGACAGTAAAAGACTTGTAGCAGACAGTAACAGACCTGTAGCAGACAGTAACAGACCTGTAACAGACCTGTAGCAGACAGTAACAGACCTGTAGCAGACAGTAACAGACTTGTAGCAGACAGTAACAGACCTGTAGCAGACAGTAACAGACCTGTAACAGACCTGTAGCAGACAGTAACAGACCTGTAGCAGACAGTAACAGACCTGTAGCAGTCCAGTAACAGACCTGTAGCAGACTTGTACCAGACAGTAACAGACCTGTAGCAGACCAGTAACAGACCTGTAGCAGACAGTAACAGACCTGTAGCAGACCAGTAACAGACTTGTAGCAGACCAGTAACAGACCTTTAGCAGACAGTAACAGACTTGTAGCAGACAGTAACAGACCTGTAGCAGACCAGTAACAGACCTGTAGCACACCAGTAACAGACCTGTAGCAGACAGTAACAGACCTGTAGCAGACCAGTAACAGACCTGTAGCAGACAGTAACAGACCTGTAGCAGACCAGTAACAGACCTGTAGCAGACAGTAACAGACCTGTAGCAGACAGCAACAGACCTGTAGCAGACCAGTAATAGACTTGTAGCAGACCAGTAACACACCTGTAGCATACAGTAACAGACCTGTAGCAGACCAGTAACAGACTTTTAGCAGACAGTAACAGACCTGTAGCAGTCCAGTAACAGACCTGTAGCAGACCTGTAGCAGACCAGTAACATACTTGTGGCAGACCAGTAACAGACCTGTAGCAGACCAGTAACAGACTTGTAGCAGACAGTAACAGACCTGTCGCAGACAGTAACAGACCTGTAGCAGTCCAGTAACAGACCTGTAGCAGACCAGTAGCAGACTTGTACCAGACAGTAACAGACCTGTACCAGACAGTAACAGACTTGTAGCTGACCAGTAACAGACTTGTAGCAGACAGTAACAGACCTGTAGCAGACAGTAACAGACCTGTATCAGACCAGTAACAGACCTGTAGCAGACAGTAACAGACTTGTAGCAGACCAGTAACAGACTTGTAGCAGACCAGTAACAGACCTGTAGCAGACAGTAACAGACTTGTAGCGGACAGTAACAGACCTGTAGCAGACCTGTAGCAGACCTGTAGCAGACCAGTAACAGACCTGTAGCAGACCAGTAACAGACCTGTAGCAGACAGTAACAGACCTGTAGCAGACAGTAACAGACCTGTAGCAGACAGTAACAAACCTGTAGCAGACCAGTAACAGACCTGTAGCAGTCCAGTAACAGACCTGTAGCAGACAGTAACAGACCTGTAGCAGACCAGTAACAGACCTGTAGCAGACAGTAACAGACCTGAATCAGACCAGTAACAGACCTGTAGCAGACCAGTAACAGACCTGTAGCATACAGTAACAGACCTGTAGCAGACCAGTAACAGACTTTTAGCAGACAGTAACAGACCTGTAGCAGACAGTAACAGACCTGTAGCAGACCAGTAACAGACCTGTAGCAGACCAGTAACAGACCTGTAGCAGACCAGAAACAGACCGGTAGCAGACAGTAATAGACCTGTAGCAGATAGTAACAGACCTGTAGCAGACAGTAACAGACCTGTAGCAGACAGTAACAGACCTGTAGCAGACAGTAAAAGACTTGTAGCAGACAGTAACAGACCTGTAGCAGACAGTAACAGACCTGTAACAGACCTGTAGCAGACAGTAACAGACCTGTAGCAGACAGTAACAGACCTGTAGCAGTCCAGTAACAGACCTGTAGCAGACCAGTAGCAGACTTGTACCAGACAGTAACAGACCTGTAGCAGACCAGTAACAGACCTGTAGCAGACAGTAACAGACCTGTAGCAGACAGTAACAGACCTGTAGCAGACCAGTAACTGACCTGTAGCAGACAGTAACAGACTTGTAGCAGACAGTAACAGACCTGTAGCAGACAGTAACAGACCTGTAGCAGACAGTAACAGACTTGTAGCAGACAGTAACAGACCTGTAGCAGACAGTAACAGACCTGTAACAGACCTGTAGCAGACAGTAACAGATCTGTAGCAGACAGTAACAGACCTGTAGCAGTCCAGTAACAGACCTGTAGCAGACCAGTAGCAGACTTGTACCAGACAGTAACAGACCTGTAGCAGACAGTAACAGACCTGTAGCAGACAGTAACAGACTTGTAGCTGACCAGTAACAGACTTGTAGCAGACAGTAACAGACCTGTAGCAGACAGTAACAGACTTGTAGCAGACCAGTAACAGACCTGTAACAGACAGTAACAGACTTGTAGCAGACAGTAACAGACCTGTAGCACACCAGTAACAGACCTGTAGCACACCAGTAACAGACCTGTAGCAGACAGTAACAGACCTGTAGCAGACCAGTAACAGACCTGTAGCAGACCAGTAACAGACCTGTAGCACACCAGTAACAGACCTGTAGCAGACAGTAACAGACCTGTAGCAGACCAGTAACAGACCTGTAGCAGACCAGTAACAGACCTGTAGCAGACCAGTAACAGACCTGTAGCAGACAGTAACAGACCTGTAGCAGACCAGTAACAGACCTGTAGCCGACCAGTAACAGACTTGTGGCAGACCAGTAACAGACCTGTGACAGACCAGTAACAGACTTGTGTCAGACCAGTGACAGACCTGTAGCAGACCAGTAACAGACCTGTAGCAGACCAGTAACAGACCTGTAGCAGACAGTAACAGACCTGTAGCAGACCAGTAACAGACTTGTAGCAGACAGTAACAGACCTTTAGCAGACAGTAACAGACCTGTAACAGACCTGTAGCAGACCTGTAGCAGACCAGTAACATACTTGTGACAGACCAGTAACAGACCTGTAGCAGACCAGTAACAGACTTGTAGCAGACAGTAACAGACCTGTAGCAGACAGTAACAGACCTGTAGCAGTCCAGTAACAGACTTGTACCAGACAGTAACAGACCTGTACCAGACAGTAACAGACTTGTAGCTGACCAGTAACAGACTTGTAGCAGACAGTAACAGACCTGTAGCAGACAGTAACAGACCTGTAGCAGACCAGTAACAGACCTGTAGCAGACCAGTAACAGACTTGTAGCAGAACAGTAACAGACCTGTAGCAGACAGTAACAGACCTGTAGCAGACAGTAACAGACTTGTAGCAGACAGTAACAGACCTGTAGCAGACAGTAACAGACCTGTAACAGACCTGTAGCAGACAGTAACAGACCTGTAGCAGACAGTAACAGACCTGTAGCAGTCCAGTAACAGACCTGTAGCAGACTTGTACCAGACAGTAACAGACCTGTAGCAGACCAGTAACAGACCTGTAGCAGACAGTAACAGACCTGTAGCAGACCAGTAACAGACTTGTAGCAGACCAGTAACAGACCTTTAGCAGACAGTAACAGACTTGTAGCAGACAGTAACAGACCTGTAGCAGACCAGTAACAGACCTGTAGCACACCAGTAACAGACCTGTAGCAGACAGTAACAGACCTGTAGCAGACCAGTAACAGACCTGTAGCAGACCAGTAACAGACCTGTAGCAGACAGTAACAGACCTGTAGCAGACCAGTAACAGACCTGTAGCAGACAGTAACAGACCTGTAGCAGACAGCAACAGACCTGTAGCAGACCAGTAATAGACTTGTAGCAGACCAGTAACACACCTGTAGCATACAGTAACAGACCTGTAGCAGACCAGTAACAGACTTTTAGCAGACAGTAACAGACCTGTAGCAGACAGTAACAGACCTGTAGCAGACCAGTAACAGACCTGTAGCAGACCAGTAACAGACCTGTAGCAGACCAGAAACAGACCGGTAGCAGACAGTAATAGACCTGTAGCAGATAGTAACAGACCTGTAGCAGACAGTAACAGACCTGTAGTAGACCAGTAACAGACCTGTAGCAGACAGTAACAGACCTGTAGCAGACAGTAACAGACTTGTAGAAGACAGTAACAGACCTGTAGCAGACAGTAACAGACCTGTAGCAGACAGTAACAGACCTGTAGCAGACAGTAACAGACCTGTAGCAGACCAGTAACAGACCTGTAGCCGACCAGTAACAGACTTGTGGCAGACCAGTAACAGACCTGTGGCAGACCAGTAACAGACTTGTGTCAGACCAGTGACAGACCTGTAGCAGACCAGTAACAGACCTGTAGCAGACCAGTAACAGACCTGTAGCAGACAGTAACAGACCTGTAGCAGTCCAGTAACAGACCTGTAGCAGACCTGTAGCAGACCAGTAACATACTTGTGGCAGACCAGTAACAGACCTGTAGCAGACCAGTAACAGACTTGTAGCAGACAGTAACAGACCTGTAGCAGACAGTAACAGACCTGTAGCAGTCCAGTAACAGACCTGTAGCAGACCAGTAGCAGACTTGTACCAGACAGTAACAGACCTGTACCAGACAGTAACAGACTTGTAGCTGACCAGTAACAGACTTGTAGCAGACAGTAACAGACCTGTAGCAGACAGTAACAGACCTGTATCAGACCAGTAACAGACCTGTAGCAGACAGTAACAGACTTGTAGCAGACCAGTAACAGACTTGTAGCAGACCAGTAACAGACCTGTAGCAGACAGTAACAGACTTGTAGCGGACAGTAACAGACCTGTAGCAGACCTGTAGCAGACCTGTAGCAGACCAGTAACAGACCTGTAGCAGACCAGTAACAGACCTGAAGCAGACAGTAACAGACCTGTAGCAGACAGTAACAGACCTGTAGCAGACAGTAACAAACCTGTAGCAGACCAGTAACAGACCTGTAGCAGTCCAGTAACAGACCTGTAGCAGACAGTAACAGACCTGTAGCAGACCAGTAACAGACCTGTAGCAGACAGTAACAGACCTGAATCAGACCAGTAACAGACCTGTAGCAGACCAGTAACAGACCTGTAGCATACAGTAACAGACCTGTAGCAGTCCAGTAACAGACTTGTACCAGACAGTAACAGACCTGTACCAGACAGTAACAGACTTGTAGCTGACCAGTAACAGACTTGTAGCAGACAGTAACAGACCTGTAGCAGACAGTAACAGACCTGTAGCAGACCAGTAACAGACCTGTAGCAGACCAGTAACAGACTTGTAGCAGAACAGTAACAGACCTGTAGCAGACAGTAACAGACCTGTAGCAGACAGTAACAGACTTGTAGCAGACAGTAACAGACCTGTAGCAGACAGTAACAGACCTGTAACAGACCTGTAGCAGACAGTAACAGACCTGTAGCAGACAGTAACAGACCTGTAGCAGTCCAGTAACAGACCTGTAGCAGACTTGTACCAGACAGTAACAGACCTGTAGCAGACCAGTAACAGACCTGTAGCAGACAGTAACAGACCTGTAGCAGACCAGTAACAGACTTGTAGCAGACCAGTAACAGACCTTTAGCAGACAGTAACAGACTTGTAGCAGACAGTAACAGACCTGTAGCAGACCAGTAACAGACCTGTAGCACACCAGTAACAGACCTGTAGCAGACAGTAACAGACCTGTAGCAGACCAGTAACAGACCTGTAGCAGACCAGTAACAGACCTGTAGCAGACAGTAACAGACCTGTAGCAGACCAGTAACAGACCTGTAGCAGACAGTAACAGACCTGTAGCAGACAGCAACAGACCTGTAGCAGACCAGTAATAGACTTGTAGCAGACCAGTAACACACCTGTAGCATACAGTAACAGACCTGTAGCAGACCAGTAACAGACTTTTAGCAGACAGTAACAGACCTGTAGCAGACAGTAACAGACCTGTAGCAGACCAGTAACAGACCTGTAGCAGACCAGTAACAGACCTGTAGCAGACCAGAAACAGACCGGTAGCAGACAGTAATAGACCTGTAGCAGATAGTAACAGACCTGTAGCAGACAGTAACAGACCTGTAGTAGACCAGTAACAGACCTGTAGCAGACAGTAACAGACCTGTAGCAGACAGTAACAGACTTGTAGAAGACAGTAACAGACCTGTAGCAGACAGTAACAGACCTGTAGCAGACAGTAACAGACCTGTAGCAGACAGTAACAGACCTGTAGCAGACCAGTAACAGACCTGTAGCCGACCAGTAACAGACTTGTGGCAGACCAGTAACAGACCTGTGGCAGACCAGTAACAGACTTGTGTCAGACCAGTGACAGACCTGTAGCAGACCAGTAACAGACCTGTAGCAGACCAGTAACAGACCTGTAGCAGACAGTAACAGACCTGTAGCAGTCCAGTAACAGACCTGTAGCAGACCTGTAGCAGACCAGTAACATACTTGTGGCAGACCAGTAACAGACCTGTAGCAGACCAGTAACAGACTTGTAGCAGACAGTAACAGACCTGTAGCAGACAGTAACAGACCTGTAGCAGTCCAGTAACAGACCTGTAGCAGACCAGTAGCAGACTTGTACCAGACAGTAACAGACCTGTACCAGACAGTAACAGACTTGTAGCTGACCAGTAACAGACTTGTAGCAGACAGTAACAGACCTGTAGCAGACAGTAACAGACCTGTATCAGACCAGTAACAGACCTGTAGCAGACAGTAACAGACTTGTAGCAGACCAGTAACAGACTTGTAGCAGACCAGTAACAGACCTGTAGCAGACAGTAACAGACTTGTAGCGGACAGTAACAGACCTGTAGCAGACCTGTAGCAGACCTGTAGCAGACCAGTAACAGACCTGTAGCAGACCAGTAACAGACCTGTAGCAGACAGTAACAGACCTGTAGCAGACAGTAACAGACCTGTAGCAGACAGTAACAAACCTGTAGCAGACCAGTAACAGACCTGTAGCAGTCCAGTAACAGACCTGTAGCAGACAGTAACAGACCTGTAGCAGACCAGTAACAGACCTGTAGCAGACAGTAACAGACCTGAATCAGACCAGTAACAGACCTGTAGCAGACCAGTAACAGACCTGTAGCATACAGTAACAGACCTGTAGCAGACCAGTAACAGACTTTTAGCAGACAGTAACAGACCTGTAGCAGACAGTAACAGACCTGTAGCAGACCAGTAACAGACCTGTAGCAGACCAGTAACAGACCTGTAGCAGACCAGAAACAGACCGGTAGCAGACAGTAATAGACCTGTAGCAGATAGTAACAGACCTGTAGCAGACAGTAACAGACCTGTAGCAGACAGTAACAGACCTGTAGCAGACAGTAAAAGACTTGTAGCAGACAGTAACAGACCTGTAGCAGACAGTAACAGACCTGTAACAGACCTGTAGCAGACAGTAACAGACCTGTAGCAGACAGTAACAGACTTGTAGCAGACAGTAACAGACCTGTAGCAGACAGTAACAGACCTGTAACAGACCTGTAGCAGACAGTAACAGACCTGTAGCAGACAGTAACAGACCTGTAGCAGTCCAGTAACAGACCTGTAGCAGACTTGTACCAGACAGTAACAGACCTGTAGCAGACCAGTAACAGACCTGTAGCAGACAGTAACAGACCTGTAGCAGACCAGTAACAGACTTGTAGCAGACCAGTAACAGACCTTTAGCAGACAGTAACAGACTTGTAGCAGACAGTAACAGACCTGTAGCAGACCAGTAACAGACCTGTAGCACACCAGTAACAGACCTGTAGCAGACAGTAACAGACCTGTAGCAGACCAGTAACAGACCTGTAGCAGACAGTAACAGACCTGTAGCAGACCAGTAACAGACCTGTAGCAGACAGTAACAGACCTGTAGCAGACAGCAACAGACCTGTAGCAGACCAGTAATAGACTTGTAGCAGACCAGTAACACACCTGTAGCATACAGTAACAGACCTGTAGCAGACCAGTAACAGACGTTTAGCAGACAGTAACAGACCTGTAGCAGACAGTAACAGACCTGTAGCAGACCAGTAACAGACCTGTAGCAGACCAGTAACAGACCTGTAGCAGACCAGAAACAGACCGGTAGCAGACAGTAATAGACCTGTAGCAGATAGTAACAGACCTGTAGCAGACAGTAACAGACCTGTAGTAGACCAGTAACAGACCTGTAGCAGACAGTAACAGACCTGTAGCAGACAGTAACAGACTTGTAGAAGACAGTAACAGACCTGTAGCAGACAGTAACAGACCTGTAGCAGACAGTAACAGACCTGTAGCAGACAGTAACAGACCTGTAGCAGACCAGTAACAGACCTGTAGCCGACCAGTAACAGACTTGTGGCAGACCAGTAACAGACCTGTGGCAGACCAGTAACAGACTTGTGTCAGACCAGTGACAGACCTGTAGCAGACCAGTAACAGACCTGTAGCAGACCAGTAACAGACCTGTAGCAGACAGTAACAGACCTGTAGCAGTCCAGTAACAGACCTGTAGCAGACCTGTAGCAGACCAGTAACATACTTGTGGCAGACCAGTAACAGACCTGTAGCAGACCAGTAACAGACTTTTAGCAGACAGTAACAGACCTGTAGCAGACAGTAACAGACCTGTAGCAGTCCAGTAACAGACCTGTAGCAGACCAGTAGCAGACTTGTACCAGACAGTAACAGACCTGTACCAGACAGTAACAGACTTGTAGCTGACCAGTAACAGACTTGTAGCAGACAGTAACAGACCTGTAGCAGACAGTAACAGACCTGTATCAGACCAGTAACAGACCTGTAGCAGACAGTAACAGACTTGTAGCAGACCAGTAACAGACTTGTAGCAGACCAGTAACAGACCTGTAGCAGACAGTAACAGACTTGTAGCGGACAGTAACAGACCTGTAGCAGACCTGTAGCAGACCTGTAGCAGACCAGTAACAGACCTGTAGCAGACCAGTAACAGACCTGTAGCAGACAGTAACAGACCTGTAGCAGACAGTAACAGACCTGTAGCAGACAGTAACAAACCTGTAGCAGACCAGTAACAGACCTGTAGCAGTCCAGTAACAGACCTGTAGCAGACAGTAACAGACCTGTAGCAGACCAGTAACAGACCTGTAGCAGACAGTAACAGACCTGAATCAGACCAGTAACAGACCTGTAGCAGACCAGTAACAGACCTGTAGCATACAGTAACAGACCTGTAGCAGACCAGTAACAGACTTTTAGCAGACAGTAACAGACCTGTAGCAGACAGTAACAGACCTGTAGCAGACCAGTAACAGACCTGTAGCAGACCAGTAACAGACCTGTAGCAGACCAGAAACAGACCGGTAGCAGACAGTAATAGACCTGTAGCAGATAGTAACAGACCTGTAGCAGACAGTAACAGACCTGTAGCAGACAGTAACAGACCTGTAGCAGACAGTAAAAGACTTGTAGCAGACAGTAACAGACCTGTAGCAGACAGTAACAGACCTGTAACAGACCTGTAGCAGACAGTAACAGACCTGTAGCAGACAGTAACAGACCTGTAGCAGTCCAGTAACAGACCTGTAGCAGACCAGTAGCAGACTTGTACCAGACAGTAACAGACCTGTAGCAGACCAGTAACAGACCTGTAGCAGACAGTAACAGACCTGTAGCAGACAGTAACAGACCTGTAGCAGACCAGTAACTGACCTGTAGCAGACAGTAACAGACTTGTAGCAGACAGTAACAGACCTGTAGCAGACCAGTAACAGACCTGTAGCACACCAGTAACAGACCTGTAGCAGACAGTAACAGACCTGTAGCAGACCAGTGACAGACCTGTAGCAGACCAGTAACAGACCTGTAGCAGACAGTAACAGACCTGTAGCAGACCAGTAACAGACCTGTAGCAGACAGTAACAGACCTGTAGCAGACAGTAACAGACCTGTAGCAGACCAGTGATAGACTTGTAGCAGACCAGTAACAGACCTGTAGCATACAGTAACAGACCTGTAGCAGACCAGTAACAGACTTTTAGCAGACAGTAACAGACCTGTAGCAGACCAGTAACAGACCTGTAGCAGACCAGTAACAGACCTGTAGCAGACCAGAAACAGACCTGTAGCAGACCAGAAACAGACCTGTAGCAGACAGTAATAGACCTGTAGCAGATAGTAACAGACCTGTAGCAGACAGTAACAGACCTGTAGCAGAAAGTAACAGACCTGTAGCAGACCAGTAACAGACCTGTAGCCGACCAGTAACAGACTTGTGGCAGACCAGTAACAGACCTGTAGCAGACAGTAACAGACCTGTAGCAGTCCAGTAACAGACCTGTAGCAGACCAGTAACAGACTTGTAGCAGACAGTAACAGACCTTTAGCAGACAGTAACAGAACTGTAACAGACCTGTAGCAGACCTGTAGCAGACCAGGAACATACTTGTGGCAGACCAGTAACAGACCTGTAGCAGACCAGTAACAGACTTGTAGCAGACAGTAACAGACCTGTAGCAGTCCAGTAACAGACCTGTAGCAGACCAGTAGCAGACTTGTACCAGACAGTAACAGACCTGTACCAGACAGTAACAGACTTGTAGCTGACCAGTAACAGACTTGTAGCAGACAGTAACAGACCTGTAGCAGACCAGTAACAGACCTGTAGCAGACCAGTAACAGACCTGTAGCAGACAGTAACAGACTTGTAGCAGACAGTAACAGACCTGTAGCAGACAGTAACAGACCTGTAGCAGACCAGTAACAGACCTGTAGCAGACAGTAACAGACCTGTAGCAGACCAGTAACAGACCTGTAGCAGACCAGTAACAGACCTGTAGCAGACCAGTAACATACTTGTGGCAGACCAGTAACAGACCTGTAGCAGACCAGTAACAGACTTGTAGCAGACAGTAACAGACCTGTAGCAGACAGTAACAGACCTGTAGCAGTCCAGTAACAGACCTGTAGCAGACCAGTAGCAGACTTGTACCAGACAGTAACAGACCTGTACCAGACAGTAACAGACTTGTAGCTGACCAGTAACAGACTTGTAGCAGACAGTAACAGACCTGTAGCAGACAGTAACAGACCTGTATCAGACCAGTAACAGACCTGTAGCAGACAGTAACAGACTTGTAGCAGACCAGTAACAGACTTGTAGCAGACCAGTAACAGACCTGTAGCAGACAGTAACAGACTTGTAGCGGACAGTAACAGACCTGTAGCAGACCTGAAGCAGACCTGTAGCAGACCAGTAACAGACCTGTAGCAGACCAGTAACAGACCTGTAGCAGACAGTAACAGACCTGTAGCAGACAGTAACAGACCTGTAGCAGACAGTAACAAACCTGTAGCAGACCAGTAACAGACCTGTAGCAGTCCAGTAACAGACCTGTAGCAGACAGTAACAGACCTGTAGCAGACCAGTAACAGACCTGTAGCAGACAGTAACAGACCTGAATCAGACCAGTAACAGACCTGTAGCAGACCAGTAACAGACCTGTAGCATACAGTAACAGACCTGTAGCAGACCAGTAACAGACTTTTAGCAGACAGTAACAGACCTGTAGCAGACAGTAACAGACCTGTAGCAGACCAGTAACAGACCTGTAGCAGACCAGTAACAGACCTGTAGCAGACCAGAAACAGACCGGTAGCAGACAGTAATAGACCTGTAGCAGATAGTAACAGACCTGTAGCAGACAGTAACAGACCTGTAGCAGACAGTAACAGACCTGTAGCAGACAGTAAAAGACTTGTAGCAGACAGTAACAGACCTGTAGCAGACAGTAACAGACCTGTAACAGACCTGTAGCAGACAGTAACAGACCTGTAGCAGACAGTAACAGACTTGTAGCAGACAGTAACAGACCTGTAGCAGACAGTAACAGACCTGTAACAGACCTGTAGCAGACAGTAACAGACCTGTAGCAGACAGTAACAGACCTGTAGCAGTCCAGTAACAGACCTGTAGCAGACTTGTACCAGACAGTAACAGACCTGTAGCAGACCAGTAACAGACCTGTAGCAGACAGTAACAGACCTGTAGCAGACCAGTAACAGACTTGTAGCAGACCAGTAACAGACCTTTAGCAGACAGTAACAGACTTGTAGCAGACAGTAACAGACCTGTAGCAGACCAGTAACAGACCTGTAGCACACCAGTAACAGACCTGTAGCAGACAGTAACAGACCTGTAGCAGACCAGTAACAGACCTGTAGCAGACAGTAACAGACCTGTAGCAGACCAGTAACAGACCTGTAGCAGACAGTAACAGACCTGTAGCAGACAGCAACAGACCTGTAGCAGACCAGTAATAGACTTGTAGCAGACCAGTAACACACCTGTAGCATACAGTAACAGACCTGTAGCAGACCAGTAACAGACGTTTAGCAGACAGTAACAGACCTGTAGCAGACAGTAACAGACCTGTAGCAGACCAGTAACAGACCTGTAGCAGACCAGTAACAGACCTGTAGCAGACCAGAAACAGACCGGTAGCAGACAGTAATAGACCTGTAGCAGATAGTAACAGACCTGTAGCAGACAGTAACAGACCTGTAGTAGACCAGTAACAGACCTGTAGCAGACAGTAACAGACCTGTAGCAGACAGTAACAGACTTGTAGAAGACAGTAACAGACCTGTAGCAGACAGTAACAGACCTGTAGCAGACAGTAACAGACCTGTAGCAGACAGTAACAGACCTGTAGCAGACCTGTAGCAGACCAGTAACATACTTGTGGCAGACCAGTAACAGACCTGTAGCAGACCAGTAACAGACTTGTAGCAGACAGTAACAGACCTGTAGCAGACAGTAACAGACCTGTAGCAGTCCAGTAACAGACCTGTAGCAGACCAGTAGCAGACTTGTACCAGACAGTAACAGACCTGTACCAGACAGTAACAGACTTGTAGCTGACCAGTAACAGACTTGTAGCAGACAGTAACAGACCTGTAGCAGACAGTAACAGACCTGTATCAGACCAGTAACAGACCTGTAGCAGACAGTAACAGACTTGTAGCAGACCAGTAACAGACTTGTAGCAGACCAGTAACAGACCTGTAGCAGACAGTAACAGACTTGTAGCGGACAGTAACAGACCTGTAGCAGACCTGTAGCAGACCTGTAGCAGACCAGTAACAGACCTGTAGCAGACCAGTAACAGACCTGTAGCAGACAGTAACAGACCTGTAGCAGACAGTAACAGACCTGTAGCAGACAGTAACAAACCTGTAGCAGACCAGTAACAGACCTGTAGCAGTCCAGTAACAGACCTGTAGCAGACAGTAACAGACCTGTAGCAGACCAGTAACAGACCTGTAGCAGACAGTAACAGACCTGAATCAGACCAGTAACAGACCTGTAGCAGACCAGTAACAGACCTGTAGCATACAGTAACAGACCTGTAGCAGACCAGTAACAGACTTTTAGCAGACAGTAACAGACCTGTAGCAGACAGTAACAGACCTGTAGCAGACCAGTAACAGACCTGTAGCAGACCAGTAACAGACCTGTAGCAGACCAGAAACAGACCGGTAGCAGACAGTAATAGACCTGTAGCAGATAGTAACAGACCTGTAGCAGACAGTAACAGACCTGTAGCAGACAGTAACAGACCTGTAGCAGACAGTAAAAGACTTGTAGCAGACAGTAACAGACCTGTAGCAGACAGTAACAGACCTGTAGCAGTCCAGTAACAGACCTGTAGCAGACCAGTAGCAGACTTGTACCAGACAGTAACAGACCTGTAGCAGACCAGTAACAGACCTGTAGCAGACAGTAACAGACCTGTAGCAGACAGTAACAGACCTGTAGCAGACCAGTAACTGACCTGTAGCAGACAGTAACAGACTTGTAGCAGACAGTAACAGACCTGTAGCAGACCAGTAACAGACCTGTAGCACACCAGTAACAGACCTGTAGCAGACAGTAACAGACCTGTAGCAGACCAGTGACAGACCTGTAGCAGACCAGTAACAGACCTGTAGCAGACAGTAACAGACCTGTAGCAGACCAGTAACAGACCTGTAGCAGACAGTAACAGACCTGTAGCAGACAGTAACAGACCTGTAGCAGACCAGTGATAGACTTGTAGCAGACCAGTAACAGACCTGTAGCATACAGTAACAGACCTGTAGCAGACCAGTAACAGACTTTTAGCAGACAGTAACAGACCTGTAGCAGACCAGTAACAGACCTGTAGCAGACCAGTAACAGACCTGTAGCAGACCAGAAACAGACCTGTAGCAGACCAGAAACAGACCTGTAGCAGACAGTAATAGACCTGTAGCAGATAGTAACAGACCTGTAGCAGACAGTAACAGACCTGTAGCAGAAAGTAACAGACCTGTAGCAGACCAGTAACAGACCTGTAGCCGACCAGTAACAGACTTGTGGCAGACCAGTAACAGACCTGTAGCAGACAGTAACAGACCTGTAGCAGTCCAGTAACAGACCTGTAGCAGACCAGTAACAGACTTGTAGCAGACAGTAACAGACCTTTAGCAGACAGTAACAGAACTGTAACAGACCTGTAGCAGACCTGTAGCAGACCAGGAACATACTTGTGGCAGACCAGTAACAGACCTGTAGCAGACCAGTAACAGACTTGTAGCAGACAGTAACAGACCTGTAGCAGTCCAGTAACAGACCTGTAGCAGACCAGTAGCAGACTTGTACCAGACAGTAACAGACCTGTACCAGACAGTAACAGACTTGTAGCTGACCAGTAACAGACTTGTAGCAGACAGTAACAGACCTGTAGCAGACCAGTAACAGACCTGTAGCAGACCAGTAAATGACCTGTAGCAGACAGTAACAGACTTGTAGCAGACAGTAACAGACCTGTAGCAGACAGTAACAGACCTGTAGCAGACCAGTAACAGACCTGTAGCAGACAGTAACAGACCTGTAGCAGACCAGTAACAGACCTGTAGCAGACCAGTAACAGACCTGTAGCAGACCAGTAACAGACCTGTAGCAGACCAGTAACAGACTTTTAGCAGACAGTAACAGACCTGTAGCAGACAGTAACAGACCTGTAGAAGACCAGTAACAGACCTGTAGCAGACCAGTAACAGACCTGTAGCAGACCAGAAACAGACCGGTAGCAGACAGTAATAGACCTGTAGCAGACAGTAACAGACCTGTAGCAGACAGTAACAGACCTGTAGCAGACAGTAACAGACCTGTAGCAGACAGTAACAGACCTGTACCAGACCAGTAACAGACCTGTAGCAGACAGTAACAGACCTGTAGCAGACAGTAACAGACCTGTACCAGACCAGTAACAAACTTGTAGCAGACAGTAACAGACCTGTAGCAGACCAGTAACAGACCTGTAGCAACCCAGTAACAGACCTGTAGCAGACCAGTAACAGACCTGTAGCAGACAGTAACAGACCTGTAGCAGACCAGTAACAGACTTGTAGCAGACAGTAACAGACCTGTAGCAGATAGTAACAGACCTGTACCAGACAATAACAGACCTGTACCAGACCAGTAACAGACTTGTAGCAGACTGTAACAGACCTGTAGTAGACAGTAACAGACATGTAGCAGACCAGTAACAGACTTGTAGCAGACAGTAACAGACCTGTAGCAGACCAGTAACAGACCTGTAGCAGACCAGTAACAGACTTGTAGCAGACCAGTAACAGACCTGTAGCAGACAGTAATAGACCTGTAGCAGACAGTAACAGACCTGTATCAGAAGTAACAGACCTGTAGCAGACCAGTAACAGACCTGTAGCAGACAGTAACAGACCTGTAGCAGACCAGTAGCAGACCTGTAGCAGACAGTAAAAGACCTGTAGCAGACAGTAACAGACCTGTAGCAGACCAGTAACAGACCTGTAGCAGACAGTAACAGACCTGTAGCAGACCAGTAACAGACCTGTAGCAGACAGTAACAGACCTGTAGCAGACAGTAACAGACTTGTAGCAGACAGTAACAGACCGGTAGCAGACAGTAACAGACCTGTAGCAGATAGTAACAGACCTGTAGCAGACAGTAACAGACCTGTAGCAGACCAGTAACAGACCTGTAGTAGACAGTAACAGACCTGTAGCAGACAGTAACAGACCTGTAGCAGACCAGTAACAGACTTGTAGCAGACAGTAACAGACCTGTAGCAGACAGTAACAGACCTGTAGCAGACAGTAACAGACCTGTAGCACACCAGTAACAGACCTGTAGCAGACAGTAACAGACCTGTAGCAGACCTGTAGCAGACCAGTAACAGACCTGTAGCAGACAGTAACAGACCTGTACCAGACCAGTAACAAACTTGTAGCAGACAGTAACAGACCTGTAGCAGACAGTAACAGACCTGTAGCAGACCAGTAACAGACTTGTAGCAGACAGTAACAGACCTGTAGCAGACCAGTAACAGACCTGTAGCACACCAGTAACAGACCTGTAGCAGACCAGTAACAGACCTGTAGCAGACAGTAACAGACCTGTAGCAGACCAGTAACAGACTTGTAGCAGACAGTAACAGACCTGTAGCAGACAGTAACAGACCTGTAGCAGACAGTAACAGACCTGTACCAGACCAGTAACAGACTTGTAGCAGACTGTAAAAGACCTGTAGCAGACAGTAACAGACCTGTAGCAGTCCAGTAACAGACTTGTAGCAGACAGTAACAGACCTGTAGCAGACCAGTAACAGACCTGTAGCAGACCAGTAACAGACTTGTAGCAGACCAGTAACAGACCTGTAGCAGACAGTAACAGACCTGTAGCAGACAGTAACAGACCTGTAGCAGAAGTAACAGACCTGTAGCAGACCAGTAACAGACCTGTAGCAGAAGTAACAGACCTGTAGCAGAAGTAACAGACCTGTAGCAGACCAGTAACAGACCTGTAGCAGATAGTAACAGACCTGTAGCAGACCAGTAACAAACCTGTAGCAGACAGTAAAAGACCTGTAGCAGACAGTAACAGACCTGTAGCAGACCAGTAACAGACCTGTAGCAGACAGTAACAGACCTGTAGCAGACCAGTAAAAGATCTGTAGCAGACCAGTAACAGACCTGTAGCAGACAGTAAAAGACCTGTAGCAGACAGTAACAGACCTGTAGCAGACCAGTAACAGACTTGTAGCAGACAGTAACAGACCTGTAGCAGACAGTAACAGACCTGTAGCAGACCAGTAACAGACTTGTAGCAGACAGTAACAGACCTGTAGCAGTCCAGTAACAGACCTGTAGCAGACCAGTAACAGACCTGTAGCAGACCAGTAACAGACCTGTAGCAGACAGTAATAGACCTGTAGCAGACAGTAACAGACCTGTAGCAGAAGTAACAGACCTGTAGCAGACCAGTAACAGACCTGTAGCAGACCAGTAACAGACTTTTAGCAGACAGTAAGAGACCTGTAGCAGACAGTAACAGACCTGTAGCACACCAGTAACAGACCTGTAGGAGACAGTAACAGACCTGTAGCAGACCAGTAACAGACCTGTAGCAGACAGTAACAGACCTGTAGCAGACCAGTAACAGACCTGTAGCAGACCAGTAACAGACCTGTAGCAGACAGTAACAGACCTGTAGCAGACCAGTAATAGACTTGTAGCAGACCAGTAACAGACCTGTAGCATACAGTAACAGACCTGTAGCAGACCAGTAACAGACTTTTAGCAGACAGTAACAGACCTGTAGCAGACAGTAACAGACCTGTAGCAGACCAGTAACAGACCTGTAGCAGACCAGTAACAGACCTGTAGCAGACCAGAAACAGACCGGTAGCAGACAGTAATAGACCTGTAGCAGATAGTAACAGACCTGTAGCAGACAGTAACAGACCTGTAGCAGACCAGTAACAGACCTGTTGCAGACAGTAACCGACCTTTAGCAGACAGTAACAGACCTGTAGCAGACAGTAACAGACTTGTAGAAGACAGTAACAGACCTGTAGCAGACAGTAACAGACCTGTAGCAGACAGTAACAGACCTGTAGCAGACAGTAACAGACCTGTAGCAGACCAGTAACATACTTGTGGCAGACCAGTAACAGACCTGTAGCAGACCAGTAACAGACTTGTAGCAGACAGTAACAGACCTGTAGCAGACAGTAACAGACCTGTAGCAGACCAGTAACAGACCTGTAGCCGACCAGTAACAGACTTGTGGCAGACCAGTAACAGACCTGTGGCAGACCAGTAAAAGACTTGTGTCAGACCAGTGACAGACCTGTAGCAGACCAGTAACAGACTTGTAGCAGAACAGTAACAGACCTGTAGCAGACAGTAACAGACCTGTAGCAGACAGTAACAGACTTGTAGCAGACAGTAACAGACCTGTAGCAGACAGTAACAGACCTGTAACAGACCTGTAGCAGACAGTAACAGACCTGTAGCAGACAGTAACAGACCTGTAGCAGTCCAGTAACAGACCTGTAGCAGACCAGTAGCAGACTTGTACCAGACAGTAACAGACCTGTAGCAGACAGTAACAGACCTGTAGCAGACAGTAACAGACTTGTAGCTGACCAGTAACAGGCTTGTAGCAGACAGTAACAGACCTGTAGCAGACAGTAACAGACCTGTAGCAGACCAGTAACAGACCTGTAGCAGACAGTAACAGACCTGTAGCAGACAGTAACAGACTTGTAGCAGACCAGTAACAGACCTGTAGCAGACAGTAACAGACTTGTAGCGGACAGTAACAGACCTGTAGCAGACCAGTAACAGACCTGTAGCACACCAGTAACAGACCTGTAGCAGACAGTAACAGACCTGTAGCAGACCAGTAACAGACCTGTAGCAGACCAGTAACAGACCTGTAGCAGACCAGTAACAGACCTGTAGCAGACCAGTAACAGACCTGTAGCAGACAGTAACAGACCTGTAGCAGACAGTAACAGACCTGTAGCAGACCAGTAACATACTTGTGGCAGACCAGTAACAGACCTGTAGCAGACCAGTAACAGACTTGTAGCAGACAGTAACAGACCTGTAGCAGACAGTAACAGACCTGTAGCAGACCAGTAACAGACCTGTAGCCGACCAGTAAAAGACTTGTGGCAGACCAGTAACAGACCTGTGACAGACCAGTAACAGACTTGTGTCAGACCAGTGACAGACCTGTAGCAGACCAGTAACAGACCTGTAGCAGACAGTAACAGACCTGTAGCAGTCCAGTAACAGACCTGTAGCAGACCAGTAACAGACTTGTAGCAGACAGTAACAGACCTTTAGCAGACAGTAACAGACCTGTAGCAGACCTGTAGCAGACCAGTAACATACTTGTGGCAGACCAGTAACAGACCTGTAGCAGACCAGTAACAGACTTGTAGCAGACAGTAACAGACCTGTAGCAGACAGTAACAGACCTGTAGCAGTCCAGTAACAGACCTGTAGCAGACCAGTAGCAGACTTGTACCAGACAGTAACAGACCTGTACCAGACAGTAACAGACTTATAGCTGACCAGTAACAGACTTGTAGCAGACAGTAACAGACCTGCAGCAGACAGTAACAGACCTGTAGCAGACCAATAACAGACCTGTAGCAGACCAGTAACAGACTTGTAGGAGAACAGTAACAGACCTGTAGCAGACAGTAACAGACCTGTAGTAGACAGTAACAGACTTGTAGCAGACAGTAACAGACCTGTAGCAGACAGTAACAGACCTGTAAGAGACCTGTAGCAGACAGTAAAAGACCTGTAGCAGACAGTAACAGACCTGTAGCAGTCCAGTAACAGACCTGTAGCAGACCAGTAGCAGACTTGTACCAGACAGTAACAGACCTGTAGCAGACCAGTAACAGACCTGTAGCAGACAGTAACAGACCTGTAGCAGACAGTAACAGACTTGTAGCAGACCAGTAACAGACCTGTAGCAGACAGTAACAGACTTGTAGCAGACAGTAACAGACCTGTAGCAGACCAGTAACAGACCTGTAGCACACCAGTAACAGACCTGTAGCAGACAGTAACAGACCTGTAGCAGACCAGTAACAGACCTGTAGCAGACCAGTAACAGACCTGTAGCAGACCAGTAACAGACCTGTAGCAGACAGTAACAGACCTGTAGCAGACCAGTAACAGACCTGTAGCAGACAGTAACAGACCTGTAGCAGACAGTAACAGACCTGTAGCAGACCAGTAATAGACTTGTAGCAGACCAGTAACAGACCTGTAGCATACAGTAACAGACCTGTAGCAGACCAGTAACAGACTTTTAGCAGACAGTAACAGACCTGTAGCAGACAGTAACAGACCTGTAGCAGACCAGTAACAGACCTGTAGCAGACCAGAAACAGACCGGTAGCAGACAGTAATAGACCTGTAGCAGATAGTAACAGACCTGTAGCAGACAGTAACAGACCTGTAGTAGACCAGTAACAGACCTGTAGCAGACAGTAACAGACCTGTAGCAGACAGTAAAAGACTTGTAGAAGACAGTAACAGACCTGTAGCAGTCCAGTAACAGACCTGTAGCAGACCAGTAGCAGACTTGTACCAGACAGTAACAGACCTGTACCAGACAGTAACAGACTTATAGCTGACCAGTAACAGACTTGTAGCAGACAGTAACAGACCTGCAGCAGACAGTAACAGACCTGTAGCAGACCAATAACAGACCTGTAGCAGACCAGTAACAGACTTGTAGCAGAACAGTAACAGACCTGTAGCAGACAGTAACAGACCTGTAGTAGACAGTAACAGACTTGTAGCAGACAGTAACAGACCTGTAGCAGACAGTAACAGACCTGTAAGAGACCTGTAGCAGACAGTAAAAGACCTGTAGCAGACAGTAACAGACCTGTAGCAGTCCAGTAACAGACCTGTAGCAGACCAGTAGCAGACTTGTACCAGACAGTAACAGACCTGTAGCAGACCAGTAACAGACCTGTAGCAGACAGTAACAGACCTGTAGCAGACAGTAACAGACTTGTAGCAGACCAGTAACAGACCTGTAGCAGACAGTAACAGACTTGTAGCAGACAGTAACAGACCTGTAGCAGACCAGTAACAGACCTGTAGCACACCAGTAACAGACCTGTAGCAGACAGTAACAGACCTGTAGCAGACCAGTAACAGACCTGTAGCAGACCAGTAACAGACCTGTAGCAGACCAGTAACAGACCTGTAGCAGACAGTAACAGACCTGTAGCAGACCAGTAACAGACCTGTAGCAGACAGTAACAGACCTGTAGCAGACAGTAACAGACCTGTAGCAGACCAGTAATAGACTTGTAGCAGACCAGTAACAGACCTGTAGCATACAGTAACAGACCTGTAGCAGACCAGTAACAGACTTTTAGCAGACAGTAACAGACCTGTAGCAGACAGTAACAGACCTGTAGCAGACCAGTAACAGACCTGTAGCAGACCAGAAACAGACCGGTAGCAGACAGTAATAGACCTGTAGCAGATAGTAACAGACCTGTAGCAGACAGTAACAGACCTGTAGTAGACCAGTAACAGACCTGTAGCAGACAGTAACAGACCTGTAGCAGACAGTAAAAGACTTGTAGAAGACAGTAACAGACCTGTAGCAGACAGTAACAGACCTGTAGCAGACAGTAACAGACCTGTAGCAGACCAGTAACAGACCTGTAGCAGACAGTAACAGACCTGTAGCAGTCCAGTAACAGACCTGTAGCAGACAGTAACAGACTTTTAGCAGACAGTAACAGACCTGTAGCAGACAGTAACCACCTGTAGCAGACCAGTAACAGACCTGTAGCAGACCAGTAACAGACCTGTAGCAGACCAGAAACAAACCGGTAGCAGACAGTAACAGACCTGTAGCAGACAGTAACAGACTTGTAGAAAACAGTAACAGACCTGTAGCAGACAGTAACAGACCTGTAGCAGACAGTAACAGACCTGTAGCAGACCAGTAACAGACCTGTAGCCGACCAGTAACAGACTTGTGGCAGACAGTAACAGACCTGTAGCAGACAGTAACAGACTTGTGTCAGACCAGTGACAGACCTGTAGCAGACCAGTAACAGACTTGTAGCAGACAGTAACAGACCTGTAGCAGACAGTAACAGACCTGTAGCAGACCAGTAACAGACCTGTAGCCGACCAGTAACAGACTTGTGGCAGACCAGTAACAGACCTGTGGCAGACCAGTAACAGACTTGTGTCAGACCAGTGACAGACCTGTAGCAGACCAGTAACAGACCTGTAGCAGACAGTAACAGACCTGTAGCAGACAGTAACAGACCTGTAGCAGTCCAGTAACAGACCTGTAGCAGACCAGTAGCAGACTTGTACCAGACAGTAACAGACCTGTACCAGACAGTAACAGACTTGTAGCTGACCAGTAACAGACTTGTAGCAGACAGTAACAGACCTGTAGCAGACAGTAACAGACCTGTAGTGGACCAGTAACAGAACTGTAGCAGACCAGTAACAGACTTGTAGCAGAACAGTAACAGACCTGTAGCAGACAGTAACAGACTTGTAGCAGACAGTAACAGACCTGTAGCAGACCAGTAACAGACCTGTAACAGACCTGTAGCAGACAGTAACAGACCTGTAGCAGACAGTAACAGACCTGTAGCAGTCCAGTAACAGACCTGTAGCAGACCAGTAGCAGACTTGTACCAGACAGTAACAGACCTGTAGCAGACCAGTAACAGACCTGTAGCAGACAGTAACAGACCTGTAGCAGACAGTAACAGACTTGTAGCAGACCAGTAACAGACCTGTAGCAGACAGTAACAGACTTGTAGCAGACAGTAACAGACCTGTAGCAGACCAGTAACAGACCTGTAGCACACCAGTAACAGACCTGTAGCAGACAGTAACAGACCTGTAGCAGACCAGTAACAGACCTGTAGCAGACCAGTAACAGACCTGTAGCAGACCAGTAACAGACCTGTAGCAGACAGTAACAGACCTGTAGCAGGCCAGTAACAGACTTGTAGCAGACAGTAACAGACCTGTAGCAGACAGTAACAGACCTGTACCAGACCAGTAACAGACTTGTAGCAGACTGTAACAGACCTGTAGCAGACAGTAACAGACCTGTAGCTGACCAGTAACAGACTTGTAGCAGACAGTAACAGACCTGTAGCAGACCAGTAACAGACCTGTAGCAGACCAGTAACAGACTTGTAGCAGACCAGTAACAGACCTGTAGAAGACAGTAATAGACCTGTAGGAGACAGTAACAGACCTGTAGCAGAAGTAACAGACCTGTAGCAGACCAGTAACAGACCTGTAGCAGACAGTAACAGACCTGTAGCAGACCAGTAGCAGACCTGTAGCAGAAAGTAAAAGACCCATAGCAGACAGTAACAGACCTGTAGCAGACAGTAACAGACCTGTAGCAGACCAGTAACAGACTTGTAGCAGACAGTAACAGACCTGTAGCAGACAGTAACAGACCTGTAGCAGACAGTAACAGACCTGTACCAGACCAGTAACAGACTTGTAGCAGACTGTAAAAGACCTGTAGCAGACAGTAACAGACCTGTAGCAGTCCAGTAACAGACTTGTAGCAGACAGTAACAGACCTGTAGCAGACCAGTAACAGACCTGTAGCAGACCAGTAACAGACTTGTAGCAGACCAGTAACAGACCTGTAGCAGACAGTAACAGACCTGTAGCAGACAGTAACAGACCTGTAGCAGAAGTAACAGACCTGTAGCAAACCAGTAACAGACCTGTAGCAGAAGTAACAGACCTGTAGCAGAAGTAACAGACCTGTAGCAGACCAGTAACAGACCTGTAGCAGATAGTAACAGACCTGTAGCAGACCAGTAACAAACCTGTAGCAGACAGTAAAAGACCTGTAGCAGACAGTAACAGACCTGTAGCAGACCAGTAACAGACCTGTAGCAGACAGTAACAGACCTGTAGCAGACCAGTAAAAGATCTGTAGCAGACCAGTAACAGACCTGTAGCAGACAGTAAAAGACCTGTAGCAGACAGTAACAGACCTGTAGCAGACCAGTAACAGACTTGTAGCAGACAGTAACAGACCTGTAGCAGACAGTAACAGACCTGTAGCAGACCAGTAACAGACTTGTAGCCGACAGTAACAGACCTGTAGCAGACCAGTAACAGACCTGTAGCAGACCAGTAACAGACCTGTAGCAGACCAGTAACAGACCTGTAGCAGACAGTAATAGACCTGTAGCAGACAGTAACAGACCTGTAGCAGAAGTAACAGACCTGTAGCAGACCAGTAACAGACCTGTAGCAGACCAGTAACAGACTTTTAGCAGACAGTAAGAGACCTGTAGCAGACAGTAACAGACCTGTAGCAGACAGTAACAGACCTGTAGCAGACCAGTAACAGACCTGTAGCAGACAGTAACAGACCTGTAGCAGACCAGTAACAGACCTGTAGCAGACCAGTAACAGACCTTTAGCAGACAGTAACAGACCTGTAGCAGACCAGTAATAGACTTGTAGCAGACCACTAACAGACCTGTAGCATACAGTAACAGACCTGTAGCAGACCAGTAACAGACTTTTAGCAGACAGTAACAGACCTGTAGCAGACAGTAACAGACCTGTAGCAGACCAGTAACAGACCTGTAGCAGACCAGTAACAGACCTGTAGCAGACCAGAAACAGACCGGTAGCAGACAGTAATAGACCTGTAGCAGATAGTAACAGACCTGTAGCAGACAGTAACAGACCTGTAGCAGACCAGTAAAAGACCTGTTGCAGACAGTAACCGACCTTTAGCAGACAGTAACAGACCTGTAGCAGACAGTAACAGACTTGTAGAAGACAGTAACAGACCTGTAGCAGACAGTAACAGACCTGTAGCAGACAGTAACAGACCTGTAGCAGACAGTAACAGACCTGTAGCAGACAGTAACAGACCTGTAGCAGACCAGTAACATACTTGTGGCAGACCAGTAACAGACCTGTAGCAGACCAGTAACAGACTTGTAGCAGACAGTAACAGACCTGTAGCAGACAGTAACAGACCTGTAGCAGACCAGTAACAGACCTGTAGCCGACCAGTAACAGACTTGTGGCAGACCAGTAACAGACCTGTGGCAGACCAGTAAAAGACTTGTGTCAGACCAGTGACAGACCTGTAGCAGACCAGTAACAGACTTGTAGCAGAACAGTAACAGACCTGTAGCAGACAGTAACAGACCTGTAGCAGACAGTAACAGACTTGTAGCAGACAGTAACAGACCTGTAGCAGACAGTAACAGACCTGTAGCAGACAGTAACAGACCTGTAGCAGTCCAGTAACAGACCTGTAGCAGACCAGTAGCAGACTTGTACCAGACAGAAACAGACCTGTAGCAGACAGTAACAGACCTGTAGCAGACAGTAACAGACTTGTAGCTGACCAGTAACAGACTTGTAGCAGACAGTAACAGACCTGTAGCAGACAGTAACAGACCTGTAGCAGACCAGTAACAGACCTGTAGCAGACAGTAACAGACCTGTAGCAGACAGTAACAGACTTGTAGCAGACCAGTAACAGACCTGTAGCAGACAGTAACAGACTTGTAGCGGACAGTAACAGACCTGTAGCAGACCAGTAACAGACCTGTAGCACACCAGTAACAGACCTGTAGCAGACAGTAACAGACCTGTAGCAGACCAGTAACAGACCTGTAGCAGACAGTAACAGACCTGTAGCAGACCAGTAACAGACCTGTAGCAGACCAGTAACAGACCTGTAGCAGACCAGTAACAGACCTGTAGCAGACAGTAACAGACCTGTAGCAGACAGTAACAGACCTGTAGCAGACCAGTAACATACTTGTGGCAGACCAGTAACAGACCTGTAGCAGACCAGTAACAGACTTGTAGCAGACAGTAACAGACCTGTAGCAGACAGTAACAGACCTGTAGCAGACCAGTAACAGACCTGTAGCCGACCAGTAAAAGACTTGTGGCAGACCAGTAACAGACCTGTGACAGACCAGTAACAGACTTGTGTCAGACCAGTGACAGACCTGTAGCAGACCAGTAACAGACCTGTAGCAGACAGTAACAGACCTGTAGCAGTCCAGTAACAGACCTGTAGCAGACCAGTAACAGACTTGTAGCAGACAGTAACAGACCTTTAGCAGACAGTAACAGACCTGTAGCAGACCTGTAGCAGACCAGTAACATACTTGTGGCAGACCAGTAACAGACCTGTAGCAGACCAGTAACAGACTTGTAGCAGACAGTAACAGACCTGTAGCAGACAGTAACAGACCTGTAGCAGTCCAGTAACAGACCTGTAGCAGACCAGTAGCAGACTTGTACCAGACAGTAACAGACCTGTACCAGACAGTAACAGACTTATAGCTGACCAGTAACAGACCTGTAGCAGACCAGTAACAGACCTGTAGCAGACAGTAACAGACCTGTAGCAGTCCAGTAACAGACCTGTAGCAGACAGTAACAGACTTTTAGCAGACAGTAACAGACCTGTAGCAGACAGTAACCACCTGTAGCAGACCAGTAACAGACCTGTAGCAGACCAGTAACAGACCTGTAGCAGACCAGAAACAAACCGGTAGCAGACAGTAACAGACTTGTAGAAAACAGTAACAGACCTGTAGCAGACAGTAACAGACCTGTAGCAGACAGTAACAGACCTGTAGCAGACCAGTAACAGACCTGTAGCCGACCAGTAACAGACTTGTGGCAGACAGTAACAGACCTGTAGCAGACAGTAACAGACTTGTGTCAGACCAGTGACAGACCTGTAGCAGACCAGTAACAGACTTGTAGCAGACAGTAACAGACCTGTAGCAGACAGTAACAGACCTGTAGCAGTCCAGTAACAGACCTGTAGCCGACCAGTAACAGACTTGTGGCAGACCAGTAACAGACCTGTGGCAGACCAGTAACAGACTTGTGTCAGACCAGTGACAGACCTGTAGCAGACCAGTAACAGACTTGTAGCAGACAGTAACAGACCTGTAGCAGACAGTAACAGACCTGTAGCAGTCCAGTAACAGACCTGTAGCAGACCAGTAGCAGACTTGTACCAGACAGTAACAGACCTGTACCAGACAGTAACAGACTTGTAGCTGACCAGTAACAGACTTGTAGCAGACAGTAACAGACCTGTAGCAGACAGTAACAGACCTGTAGCAGACCAGTAACAGAACTGTAGCAGACCAGTAACAGACTTGTAGCAGAACAGTAACAGACCTGTAGCAGACAGAAACAGACTTGTAGCAGACAGTAACAGACCTGTAGCAGACCAGTAACAGACCTGTAACAGACCTGTAGCAGACAGTAACAGACCTGTAGCAGACAGTAACAGACCTGTAGCAGTCCAGTAACAGACCTGTAGCAGACCAGTAGCAGACTTGTACCAGACAGTAACAGACCTGTAGCAGACCAGTAACAGACCTGTAGCAGACAGTAACAGACCTGTAGCAGACAGTAACAGACTTGTAGCAGACCAGTAACAGACCTGTAGCAGACAGTAACAGACTTGTAGCAGACAGTAACAGACCTGTAGCAGACCAGTAACAGACCTGTAGCACACCAGTAACAGACCTGTAGCAGACAGTAACAGACCTGTAGCAGACCAGTAACAGACCTGTAGCAGACCAGTAACAGACCTGTAGCAGACAGTAACAGACCTGTAGCAGACAGTAACAGACTTGTAGCAGACCAGTAACAGACCTGTAGCAGACAGTAACAGACTTGTAGCGGACAGTAACAGACCTGTAGCAGACCAGTAACAGACCTGTAGCACACCAGTAACAGACCTGTAGCAGACAGTAACAGACCTGTAGCAGACCAGTAACAGACCTGTAGCAGACAGTAACAGACCTGTAGCAGACCAGTAACAGACCTGTAGCAGACCAGTAACAGACCTGTAGCAGACCAGTAACAGACCTGTAGCAGACCAGTAACAGACCTGTAGCAGACAGTAACAGACCTGTAGCAGACAGTAACAGACCTGTAGCAGACCAGTAACATACTTGTGGCAGACCAGTAACAGACCTGTAGCAGACCAGTAACAGACTTGTAGCAGACAGTAACAGACCTGTAGCAGACAGTAACAGACCTGTAGCAGACCAGTAACAGACCTGTAGCCGACCAGTAAAAGACTTGTGGCAGACCAGTAACAGACCTGTGACAGACCAGTAACAGACTTGTGTCAGACCAGTGACAGACCTGTAGCAGACCAGTAACAGACCTGTAGCAGACAGTAACAGACCTGTAGCAGTCCAGTAACAGACCTGTAGCAGACCAGTAACAGACTTGTAGCAGACAGTAACAGACCTTTAGCAGACAGTAACAGACCTGTAGCAGACCTGTAGCAGACCAGTAACATACTTGTGGCAGACCAGTAACAGACCTGTAGCAGACCAGTAACAGACTTGTAGCAGACAGTAACAGACCTGTAGCAGACAGTAACAGACCTGTAGCAGTCCAGTAACAGACCTGTAGCAGACCAGTAGCAGACTTGTACCAGACAGTAACAGACCTGTACCAGACAGTAACAGACTTATAGCTGACCAGTAACAGACCTGTAGCAGACCAGTAACAGACCTGTAGCAGACAGTAACAGACCTGTAGCAGTCCAGTAACAGACCTGTAGCAGACAGTAACAGACTTTTAGCAGACAGTAACAGACCTGTAGCAGACAGTAACCACCTGTAGCAGACCAGTAACAGACCTGTAGCAGACCAGTAACAGACCTGTAGCAGACCAGAAACAAACCGGTAGCAGACAGTAACAGACTTGTAGAAAACAGTAACAGACCTGTAGCAGACAGTAACAGACCTGTAGCAGACAGTAACAGACCTGTAGCAGACCAGTAACAGACCTGTAGCCGACCAGTAACAGACTTGTGGCAGACAGTAACAGACCTGTAGCAGACAGTAACAGACTTGTGTCAGACCAGTGACAGACCTGTAGCAGACCAGTAACAGACTTGTAGCAGACAGTACCAGACCTGTAGCAGACAGTAACAGACCTGTAGCAGACCAGTAACAGACCTGTAGCCGACCAGTAACAGACTTGTGGCAGACCAGTAACAGACCTGTGGCAGACCAGTAACAGACTTGTGTCAGACCAGTGACAGACCTGTAGCAGACCAGTAACAGACTTGTAGCAGACAGTAACAGACCTGTAGCAGACAGTAACAGACCTGTAGCAGTCCAGTAACAGACCTGTAGCAGAGCAGTAGCAGACTTGTACCAGACAGTAACAGACCTGTACCAGACAGTAACAGACTTGTAGCTGACCAGTAACAGACTTGTAGCAGACAGTAACAGACCTGTAGCAGACAGTAACAGACCTGTAGCAGACCAGTAACAGAACTGTAGCAGACCAGTAACAGACTTGTAGCAGAACAGTAACAGACCTGTAGCAGACAGTAACAGACTTGTAGCAGACAGTAACAGACCTGTAGCAGACCAGTAACAGACCTGTAACAGACCTGTAGCAGACAGTAACAGACCTGTAGCAGACAGTAACAGACCTGTAGCAGTCCAGTAACAGACCTGTAGCAGACCAGTAGCAGACTTGTACCAGACAGTAACAGACCTGTAGCAGACCAGTAACAGACCTGTAGCAGACAGTAAAAGACCTGTAGCAGACAGTAACAGACTTGTAGCAGACCAGTAACAGACCTGTAGCAGACAGTAACAGACTTGTAGCAGACAGTAACAGAACTGTAGCAGACCAGTAACAGACCTGTAGCACACCAGTAACAGACCTGTAGCAGACAGTAACAGACCTGTAGCAGACCAGTAACAGACCTGTAGCAGACCAGTAACAGACCTGTAGCAGACCAGTAACAGACCTGTAGCAGACAGTAACAGACCTGTAGCAGACCAGTAACAGACCTGTAGCAGACAGTAACAGACCTGTAGCAGACAGTAACAGACCTGTAGCAGACCAGTAATAGACTTGTAGCAGACCAGTAACAGACCTGTAGCATACAGTAAAAGACCTGTAGCAGACCAGTAACAGACTTTTAGCAGACAGTAACAGACCTGTAGCAGACAGTAACAGACCTGTAGCAGACCAGTAACAGACCTGTAGCTGACCAGTAACAGACCTGTAGCAGACCAGAAACAGACCGGTAGCAGACAGTAATAGACCTGTAGCAGATAGTAACAGACCTGTAGCAGACAGTAACAGACTTGTAGAAGACAGTAACAGACCTGTAGCAGACAGTAACAGACCTGTAGCAGACAGTAACAGACCTGTAGCAGACCAGTAACAGACCTGTAGCCGACCAGTAACAGACTTGTGGCAGACCAGTAACAGACCTGTGGCAGACCAGTAACAGACTTGTGTCAGACCAGTGACAGACCTGTAGCAGACCAGTAACAGACCTGTAGCAGACCAGTAACAGACCTGTAGCAGACAGTAACAGACCTGTAGCAGTCCAGTAACAGACCTGTAGCAGACAGTAACAGACCTGTAGCAGTCCAGTAACAGACCTGTAGCAGACAGTAACAGACTTTTAGCAGACAGTAACAGACCTGTAGCAGACAGTAACCACCTGTAGCAGACCAGTAACAGACCTGTAGCAGACCAGTAACAGACCTGTAGCAGACCAGAAACAAACCGGTAGCAGACAGTAACAGACTTGTAGAAAACAGTAACAGACCTGTAGCAGACAGTAACAGACCTGTAGCAGACAGTAACAGACCTGTAGCAGACCAGTAACAGACCTGTAGCCGACCAGTAACAGACTTGTGGCAGACAGTAACAGACCTGTAGCAGACAGTAACAGACTTGTGTCAGACCAGTGACAGACCTGTAGCAGACCAGTAACAGACTTGTAGCAGACAGTACCAGACCTGTAGCAGACAGTAACAGACCTGTAGCAGACCAGTAACAGACCTGTAGCCGACCAGTAACAGACTTGTGGCAGACCAGTAACAGACCTGTGGCAGACCAGTAACAGACTTGTGTCAGACCAGTGACAGACCTGTAGCAGACCAGTAACAGACTTGTAGCAGACAGTAACAGACCTGTAGCAGACAGTAACAGACCTGTAGCAGTCCAGTAACAGACCTGTAGCAGAGCAGTAGCAGACTTGTACCAGACAGTAACAGACCTGTACCAGACAGTAACAGACTTGTAGCTGACCAGTAACAGACTTGTAGCAGACAGTAACAGACCTGTAGCAGACAGTAACAGACCTGTAGCAGACCAGTAACAGAACTGTAGCAGACCAGTAACAGACTTGTAGCAGAACAGTAACAGACCTGTAGCAGACAGTAACAGACCTGTAGCAGACAGTAACAGACCTGTAGCAGACCAGTAACAGACCTGTAACAGACCTGTAGCAGACAGTAACAGACCTGTAGCAGACAGTAACAGACCTGTAGCAGTCCAGTAACAGACCTGTAGCAGACCAGTAGCAGACTTGTACCAGACAGTAACAGACCTGTAGCAGACCAGTAACAGACCTGTAGCAGACAGTAACAGACCTGTAGCAGACAGTAACAGACTTGTAGCAGACCAGTAACAGACCTGTAGCAGACAGTAACAGACTTGTAGCAGACAGTAACAGACCTGTAGCAGACCAGTAACAGACCTGTAGCACACCAGTAACAGACCTGTAGCAGACAGTAACAGACCTGTAGCAGACCAGTAACAGACCTGTAGCAGACCAGTAACAGACCTGTAGCAGACCAGTAACAGACCTGTAGCAGACAGTAACAGACCTGTAGCAGACCAGTAACAGACCTGTAGCAGACAGTAACAGACCTGTAGCAGACAGTAACAGACCTGTAGCAGACCAGTAATAGACTTGTAGCAGACAGTAACAGACCTGTAGCAGACAGTAACAGACCTGTAGCAGACCAGTAACAGACCTGTAGCTGACCAGTAACAGACCTGTAGCAGACCAGAAACAGACCGGTAGCAGACAGTAATAGACCTGTAGCAGACAGTAACAGACTTGTAGAAGACAGTAACAGACCTGTAGCAGACAGTAACAGACCTGTAGCAGACAGTAACAGACCTGTAGCAGACAGTAACAGACCTGTAGCAGACCAGTAACAGACCTGTAGCAGATAGTAACAGACCTGTAGCAGACAGTAACAGACTTGTAGAAGACAGTAACAGACCTGTAGCAGACAGTAACAGACCTGTAGCAGACAGTAACAGACCTGTAGCAGACCAGTAACAGACCTGTAGCCGACCAGTAACAGACTTGTGGCAGACCAGTAACAGACCTGTGGCAGACCAGTAACAGACTTGTGTCAGACCAGTGACAGACCTGTAGCAGACCAGTAACAGACCTGTAGCAGACCAGTAACAGACCTGTAGCCGACCAGTAACAGACTTGTGGCAGACCAGTAACAGACCTTTAGCAGACAGTAACAGACCTGTAACAGACCTGTAGCAGACCTGTAGCAGACCAGTAACATACTTGTGGCAGACCAGTAACAGACCTGTAGCAGACCTGTAACAGACCTGTAGCAGACAGTAACAGACCTGTAGCAGACAGTAACAGACCTGTAGCAGTCCAGTAACAGACCTGTAGCAGACCAGTAGCAGACTTGTACCAGACAGTAACAGACCTGTAGCAGACAGTAACAGACCTGTAGCAGACAGTAACAGACTTGTAGCTGACCAGTAACAGACTTGTAGCAGACAGTAACAGACCTGTAGCAGACAGTAACAGACCTGTAGCAGACCAGTAACAGACCTGTAGCAGACAGTAACAGACCTGTAGCAGACAGTAACAGACTTGTAGCAGACCAGTAACAGACCTGTAGCAGACAGTAACAGACTTGTAGCGGACAGTAACAGACCTGTAGCAGACCAGTAACAGACCTGTAGCACACCAGTAACAGACCTGTAGCAGACAGTAACAGACCTGTAGCAGACCAGTAACAGACCTGTAGCAGACAGTAACAGACCTGTAGCAGACCAGTAACAGACCTGTAGCAGACCAGTAACAGACCTGTAGCAGACCAGTAACAGACCTGTATCAGACCAGTAACAGACCTGTAGCAGACAGTAACAGACCTGTAGCAGACAGTAACAGACCTGTAGCAGACCAGTAACATACTTGTGGCAGACCAGTAACAGACCTGTAGCAGACAAGTAACAGACTTGTAGCAGACAGTAACAGACCTGTAGCAGACAGTAACAGACCTGTAGCAGACCAGTAACAGACCTGTAGCCGACCAGTAAAAGACTTGTGGCAGACCAGTAACAGACCTGTGACAGACCAGTAACAGACTTGTGTCAGACCAGTGACAGACCTGTAGCAGACCAGTAACAGACCTGTAGCAGACAGTAACAGACCTGTAGCAGTCCAGTAACAGACCTGTAGCAGACCAGTAACAGACTTGTAGCAGACAGTAACAGACCTTTAGCAGACAGTAACAGACCTGTAGCAGACCTGTAGCAGACCAGTAACATACTTGTGGCAGACCAGTAACAGACCTGTAGCAGACCAGTAACAGACTTGTAGCAGACAGTAACAGACCTGTAGCAGACAGTAACAGACCTGTAGCAGTCCAGTAACAGACCTGTAGCAGACCAGTAGCAGACTTGTACCAGACAGTAACAGACCTGTACCAGACAGTAACAGACTTATAGCTGACCAGTAACAGACCTGTAGCAGACCAGTAACAGACCTGTAGCAGACAGTAACAGACCTGTAGCAGTCCAGTAACAGACCTGTAGCAGACAGTAACAGACTTTTAGCAGACAGTAACAGACCTGTAGCAGACAGTAACCAACTGTAGCAGACCAGTAACAGACCTGTAGCAGACCAGTAACAGACCTGTAGCAGACCAGAAAGAAACCGGTAGCAGACAGTAACAGACTTGTAGAAAACAGTAACAGACCTGTAGCAGACAGTAACAGACCTGTAGCAGACAGTAACAGACCTGTAGCAGACCAGTAACAGACCTGTAGCCGACCAGTAACAGACTTGTGGCAGACAGTAACAGACCTGTAGCAGACAGTAACAGACCTGTAGCAGACAGTAACAGACCTGTAGCAGACAGTAACAGACCTGTAGCAGACCAGTAACAGACCTGTAGCCGACCAGTAACAGACTTGTGGCAGACAGTAACAGACCTGTAGCAGACAGTAACAGACTTGTGTCAGACCAGTGACAGACCTGTAGCAGACCAGTAACAGACTTGTAGCAGACAGTAACAGACCTGTAGCAGACAGTAACAGACCTGTAGCAGACCAGTAACAGACCTGTAGCCGACCAGTAACAGACTTGTGGCAGACCAGTAACAGACCTGTGGCAGACCAGTAACAGACTTGTGTCAGACCAGTGACAGACCTGTAGCAGACCAGTAACAGACTTGTAGCAGACAGTAACAGACCTGTAGCAGACAGTAACAGACCTGTAGCAGTCCAGTAACAGACCTGTAGCAGACCAGTAGCAGACTTGTACCAGACAGTAACAGACCTGTACCAGACAGTAACAGACTTGTAGCTGACCAGTAACAGACTTGTAGCAGACAGTAACAGACCTGTAGCAGACAGTAACAGACCTGTAGCAGACCAGTAAAAGAACTGTAGCAGACCAGTAACAGACTTGTAGCAGAACAGTAACAGACCTGTAGCAGACAGTAACAGACTTGTAGCAGACAGTAACAGACCTGTAGCAGACCAGTAACAGACCTGTAACAGACCTGTAGCAGACAGTAACAGACCAGTAGCAGACAGTAACAGACCTGTAGCAGTCCAGTAACAGACCTGTAGCAGACCAGTAGCAGACTTGTACCAGACAGTAACAGACCTGTAGCAGACCAGTAACAGACCTGTAGCAGACAGTAACAGACCTGTAGCAGACAGTAACAGACTTGTAGCAGACCAGTAACAGACCTGTAGCAGACAGTAACAGACTTGTAGCAGACAGTAACAGACCTGTAGCAGACCAGTAACAGACCTGTAGCACACCAGTAACAGACCTGTAGCAGACAGTAACAGACCTGTAGCAGACCAGTAACAGACCTGTAGCAGACCAGTAACAGACCTGTAGCAGACAGTAACAGACCTGTAGCAGACAGTAACAGACTTGTAGCAGACCAGTAACAGACCTGTAGCAGACAGTAACAGACTTGTAGCGGACAGTAACAGACCTGTAGCAGACCAGTAACAGACCTGTAGCACACCAGTAACAGACCTGTAGCAGACAGTAACAGACCTGTAGCAGACCAGTAACAGACCTGTAGCAGACAGTAACAGACCTGTAGCAGACCAGTAACAGACCTGTAGCAGACCAGTAACAGACCTGTAGCAGACCAGTAACAGACCTGTAGCAGACCAGTAACAGACCTGTAGCAGACAGTAACATACCTGTAGCAGACAGTAACAGACCTGTAGCAGACCAGTAACATACTTGTGGCAGACCAGTAACAGACCTGTAGGAGACCAGTAACAGACTTGTAGCAGACAGTAACAGACCTGTAGCAGACAGTAACAGACCTGTAGCAGACCAGTAACAGACCTGTAGCCGACCAGTAAAAGACTTGTGGCAGACCAGTAACAGACCTGTGACAGACCAGTAACAGACTTGTGTCAGACCAGTGACAGACCTGTAGCAGACCAGTAACAGACCTGTAGCAGACAGTAACAGACCTGTAGCAGTCCAGTAACAGACCTGTAGCAGACCAGTAACAGACTTGTAGCAGACAGTAACAGACCTTTAGCAGACAGTAACAGACCTGTAGCAGACCTGTAGCAGACCAGTAACATACTTGTGGCAGACCAGTAACAGACCTGTAGCAGACCAGTAACAGACTTGTAGCAGACAGTAACAGACCTGTAGCAGACAGTAACAGACCTGTAGCAGTCCAGTAACAGACCTGTAGCAGACCAGTAGCAGACTTGTACCAGACAGTAACAGACCTGTACCAGACAGTAACAGACTTTTAGCTGACCAGTAACAGACCTGTAGCAGACCAGTAACAGACCTGTAGCAGACAGTAACAGACCTGTAGCAGTCCAGTAACAGACCTGTAGCAGACAGTAACAGACTTTTAGCAGACAGTAACAGACCTGTAGCAGACAGTAACCACCTGTAGCAGACCAGTAACAGACCTGTAGCAGACCAGTAACAGACCTGTAGCAGACCAGAAACAAACCGGTAGCAGACAGTAACAGACTTGTAGAAAACAGTAACAGACCTGTAGCAGACAGTAACAGACCTGTAGCAGACAGTAACAGACCTGTAGCAGACCAGTAACAGACCTGTAGCCGACCAGTAACAGACTTGTGGCAGACAGTAACAGACCTGTAGCAGACCAGTAATAGACTTGTTGCAGACCAGTAACAGACCTGTAGCATACAGTAAAAGACCTGTAGCAGACCAGTAACAGACTTTTAGCAGACAGTAACAGACCTGTAGCAGACAGTAACAGACCTGTAGCAGACCAGTAACAGACCTGTAGCAGACCAGTAACAGACCTGTAGCAGACCAGAAACAGACCGGTAGCAGACAGTAATAGACCTGTAGCAGATAGTAACAGACCTGTAGCAGACAGTAACAGACTTGTAGAAGACAGTAACAGACCTGTAGCAGACAGTAACAGACCTGTAGCAGACAGTAACAGACCTGTAGCAGACCAGTAACAGACCTGTAGCCGACCAGTAACAGACTCTTGGCAGACCAGTAACAGACCTGTGGCAGACCAGTAACAGACTTGTGTCAGACCAGTGACAGACCTGTAGCAGACCAGTAACAGACCTGTAGCAGACCAGTAACAGACCTGTAGCAGACAGTAACAGACCTGTAGCAGTCCAGTAACAGACCTGTAGCAGACCAGTAACAGACTTGTAGCAGACAGTAACAGACCTTTAGCAGACAGTAACAGACCTGTAACAGACCTGTAGCAGACCTGTAGCAGACCAGTAACGTACTTGTGGCAGACCAGTAACAGACCTGTAGCAGACCAGTAACAGACTTGTAGCAGACAGTAACAGACCTGTAGCAGACAGTAACAGACCTGTAGCAGTCCAGTAACAGACCTGTAGCAGACCAGTAGCAGACTTGTACCAGACAGTAACAGACCTGTACCAGACAGTAACAGACTTGTAGCTGACCAGTAACAGACTTGTAGCAGACAGTAACAGACCTGTAGCAGACCAGTAACAGACCTGTAGCAGACAGTAACAGACCTGTAGCAGACAGTAACAGACCTGTAGCAGACAGTAACAGACCTGTACCAGACCAGTAACAAACTTGTAGCAGACAGTAACAGACCTGTAGCAGACAGTAACAGACCTGTAGCAGACCAGTAACAGACTTGTAGCAGACAGTAACAGACCTGTAGCAGACCAGTAACAGACCTGTAGCAACCCAGTAACAGACCTGTAGCAGACCAGTAACAGACCTGTAGCAGACAGTAACAGACCTGTAGCAGACCAGTAACAGACTTGTAGCAGACAGTAACAGACCTGTAGCAGACAGTAACAGACCTGTAGCAGACAGTAACAGACCTGTAGCAGACCAGTAACAGACTTGTAGCAGACTGTAACAGACCTGTAGCAGACAGTAACAGACCTGTACCAGACCAGTAACAGACCTGTAGCAGACCAGTAACAGACCTGTAGCAGACAGTAACAGACCTGTAGCAGGCCAGTAACAGACTTGTAGCAGACAGTAACAGACCTGTAGCAGACCAGTAACAGACCTGTAGCAGACAGTAACAGACTTGTAGCGGACAGTAACAGACCTGTAGCAGACCAGTAACAGACCTGTAGCACACCAGTAACAGACCTGTAGCAGACAGTAACAGACCTGTAGCAGACCAGTAACAGACCTGTAGCAGACAGTAACAGACCTGTAGCAGACCAGTAACAGACCTGTAGCAGACCAGTAACAGACCTGTAGCAGACCAGTAACAGACCTGTAGCAGACCAGTAACAGACCTGTAGCAGACAGTAACATACCTGTAGCAGACAGTAACAGACCTGTAGCAGACCAGTAACATACTTGTGGCAGACCAGTAACAGACCTGTAGCAGACCAGTAACAGACTTGTAGCAGACAGTAACAGACCTGTAGCAGACAGTAACAGACCTGTAGCAGACCAGTAACAGACCTGTAGCCGACCAGTAAAAGACTTGTGGCAGACCAGTAACAGACCTGTGACAGACCAGTAACAGACTTGTGTCAGACCAGTGACAGACCTGTAGCAGACCAGTAACAGACCTGTAGCAGACAGTAACAGACCTGTAGCAGTCCAGTAACAGACCTGTAGCAGACCAGTAACAGACTTGTAGCAGACAGTAACAGACCTTTAGCAGACAGTAACAGACCTGTAGCAGACCTGTAGCAGACCAGTAACATACTTGTGGCAGACCAGTAACAGACCTGTAGCAGACCAGTAACAGACTTGTAGCAGACAGTAACAGACCTGTAGCAGACAGTAACAGACCTGTAGCAGTCCAGTAACAGACCTGTAGCAGACCAGTAGCAGACTTGTACCAGACAGTAACAGACCTGTACCAGACAGTAACAGACTTATAGCTGACCAGTAACAGACCTGTAGCAGACCAGTAACAGACCTGTAGCAGACAGTAACAGACCTGTAGCAGTCCAGTAACAGACCTGTAGCAGACAGTAACAGACTTTTAGCAGACAGTAACAGACCTGTAGCAGACAGTAACCACCTGTAGCAGACCAGTAACAGACCTGTAGCAGACCAGTAACAGACCTGTAGCAGACCAGAAACAAACCGGTAGCAGACAGTAACAGACTTGTAGAAAACAGTAACAGACCTGTAGCAGACAGTAACAGACCTGTAGCAGACAGTAACAGACCTGTAGCAGACCAGTAACAGACCTGTAGCCGACCAGTAACAGACTTGTGGCAGACAGTAACAGACCTGTAGCAGACCAGTAATAGACTTGTTGCAGACCAGTAACAGACCTGTAGCATACAGTAAAAGACCTGTAGCAGACCAGTAACAGACTTTTAGCAGACAGTAACAGACCTGTAGCAGACAGTAACAGACCTGTAGCAGACCAGTAACAGACCTGTAGCAGACCAGTAACAGACCTGTAGCAGACCAGAAACAGACCGGTAGCAGACAGTAATAGACCTGTAGCAGATAGTAACAGACCTGTAGCAGACAGTAACAGACTTGTAGAAGACAGTAACAGACCTGTAGCAGACAGTAACAGACCTGTAGCAGACAGTAACAGACCTGTAGCAGACCAGTAACAGACCTGTAGCCGACCAGTAACAGACTTGTGGCAGACCAGTAACAGACCTGTGGCAGACCAGTAACAGACTTGTGTCAGACCAGTGACAGACCTGTAGCAGACCAGTAACAGACCTGTAGCAGACCAGTAACAGACCTGTAGCAGACAGTAACAGACCTGTAGCAGTCCAGTAACAGACCTGTAGCAGACCAGTAACAGACTTGTAGCAGACAGTAACAGACCTTTAGCAGACAGTAACAGACCTGTAACAGACCTGTAGCAGACCTGTAGCAGACCAGTAACGTACTTGTGGCAGACCAGTAACAGACCTGTAGCAGACCAGTAACAGACTTGTAGCAGACAGTAACAGACCTGTAGCAGACAGTAACAGACCTGTAGCAGTCCAGTAACAGACCTGTAGCAGACCAGTAGCAGACTTGTACCAGACAGTAACAGACCTGTACCAGACAGTAACAGACTTGTAGCTGACCAGTAACAGACTTGTAGCAGACAGTAACAGACCTGTAGCAGACCAGTAACAGACCTGTAGCAGACAGTAACAGACCTGTAGCAGACAGTAACAGACCTGTAGCAGACAGTAACAGACCTGTACCAGACCAGTAACAAACTTGTAGCAGACAGTAACAGACCTGTAGCAGACAGTAACAGACCTGTAGCAGACCAGTAACAGACTTGTAGCAGACAGTAACAGACCTGTAGCAGACCAGTAACAGACCTGTAGCAACCCAGTAACAGACCTGTAGCAGACCAGTAACAGACCTGTAGCAGACAGTAACAGACCTGTAGCAGACCAGTAACAGACTTGTAGCAGACAGTAACAGACCTGTAGCAGACAGTAACAGACCTGTAGCAGACAGTAACAGACCTGTAGCAGACCAGTAACAGACTTGTAGCAGACTGTAACAGACCTGTAGCAGACAGTAACAGACCTGTACCAGACCAGTAACAGACCTGTAGCAGACCAGTAACAGACCTGTAGCAGACAGTAACAGACCTGTAGCAGGCCAGTAACAGACTTGTAGCAGACAGTAACAGACCTGTAGCAGACCGTAACAGACCTGTACCAGACCAGTAACAGACTTGTAGCAGACTGTAACAGACCTGTAGCAGACAGTAACAGACCTGTAGCTGACCAGTAACAGACTTGTAGCAGACAGTAACAGACCTGTAGCAGACCAGTAACAGACCTGTAGCAGACCAGTAACAGACTTGTAGCAGACCAGTAACAGACCTGTAGAAGACAGTAATAGACCTGTAGCAGACAGTAACAGACCTGTAGCAGAAGTAACAGACCTGTAGCAGACCAGTAACAGACCTGTAGCAGACAGTAACAGACCTGTAGCAGACCAGTAGCAGACCTGTAGCAGACAGTAAAAGACCCATAGCAGACAGTAACAGACCTGTAGCAGACAGTAACAGACCTGTAGCAGACCAGTAACAGACTTGTAGCAGACAGTAACAGACCTGTAGCAGACAGTAACAGACCTGTAGCAGACAGTAACAGACCTGTACCAGACCAGTAACAGACTTGTAGCAGACTGTAAAAGACCTGTAGCAGACAGTAACAGACCTGTAGCAGTCCAGTAACAGACTTGTAGCAGACAGTAACAGACCTGTAGCAGACCAGTAACAGACCTGTAGCAGACCAGTAACAGACTTGTAGCAGACCAGTAACAGACCTGTAGCAGACAGTAACAGACCTGTAGCAGACAGTAACAGACCTGTAGCAGAAGTAACAGACCTGTAGCAGACCAGTAACAGACCTGTAGCAGAAGTAACAGACCTGTAGCAGAAGTAACAGACCTGTAGCAGACCAGTAACAGACCTGTAGCAGATAGTAACAGACCTGTAGCAGACCAGTAACAAACCTGTAGCAGACAGTAAAAGACCTGTAGCAGACAGTAACAGACCTGTAGCAGACCAGTAACAGACCTGTAGCAGACAGTAACAGACCTGTAGCAGACCAGTAAAAGATCTGTAGCAGACCAGTAACAGACCTGTAGCAGACAGTAAAAGACCTGTAGCAGACAGTAACAGACCTGTAGCAGACCAGTAACAGACTTGTAGCAGACAGTAACAGACCTGTAGCAGACAGTAACAGACCTGTAGCAGACCAGTAACAGACTTGTAGCAGACAGTAACAGACCTGTAGCAGACCAGTAACAGACCTGTAGCAGACCAGTAACAGACCTGTAGCAGACAGTAATAGACCTGTAGCAGACAGTAACAGACCTGTAGCAGAAGTAACAGACCTGTAGCAGACCAGTAACAGACCTGTAGCAGACCAGTAACAGACTTTTAGCAGACAGTAAGAGACCTGTAGCAGACAGTAACAGACCTGTAGCACACCAGTAACAGACCTGTAGCAGACAGTAACAGACCTGTAGCAGACCAGTAACAGACCTGTAGCAGACAGTAACAGACCTGTAGCAGACCAGTAACAGACCTGTAGCAGACCAGTAACAGACCTGTAGCAGACAGTAACAGACCTGTAGCAGACCAGTAATAGACTTGTAGCAGACCAGTAACAGACCTGTAGCATACAGTAACAGACCTGTAGCAGACCAGTAACAGACTTTTAGCAGACAGTAACAGACCTGTAGCAGACAGTAACAGACCTGTAGCAGACCAGTAACAGACCTGTAGCAGACCAGTAAAAGACCTGTAGCAGACCAGAAACAGACCGGTAGCAGACAGTAATAGACCTGTAGCAGATAGTAACAGACCTGTAGCAGACAGTAACAGACCTGTAGCAGACCAGTAACAGACCTGTTGCAGACAGTAACCGACCTTTAGCAGACAGTAACAGACCTGTAGCAGACAGTAACAGACTTGTAGAAGACAGTAACAGACCTGTAGCAGACAGTAACAGACCTGTAGCAGACAGTAACAGACCTGTAGCAGACAGTAACAGACCTGTAGCAGACAGTAACAGACCTGTAGCAGACCAGTAACATACTTGTGGCAGACCAGTAACAGACCTGTAGCAGACCAGTAACAGACTTGTAGCAGACAGTAACAGACCTGTAGCAGACAGTAACAGACCTGTAGCAGACCAGTAACAGACCTGTAGCCGACCAGTAACAGACTTGTGGCAGACCAGTAACAGACCTGTGGCAGACCAGTAAAAGACTTGTGTCAGACCAGTGACAGACCTGTAGCAGACCAGTAACAGACTTGTAGCAGAACAGTAACAGACCTGTAGCAGACAGTAACAGACCTGTAGCAGACAGTAACAGACTTGTAGCAGACAGTAACAGACCTGTAGCAGACAGTAACAGACCTGTAACAGACCTGTAGCAGACAGTAACAGACCTGTAGCAGACAGTAACAGACCTGTAGCAGTCCAGTAACAGACCTGTAGCAGACCAGTAGCAGACTTGTACCAGACAGTAACAGACCTGTAGCAGACAGTAACAGACCTGTAGCAGACAGTAACAGACTTGTAGCTGACCAGTAACAGACTTGTAGCAGACAGTAACAGACCTGTAGCAGACAGTAACAGACCTGTAGCAGACCAGTAACAGACCTGTAGCAGACAGTAACAGACCTGTAGCAGACAGTAACAGACTTGTAGCAGACCAGTAACAGACCTGTAGCAGACAGTAACAGACTTGTAGCGGACAGTAACAGACCTGTAGCAGACCAGTAACAGACCTGTAGCACACCAGTAACAGACCTGTAGCAGACCAGTAACAGACCTGTAGCAGACCAGTAACAGACCTGTAGCAGACCAGTAACAGACCTGTAGCAGACCAGTAACAGACCTGTAGCAGACCAGTAACAGACCTGTAGCAGACAGTAACAGACCTGTAGCAGACAGTAACAGACCTGTAGCAGACCAGTAACATACTTGTGGCAGACCAGTAACAGACCTGTAGCAGACCAGTAACAGACTTGTAGCAGACAGTAACAGACCTGTAGCAGACAGTAACAGACCTGTAGCAGACCAGTAACAGACCTGTAGCCGACCAGTAAAAGACTTGTGGCAGACCAGTAACAGACCTGTGACAGACCAGTAACAGACTTGTGTCAGACCAGTGACAGACCTGTAGCAGACCAGTAACAGACCTGTAGCAGACAGTAACAGACCTGTAGCAGTCCAGTAACAGACCTGTAGCAGACCAGTAACAGACTTGTAGCAGACAGTAACAGACCTTTAGCAGACAGTAACAGACCTGTAGCAGACCTGTAGCAGACCAGTAACATACTTGTGGCAGACCAGTAACAGACCTGTAGCAGACCAGTAACAGACTTGTAGCAGACAGTAACAGACCTGTAGCAGACAGTAACAGACCTGTAGCAGTCCAGTAACAGACCTGTAGCAGACCAGTAGCAGACTTGTACCAGACAGTAACAGACCTGTACCAGACAGTAACAGACTTATAGCTGACCAGTAACAGACTTGTAGCAGACAGTAACAGACCTGCAGCAGACAGTAACAGACCTGTAGCAGACCAATAACAGACCTGTAGCAGACCAGTAACAGACTTGTAGCAGAACAGTAACAGACCTGTAGCAGACAGTAACAGACCTGTAGTAGACAGTAACAGACTTGTAGCAGACAGTAACAGACCTGTAGCAGACAGTAACAGACCTGTAAGAGACCTGTAGCAGACAGTAAAAGACCTGTAGCAGACAGTAACAGACCTGTAGCAGTCCAGTAACAGACCTGTAGCAGACCAGTAGCAGACTTGTACCAGACAGTAACAGACCTGTAGCAGACCAGTAACAGACCTGTAGCAGACAGTAACAGACCTGTAGCAGACAGTAACAGACTTGTAGCAGACCAGTAACAGACCTGTAGCAGACAGTAACAGACTTGTAGTAGACAGTAACAGACCTGTAGCAGACCAGTAACAGACCTGTAGCAGACCAGTAACAGACCTGTAGCAGACCAGTAACAGACCTGTAGCAGACCAGTAACAGACCTGTAGCAGACAGTAACAGACCTGTAGCAGACCAGTAACAGACCTGTAGCAGACAGTAACAGACCTGTAGCAGACAGTAACAGACCTGTAGCAGACCAGTAATAGACTTGTAGCAGACCAGTAACAGACCTGTAGCATACAGTAAAAGACCTGTAGCAGACCAGTAACAGACTTTTAGCAGACAGTAACAGACCTGTAGCAGACAGTAACAGACCTGTAGCAGACCAGTAACAGACCTGTAGCAGACCAGTAACAGACCTGTAGCAGACCAGAAACAGACCGGTAGCAGACAGTAATAGACCTGTAGCAGATAGTAACAGACCTGTAGCAGACTGTAACAGACCTGTAGCAGACCAGTAACAGACCTGTAGCAGACCAGTAACAGACCTGTAGCAGACCAGAAACAGACCGGTAGCAGACAGTAACAGACTTGTAGAAGACAGTAACAGACCTGTAGCAGACAGTAACAGACCTGTAGCAGACAGTAACAGACCTGTAGCAGACCAGTAACAGACCTGTAGCCGACCAGTAACAGACTTGTGGCAGACCAGTAACAGACCTGTGGCAGACCAGTACCAGACTTGTGTCAGACCAGTGACAGACCTGTAGCAGACCAGTAACAGACCTGTAGCAGACCAGTAACAGACCTGTAGCAGACAGTAACAGACCTGTAGCAGTCCAGTAACAGACCTGTAGCAGACCAGTAACAGACTTGTAGCAGACAGTAACAGACCTTTAGCAGACAGTAACAGACCTGTAACAGACCTGTAGCAGACCTGTAGCAGACCAGTAACATACTTGTGGCAGACCAGTAACAGACCTGTAGCAGACCAGTAACAGACTTGTAGCAGACAGTAACAGACCTGTAGCAGACAGTAACAGACCTGTAGCAGTGCAGTAACAGACCTGTAGCAGACCAGTAGCAGACTTGTACCAGACAGTAACAGACCTGTACCAGACAGTAACAGACTTGTAGCTGACCAGTAACAGACTTGTAGCAGACAGTAACAGACCTGTAGCAGACAGTAACAGACCTGTATCAGACCAGTAACAGACCTGTAGCAGACAGTAACAGACTTGTAGCAGACAGTAACAGACTTGTAGCAGACCAGTAACAGACCTGTAGCAGACAGTAACAGACTTGTAGCAGACAGTAACAGACCTGTAGCAGACCAGTAACAGACCTGTAGCAGACAGTAACAGACCTGTAGCAGACCAGAAACAGACCTGTAGCAGACAGTAACAGACCTGTAGCAGACCAGTAACAGACCTGTAGCAGACCATTAACAGACCTGTAGCAGACAGTAACAGACCTGTAGCAGACAGTAACAGACCTGTAGCAGACAGTAACAGACCTGTAGCAGACCAGTAACAAACTTGTAGCAGACAGTAACAGACCTGTAGCAGACAGTAACAGACCTGTAGCAGACCAGTAACAGACTTGTAGCAGACAGTAACAGACCTGTAGCAGACCAGTAACAGACCTGTAGCAACCCAGTAACAGACCTGTAGCAGACCAGTAACAGACCTGTAGCAGACAGTAACAGACCTGTAGCAGACCAGTAACAGACTTGTAGCAGACAGTAACAGACCTGTAGCAGACAGTAACAGACCTGTAGCAGACAGTAACAGACCTGTAGCAGACCAGTAACAGACTTGTAGCAGACTGTAACAGACCTGTAGCAGACAGTAACAGACCTGTACCAGACCAGTAACAGACTTGTAGCAGACTGTAACAGACCTGTAGTAGACAGTAACAGACCTGTAGCAGACCAGTAACAGACTTGTAGCAGACAGTAACAGACCTGTAGCAGACCAGTAACAGACCTGTAGCAGACCAGTAACAGACTTGTAGCAGACCAGTAACAGACCTGTAGCAGACAGTAATAGACCTGTAGCAGACAGTAACAGACCTGTAGCAGAAGTAACAGACCTGTAGCAGACCAGTAACAGACCTGTAGCAGACAGTAACAGACCTGTAGCAGACAGTAAAAGACCTGTAGCAGACAGTAACAGACCTGTAGCAGACCAGTAACAGACCTGTAGCAGACAGTAACAGACCTGTAGCAGACCAGTAACAGACCTGTACCAGACAGTAACAGACCTGTAGCAGACAGTAACAGACTTGTAGCAGACAGTAACAGACCGGTAGCAGACAGTAATAGACCTGTAGCAGATAGTAACAGACCTGTAGCAGACAGTAACAGACCTGTAGCAGACCAGTAACAGACTTGTAGGAGACAGTAACAGACCTGTAGCAGACAGTAACAGACCTGTAGCACACCAGTAACAGACCTGTAGCAGACAGTAACAGACCTGTAGCAGACCAGTAGCAGACCAGTAACAGACCTGTAGCAGACAGTAACAGACCTGTAGCAGACAGTAACAGACCTGTACCAGACCAGTAACAAACTTGTAGCAGACAGTAACAGACCTGTAGCAGACAGTAACAGACTTGTAGCAGACAGTAACAGACCTGTAGCAGACAGTAACAGACCTGTACCAGACCAGTAACAGACTTGTAGCAGACTGTAACAGACCTGTAGCAGACAGTAACATACCTGTAGCAGACCAGTAACAGACCTGTAGCACACCAGTAACAGACCTGTAGCAGACCAGTAACAGACTTGTAGCAGACCAGTAACAGACCTGTAGCAGACCAGTAACAGACTTGTAGCAGACAGTAACAGACCTGTAGCAGACAGTAACAGACCTGTACCAGACCAGTAACAGACTTGTAGCAGACTGTAACAGACCTGTAGCAGACAGTAACATACCTGTAGCAGACCAGTAACAGACCTGTAGCAGACAGTAACAGACCTGTAGCAGACAGTAACAGACTTGTAGCAGACCAGTAACAGACTTGTAGCAGACCAGTAACAGACCTGTAGCAGACAGTAACAGACTTGTAGCAGACAGTAACAGACCTGTAGCAGACCAGTAACAGACCTGTAGCACACCAGTAACAGACCTGTAGCAGACAGTAACAGACCTGTAGCAGACCAGTAACAGACCTGTAGCAGACCAGTAACAGACCTGTAGCAGACCAGTAACAGACCTGTAGCAGACAGTAACAGACCTGTAGCAGACCAGTAACAGACCTGTAGCAGACAGTAACAGACCTGTAGCAGACAGTAACAGACCTGTAGCAGACCAGTAATAGACTTGTAGCAGACCAGTAACAGACCTGTAGCATACAGTAAAAGACCTGTAGCAGACCAGTAACAGACTTTTAGCAGACAGTAACAGACCTGTAGCAGACAGTAACAGACCTGTAGCAGACCAGTAACAGACCTGTAGCAGACCAGTAACAGACCTGTAGCAGACCAGAAACAGACCGGTAGCAGACAGTAATAGACCTGTAGCAGATAGTAACAGACCTGTAGCAGACCAGTAACAAACTTGTAGCAGACAGTAACAGACCTGTAGCAGACAGTAACAGACCTGTAGCAGACCAGTAACAGACTTGTAGCAGACAGTAACAGACCTGTAGCAGACCAGTAACAGACCTGTAGCAACCCAGTAACAGACCTGTAGCAGACCAGTAACAGACCTGTAGCAGACAGTAACAGACCTGTAGCAGACCAGTAACAGACTTGTAGCAGACAGTAACAGACCTGTAGCAGACCAGTAACAAACTTGTAGCAGACAGTAACAGACCTGTAGCAGACAGTAACAGACCTGTAGCAGACCAGTAACAGACTTGTAGCAGACAGTAACAGACCTGTAGCAGACCAGTAACAGACCTGTAGCAACCCAGTAACAGACCTGTAGCAGACCAGTAACAGACCTGTAGCAGACAGTAACAGACCTGTAGCAGACCAGTAACAGACTTGTAGCAGACAGTAACAGACCTGTAGCAGACAGTAACAGACCTGTAGCAGACAGTAACAGACCTGTAGCAGACCAGTAACAGACTTGTAGCAGACTGTAACAGACCTGTAGCAGACAGTAACAGACCTGTACCAGACCAGTAACAGACTTGTAGCAGACTGTAACAGACCTGTAGTAGACAGTAACAGACCTGTAGCAGACCAGTAACAGACTTGTAGCAGACAGTAACAGACCTGTAGCAGACCAGTAACAGACCTGTAGCAGACCAGTAACAGACTTGTAGCAGACCAGTAACAGACCTGTAGCAGACAGTAATAGACCTGTAGCAGACAGTAACAGACCTGTAGCAGAAGTAACAGACCTGTAGCAGACCAGTAACAGACCTGTAGCAGACAGTAACAGACCTGTAGCAGACAGTAAAAGACCTGTAGCAGACAGTAACAGACCTGTAGCAGACCAGTAACAGACCTGTAGCAGACAGTAACAGACCTGTAGCAGACCAGTAACAGACCTGTACCAGACAGTAACAGACCTGTAGCAGACAGTAACAGACTTGTAGCAGACAGTAACAGACCGGTAGCAGACAGTAATAGACCTGTAGCAGATAGTAACAGACCTGTAGCAGACAGTAACAGACCTGTAGCAGACCAGTAACAGACCTGTAGCAGACAGTAACAGACTTGTAGCAGACAGTAACAGACCTGTAGCAGACAGTAACAGACCTGTAGCACACCAGTAACAGACCTGTAGCAGACAGTAACAGACCTGTAGCAGACCAGTAGCAGACCAGTAACAGACCTGTAGCAGACAGTAACAGACCTGTAGCAGACAGTAACAGACCTGTACCAGACCAGTAACAAACTTGTAGCAGACAGTAACAGACCTGTAGCAGACAGTAACAGACTTGTAGCAGACAGTAACAGACCTGTAGCAGACAGTAACAGACCTGTACCAGACCAGTAACAGACTTGTAGCAGACTGTAACAGACCTGTAGCAGACAGTAACATACCTGTAGCAGACCAGTAACAGACCTGTAGCACACCAGTAACAGACCTGTAGCAGACCAGTAACAGACTTGTAGCAGACCAGTAACAGACCTGTGGCAGACCAGTAACAGACTTGTAGCAGACAGTAACAGACCTGTAGCAGACAGTAACAGACCTGTACCAGACCAGTAACAGACTTGTAGCAGACTGTAACAGACCTGTAGCAGACAGTAACATACCTGTAGCAGACCAGTAACAGACTTGTAGCAGACAGTAACAGACCTGTAGCAGACCAGTAACAGACCTGTAGCAGACCAGTAACAGACTTGTAGCAGACCAGTAACAGACCTGTAGAAGACAGTAATAGACCTGTAGCAGACAGTAACAGACCTGTAGCAGAAGTAACAGACCTGTAGCAGACCAGTAACAGACCTGTAGCAGACCAGTAGCAGACCTGTAGCAGACAGTAAAAGATCCGTAGCAGACAGTAACAGACCTGTAGCAGACCAGTAACAGACCTGTAGCAGACAGTAACAGACCTGTAGCAGACCAGTAACAGACCTGTAGCAGACAGTAACAGACCTGTAGCAGACCAGTAACAGACTTGTAGCAGACAGTAACAGACCTGTAGCAGACCAGTAACAGACCTGTAGCAGACCAGTAACAGACTTGTAGCAGACCAGTAACAGACCTGTAGCAGACAGTAATAGACCTGTAGCAGACAGTAACAGACCTGTAGCAGAAGTAACAGACCTGTAGCAGACCAGTAACAGACCTGTAGCAGACAGTAACAGACCTGTAGCAGACCAGTAGCAGACCTGTAGCAGACAGTAAAAAACCTGTAGCAGACCAGTAACAGACCTGTAGCAGACAGTAACAGACCTGTAGCAGACCAGTAACAGACCTGTAGCAGACAGTAACAGACCTGTAGCAGACAGTAACAGACTTGTAGCAGACAGTAACAGACCGGTAGCAGACAGTAATAGACCTGTAGCAGATAGTAACAGACCTGTAGCAGACAGTAACAGACCTGTAGCAGACCAGTAACAGACCTGTAGCAGACAGTAACAGACCTGTAGCAGACAGTAACAGACCTGTAGCAGACCAGTATCAGACTTGTAGCAGACAGTAACAGACCTGTAGCAGACAGTAACAGACTTGTAGCAGACAGTAACAGACCTGTAGCAGACAGTAACAGACCTGTAGCACACCAGTAACAGACCTGTAGCAGACAGTAACAGACCTGTAGCAGACCTGTAGCAGACCAGTAACAGACCTGTAGCAGACAGTAACAGACCTGTAACAAACTTGTAGCAGACAGTAACAGACCTGTAGCAGACAGTAACAGACCTGTAGCAGACCAGTAACAGACTTGTAGCAGACAGTAACAGACCTGTAGCAGACCAGTAACAGACCTGTAGCACACCAGTAACAGACCTGTAGCAGACCAGTAACAGACCTGTAGCAGACAGTAACAGACCTGTAGCAGACCAGTAACAGACTTGTAGCAGACAGTAACAGACCTGTAGCACACCAGTAACAGACCTGTAGCAGACAGTAACAGACCTGTAGCAGACCAGTAACAGACCTGTAGCAGACAGTAACAGACCTGTAGCAGACCAGTAACAGACCTGTAGCAGACCAGTAACAGACCTGTAGCAGACAGTAACAGACCTGTAGCAGACCAGTAATACACTTGTAGCAGACCAGTAACAGACCTGTAGCATACAGTAACAGACCTGTAGCAGACCAGTAACAGACCTGTAGCAGACAGTAACAGACCTGTAGCAGACAGTAACAGACCTGTAGCAGACCAGTAACAGACCTGTAGCAGACCAGTAACAGACCTGTAGCAGACCAGAAACAGACCGGTAGCAGACAGTAATAGACCTGTAGCAGATAGTAACAGACCTGTAGCAGACAGTAACAGACATGTAGCAGACCAGTAACAGACCTGTAGCAGACAGTAACAGACCTGTAGCAGACAGTAACAGACCTGTAGCAGACCAGTAACCGAATTGTAGCAGACAGTAACAGACCTGTAGCAGACAGTAACAGACCTGTAGCAGACAGTAACAGACTTGTAGCAGACCAGTAACAGACTTGTAACAGACTGTAACAGACCTGTAGCAGACAGTAACAGACCTGTACCAGACCAGTAACAGACTTGTAGCAGACTGTAACAGACCTGTAGTAGACAGTAACAGACCTGTAGCAGACCAGTAACAGACTTGTAGCAGACAGTAACAGACCTGTAGCAGACCAGTAACAGACCTGTAGCAGACCAGTAACAGACTTGTAGCAGACCAGTAACAGACCTGTAGCAGACAGTAATAGACCTGTAGCAGACAGTAACAGACCTGTAGCAGAAGTAACAGACCTGTAGCAGACCAGTAACAGACCTGTAGCAGACAGTAACAGACCTGTAGCAGACAGTAAAAGGCCTGTAGCAGACAGTAACAGACCTGTAGCAGACCAGTAACAGACCTGTAGCAGACAGTAACAGACCTGTAGCAGACCAGTAACAGACCTGTAGCAGACAGTAACAGACCTGTAGCAGACAGTAACAGACCTGTAGCAGACAGTAAAAAACCTGTAGCAGACCAGTAACAGACCTGTAGCAGACAGTAACAGACCTGTAGCAGACCAGTAACAGACCTGTAGCAGACAGTAACAGACCTGTAGCAGACAGTAACAGACTTGTAGCAGACAGTAACAGACCGGTAGCAGACAGTAATAGACCTGTAGCAGATAGTAACAGACCTGTAGCAGACAGTAACAGACCTGTAGCAGACCAGTAACAGACCTGTAGCAGACAGTAACAGACCTGTAGCAGACAGTAACAGACCTGTAGCAGACCAGTAACAGACTTGTAGCAGACAGTAACAGACCTGTAGCAGACAGTAACAGACTTGTAGCAGACAGTAACAGACCTGTAGCAGACAGTAACAGACCTGTGGCACACCAGTAACAGACCTGTAGCAGACAGTAACAGACCTGTAGCAGACCTGTAGCAGACCAGTAACAGACCTGTAGCAGACAGTAACAGACCTGTAACAAACTTGTAGCAGACAGTAACAGACCTGTAGCAGACAGTAACAGACCTGTAGCAGACCAGTAACAGACTTGTAGCAGACAGTAACAGACCTGTAGCAGACCAGTAACAGACCTGTAGCACACCAGTAACAGACCTGTAGCAGACCAGTAACAGACCTGTAGCAGACAGTAACAGACCTGTAGCAGACCAGTAACAGACTTGTAGCAGACAGTAACAGACCTGTAGCACACCAGTAACAGACCTGTAGCAGACAGTAACAGACCTGTAGCAGACCAGTAACAGACCTGTAGCAGACAGTAACAGACCTGTAGCAGACCACTAACAGACCTGTAGCAGACCAGTAACAGACCTGTAGCAGACAGTAACAGACCTGTAGCAGACAGTAACATACCTGTAGCAGACCAGTAACAGACTTGTAGCAGACAGTAACAGACCTGTAGCAGACCAGTAACAGACCTGTAGCAGACCAGTAACAGACTTGTAGCAGACCAGTAACAGACCTGTAGAAGACAGTAATAGACCTGTAGCAGACAGTAACAGACCTGTAGCAGAAGTAACAGACCTGTAGCAGACCAGTAACAGACCTGTAGCAGACCAGTAGCAGACCTGTAGCAGACAGTAAAAGATCCGTAGCAGACAGTAACAGACCTGTAGCAGACCAGTAACACACCTGTAGCAGACAGTAACAGACCTGTGGCAGACCAGTAACAGACCTGTAGCAGACAGTAACAGACCTGTAGCAGACCAGTAACAGACTTGTAGCAGACAGTAACAGACCTGTAGCAGACCAGTAACAGACCTGTAGCAGACCAGTAACAGACTTGTAGCAGACCAGTAACAGACCTGTAGCAGACAGTAATAGACCTGTAGCAGACAGTAACAGACCTGTAGCAGAAGTAACAGACCTGTAGCAGACCAGTAACAGACCTGTAGCAGACAGTAACAGACCTGTAGCAGACCAGTAGCAGACCTGTAGCAGACAGTAAAAAACCTGTAGCAGACCAGTAACAGACCTGTAGCAGACAGTAACAGACCTGTAGCAGACAGTAACAGACTTGTAGCAGACAGTAACAGACCGGTAGCAGACAGTAATAGACCTGTAGCAGATAGTAACAGACCTGTAGCAGACAGTAACAGACCTGTAGCAGACCAGTAACAGACCTGTAGCAGACAGTAACAGACCTGTAGCAGACAGTAACAGACCTGTAGCAGACCAGTAACAGACTTGTAGCAGACAGTAACAGACCTGTAGCAGACAGTAACAGACTTGTAGCAGACAGTAACAGACCTGTAGCAGACAGTAACAGACCTGTACCACACCAGTAACAGACCTGTAGCAGACAGTAACAGACCTGTAGCAGACCTGTAGCAGACAGTAACAGACCTGTAGCAGACAGTAACAGACCTGTAACAAACTTGTAGCAGACAGTAACAGACCTGTAGCAGACAGTAACAGACCTGTAGCAGACAGTAACAGACTTGTAGCAGACAGTAACAGACCTGTAGCAGACCAGTAACAGACCTGTAGCACACCAGTAACAGACCTGTAGCAGACCAGTAACAGACCTGTAGCAGACAGTAACAGACCTGTAGCAGACCAGTAACAGACTTGTAGCAGACAGTAACAGACCTGTAGCACACCAGTAACAGACCTGTAGCAGACAGTAACAGACCTGTAGCAGACCAGTAACAGACCTGTAGCAGACAGTAACAGACCTGTAGCAGACCAGTAACAGACCTGTAGCAGACCAGTAACAGACCTGTAGCAGACAGTAACAGACCTGTAGCAGACCAGTAATACACTTGTAGCAGACCAGTAACAGACCTGTAGCAGACAGTAACAGACCTGTAGCAGACCAGTAACAGACCTGTAGCAGACAGTAACAGACCTGTAGCAGACAGTAACAGACCTGTAGCAGACCAGTAACAGACCTGTAGCAGACCAGTAACAGACCTGTAGCAGACCAGAAACAGACCGGTAGCAGACAGTAATAGACCTGTAGCAGATAGTAACAGACCTGTAGCAGACAGTAACAGACATGTAGCAGACCAGTAACAGACCTGTAGCAGACAGTAACAGACCTGTAGCAGACAGTAACAGACCTGTAGCAGACCAGTAACCGAATTGTAGCAGACAGTAACAGACCTGTAGCAGACAGTAACAGACCTGTAGCAGACAGTAACAGACTTGTAGCAGACCAGTAACAGACTTGTAACAGACTGTAACAGACCTGTAGCAGACAGTAACAGACCTGTACCAGACCAGTAACAGACTTGTAGTAGACAGTAACAGACCTGTAGCAGACCAGTAACAGACTTGTAGCAGACAGTAACAGACCTGTAGCAGACCAGTAACAGACCTGTAGCAGACCAGTAACAGACTTGTAGCAGACCAGTAACAGACCTGTAGCAGACAGTAATAGACCTGTAGCAGACAGTAACAGACCTGTAGCAGAAGTAACAGACCTGTAGCAGACCAGTAACAGACCTGTAGCAGACAGTAACAGACCTGTAGCAGACAGTAAAAGGCCTGTAGCAGACAGTAACAGACCTGTAGCAGACCAGTAACAGACCTGTAGCAGACAGTAACAGACCTGTAGCAGACCAGTAACAGACCTGTAGCAGACAGTAACAGACCTGTAGCAGACAGTAACAGACCTGTAGCAGACAGTAAAAAACCTGTAGCAGACCAGTAACAGACCTGTAGCAGACAGTAACAGACCTGTAGCAGACCAGTAACAGACCTGTAGCAGACAGTAACAGACCTGTAGCAGACAGTAACAGACTTGTAGCAGACAGTAACAGACCGGTAGCAGACAGTAATAGACCTGTAGCAGATAGTAACAGACCTGTAGCAGACAGTAACAGACCTGTAGCAGACCAGTAACAGACCTGTAGCAGACAGTAACAGACCTGTAGCAGACAGTAACAGACCTGTAGCAGACCAGTAACAGACTTGTAGCAGACAGTAACAGACCTGTAGCAGACAGTAACAGACTTGTAGCAGACAGTAACAGACCTGTAGCACACCAGTAACAGACCTGTAGCAGACAGTAACAGACCTGTAGCAGACCTGTAGCAGACCAGTAACAGACCTGTAGCAGACAGTAACAGACCTGTAACAAACTTGTAGCAGACAGTAACAGACCTGTAGCAGACAGTAACAGACCTGTAGCAGACCAGTAACAGACTTGTAGCAGACAGTAACAGACCTGTAGCAGACCAGTAACAGACCTGTAGCACACCAGTAACAGACCTGTAGCAGACCAGTAACAGACCTGTAGCAGACAGTAACAGACCTGTAGCAGACCAGTAACAGACTTGTAGCAGACAGTAACAGACCTGTAGCACACCAGTAACAGACCTGTAGCAGACAGTAACAGACCTGTAGCAGACCAGTAACAGACCTGTAGCAGACAGTAACAGACCTGTAGCAGACCAGTAACAGACCTGTAGCAGACCAGTAACAGACCTGTAGCAGACAGTAACAGACCTGTAGCAGACCAGTAATACACTTGTAGCAGACCAGTAACAGACCTGTAGCATACAGTAACAGACCTGTAGCAGACCAGTAACAGACCTGTAGCAGACAGTAACAGACCTGTAGCAGACAGTAACAGACCTGTAGGAGACCAGTAACAGACCTGTAGCAGACCAGTAACAGACCTGTAGCAGACCAGAAACAGACCGGTAGCAGACAGTAATAGACCTGTAGCAGATAGTAACAGACCTGTAGCAGACAGTAACAGACATGTAGCAGACCAGTAATAGACCTGTAGCAGACAGTAACAGACCTGTAGCAGACAGTAACAGACCTGTAGCAGACCAGTAACCGAATTGTAGCAGACAGTAACAGACCTGTAGCAGACAGTAACAGACCTGTAGCAGACAGTAACAGACTTGTAGCAGACCAGTAACAGACTTGTAACAGACCTGTAGCAGACAGTAACAGACCTGTACCAGACCAGTAACAGACTTGTAGCAGACTGTAAAAGACCTGTAGTAGACAGTAACAGACCTGTAGCAGACCAGTAACAGACTTGTAGCAGACAGTAACAGACCTGTAGCAGACCAGTAACAGACCTGTAGCAGACCAGTAACAGACTTGTAGCAGACCAGTAACAGACCTGTAGCAGACAGTAATAGACCTGTAGCAGACAGTAACAGACCTGTAGCAGAAGTAACAGACCTGTAGCAGACCAGTAACAGACCTGTAGCAGACAGTAACAGACCTGTAGCAGACAGTAAAAGGCCTGTAGCAGACAGTAACAGACCTGTAGCAGACCAGTAACAGACCTGTAGCAGACAGTAACAGACCTGTAGCAGACCAGTAACAGACCTGTAGCAGACAGTAACAGACCTGTAGCAGACAGTAACAGACCTGTAGCAGACCAGTAACAGACCTGTAGCAGACAGTAACAGACCTGTAGCAGACAGTAACAGACCTGTAGCAGACAGTAACAGACCTGTAGCAGACAGTAACAGACCTGTAGCAGACCAGTAACAGACCTGTAGCAGACAGTAACAGACCTGTAGCAGACAGTAACAGACCTGTAGCAGACCAGTAACAGACTTGTAGCAGACAGTAACAGACCTGTAGCAGACAGTAACAGACTTGTAGCAGACAGTAACAGACCTGTAGCACACCAGTAACAGACCTGTAGCAGACAGTAACAGACCTGTAGCAGACCTGTAGCAGACCAGTAACAGACCTGTAGCAGACAGTAACAGACCTGTAACAAACTTGTAGCAGACAGTAACAGACCTGTAGCAGACAGTAACAGACCTGTAGCAGACCAGTAACAGACTTGTAGCAGACAGTAACAGACCTGTAGCAGACAGTAACAGACCTGTAGCAGACCAGTAACAGACCTGTAGCAGACCAGTAACAGACCTGTAGCAGACCAGAAACAGACCGGTAGCAGACAGTAATAGACCTGTAGCAGATAGTAACAGACCTGTAGCAGACAGTAACAGACATGTAGCAGACCAGTAATAGACCTGTAGCAGACAGTAACAGACCTGTAGCAGACAGTAACAGACCTGTAGCAGACCAGTAACAGACCTGTAGCAGACAGTAACAGACCTGTAGCAGACAGTAACAGACTTGTAGCAGACCAGTAACAGACTTGTAACAGACTGTAACAGACCTGTAGCAGACAGTAACAGACCTGTACCAGACCAGTAACAGACTTGTAGCAGACTGTAAAAGACCTGTAGTAGACAGTAACAGACCTGTAGCAGACCAGTAACAGACTTGTAGCAGACAGTAACAGACCTGTAGCAGACCAGTAACAGACCTGTAGCAGACCAGTAACAGACCTGTAGCAGACAGTAATAGACCTGTAGCAGACAGTAACAGACCTGTAGCAGAAGTAACAGACCTGTAGCAGACCAGTAACAGACCTGTAGCAGACAGTAACAGACCTGTAGCAGACAGTAAAAGGCCTGTAGCAGACAGTAACAGACCTGTAGCAGACCTGTAGCAGACCTGTAGCAGACAGTAACAGACCTGTAGCAGACAGTAACAGACCTGTAAAAAACTTGTAGCAGACAGTAACAGACCTGTAGCAGACAGTAACAGACCTGTAGCAGACAGTAACAGACTTGTAGCAGACAGTAACAGACCTGTAGCAGACCAGTAACAGACCTGTAGCACACCAGTAACAGACCTGTAGCAGACCAGTAACAGACCTGTAGCAGACAGTAACAGACCTGTAGCAGACCAGTAACAGACTTGTAGCAGACAGTAACAGACCTGTAGCAGACAGTAACAGACCTGTAGCAGACAGTAACAGACTTGTAGCAGACAGTAACAGACCTGTAGCAGACCAGTAACAGACCTGTAGCACACCAGTAACAGACCTGTAGCAGACCAGTAACAGACCTGTAGCAGACAGTAACAGACCTGTAGCAGACCAGTAACAGACCTGTAGCAGACAGTAACAGACCTGTAGCAGACAGTAACAGACCTGTAGCAGACCAGTAACAGACTTGTAGCAGACAGTAACAGACCTGTAGCAGACAGTAACAGACTTGTAGCAGACAGTAACAGACCTGTAGCACACCAGTAACAGACCTGTAGCAGACAGTAACAGACCTGTAGCAGACCTGTAGCAGACCAGTAACAGACCTGTAGCAGACAGTAACAGACCTGTAACAAACTTGTAGCAGACAGTAACAGACCTGTAGCAGACAGTAACAGACCTGTAGCAGACCAGTAACAGACTTGTAGCAGACAGTAACAGACCTGTAGCAGACAGTAACAGACCTGTAGCAGACCAGTAACAGACCTGTAGCAGACCAGTAACAGACCTGTAGCAGACCAGAAACAGACCGGTAGCAGACAGTAATAGACCTGTAGCAGATAGTAACAGACCTGTAGCAGACAGTAACAGACATGTAGCAGACCAGTAATAGACCTGTAGCAGACAGTAACAGACCTGTAGCAGACAGTAACAGACCTGTAGCAGACCAGTAACAGACCTGTAGCAGACAGTAACAGACCTGTAGCAGACAGTAACAGACTTGTAGCAGACCAGTAACAGACTTGTAACAGACTGTAACAGACCTGTAGCAGACAGTAACAGACCTGTACCAGACCAGTAACAGACTTGTAGCAGACTGTAAAAGACCTGTAGTAGACAGTAACAGACCTGTAGCAGACCAGTAACAGACTTGTAGCAGACAGTAACAGACCTGTAGCAGACCAGTAACAGACCTGTAGCAGACCAGTAACAGACCTGTAGCAGACAGTAATAGACCTGTAGCAGACAGTAACAGACCTGTAGCAGAAGTAACAGACCTGTAGCAGACCAGTAACAGACCTGTAGCAGACAGTAACAGACCTGTAGCAGACAGTAAAAGGCCTGTAGCAGACAGTAACAGACCTGTAGCAGACCTGTAGCAGACCTGTAGCAGACAGTAACAGACCTGTAGCAGACAGTAACAGACCTGTAGCAGACAGTAACAGACCTGTAGCAGACAGTAACAGACTTGTAGCAGACAGTAACAGACCTGTAGCAGACCAGTAACAGACCTGTAGCACACCAGTAACAGACCTGTAGCAGACCAGTAACAGACCTGTAGCAGACAGTAACAGACCTGTAGCAGACCAGTAACAGACTTGTAGCAGACAGTAACAGACCTGTAGCACACCAGTAACAGACCTGTAGCAGACAGTAACAGACCTGTAGCAGACCAGTAACAGACCTGTAGCAGACAGTAACAGACCTGTAGCAGACCAGTAACAGACCTGTAGCAGACCAGTAACAGACCTGTAGCAGACAGTAACAGACCTGTAGCAGACCAGTAATACACTTGTAGCAGACCAGTAACAGACCTGTAGCATACAGTAACAGACCTGTAGCAGACCAGTAACAGACCTGTAGCAGACAGTAACAGACCTGTAGCAGACAGTAACAGACCTGTAGCAGACCAGTAACAGACCTGTAGCAGACCAGTAACAGACCTGTAGCAGACCAGAAACAGACCGGTAGCAGACAGTAATAGACCTGTAGCAGATAGTAACAGACCTGTAGCAGACAGTAACAGACATGTAGCAGACCAGTAACAGACCTGTAGCAGACAGTAACAGACCTGTAGCAGACAGTAACAGACCTGTAGCAGACCAGTAACCGAATTGTAGCAGACAGTAACAGACCTGTAGCAGACAGTAACAGACCTGTAGCAGACAGTAACAGACTTGTAGCAGACCAGTAACAGACTTGTAACAGACTGTAACAGACCTGTAGCAGACAGTAACAGACCTGTACCAGACCAGTAACAGACTTGTAGTAGACAGTAACAGACCTGTAGCAGACCAGTAACAGACTTGTAGCAGACAGTAACAGACCTGTAGCAGACCAGTAACAGACCTGTAGCAGACCAGTAACAGACTTGTAGCAGACCAGTAACAGACCTGTAGCAGACAGTAATAGACCTGTAGCAGACAGTAACAGACCTGTAGCAGAAGTAACAGACCTGTAGCAGACCAGTAACAGACCTGTAGCAGACAGTAACAGACCTGTAGCAGACAGTAAAAGGCCTGTAGCAGACAGTAACAGACCTGTAGCAGACCAGTAACAGACCTGTAGCAGACAGTAACAGACCTGTAGCAGACCAGTAACAGACCTGTAGCAGACAGTAACAGACCTGTAGCAGACAGTAACAGACCTGTAGCAGACAGTAAAAAACCTGTAGCAGACCAGTAACAGACCTGTAGCAGACAGTAACAGACCTGTAGCAGACCAGTAACAGACCTGTAGCAGACAGTAACAGACCTGTAGCAGACAGTAACAGACTTGTAGCAGACAGTAACAGACCGGTAGCAGACAGTAATAGACCTGTAGCAGATAGTAACAGACCTGTAGCAGACAGTAACAGACCTGTAGCAGACCAGTAACAGACCTGTAGCAGACAGTAACAGACCTGTAGCAGACAGTAACAGACCTGTAGCAGACCAGTAACAGACTTGTAGCAGACAGTAACAGACCTGTAGCAGACAGTAACAGACTTGTAGCAGACAGTAACAGACCTGTAGCACACCAGTAACAGACCTGTAGCAGACAGTAACAGACCTGTAGCAGACCTGTAGCAGACCAGTAACAGACCTGTAGCAGACAGTAACAGACCTGTAACAAACTTGTAGCAGACAGTAACAGACCTGTAGCAGACAGTAACAGACCTGTAGCAGACCAGTAACAGACTTGTAGCAGACAGTAACAGACCTGTAGCAGACCAGTAACAGACCTGTAGCACACCAGTAACAGACCTGTAGCAGACCAGTAACAGACCTGTAGCAGACAGTAACAGACCTGTAGCAGACCAGTAACAGACTTGTAGCAGACAGTAACAGACCTGTAGCACACCAGTAACAGACCTGTAGCAGACAGTAACAGACCTGTAGCAGACCAGTAACAGACCTGTAGCAGACAGTAACAGACCTGTAGCAGACCAGTAACAGACCTGTAGCAGACCAGTAACAGACCTGTAGCAGACAGTAACAGACCTGTAGCAGACCAGTAATACACTTGTAGCAGACCAGTAACAGACCTGTAGCAGACAGTAACAGACCTGTAGCAGACCAGTAACAGACCTGTAGCAGACAGTAACAGACCTGTAGCAGACAGTAACAGACCTGTAGCAGACCAGTAACAGACCTGTAGCAGACCAGTAACAGACCTGTAGCAGACCAGAAACAGACCGGTAGCAGACAGTAATAGACCTGTAGCAGATAGTAACAGACCTGTAGCAGACAGTAACAGACATGTAGCAGACCAGTAATAGACCTGTAGCAGACAGTAACAGACCTGTAGCAGACAGTAACAGACCTGTAGCAGACCAGTAACCGAATTGTAGCAGACAGTAACAGACCTGTAGCAGACAGTAACAGACCTGTAGCAGACAGTAACAGACTTGTAGCAGACCAGTAACAGACTTGTAACAGACCTGTAGCAGACAGTAACAGACCTGTACCAGACCAGTAACAGACTTGTAGCAGACTGTAAAAGACCTGTAGTAGACAGTAACAGACCTGTAGCAGACCAGTAACAGACTTGTAGCAGACAGTAACAGACCTGTAGCAGACCAGTAACAGACCTGTAGCAGACCAGTAACAGACTTGTAGCAGACCAGTAACAGACCTGTAGCAGACAGTAATAGACCTGTAGCAGACAGTAACAGACCTGTAGCAGAAGTAACAGACCTGTAGCAGACCAGTAACAGACCTGTAGCAGACAGTAACAGACCTGTAGCAGACAGTAAAAGGCCTGTAGCAGACAGTAACAGACCTGTAGCAGACCAGTAACAGACCTGTAGCAGACAGTAACAGACCTGTAGCAGACCAGTAACAGACCTGTAGCAGACAGTAACAGACCTGTAGCAGACAGTAACAGACCTGTAGCAGACCAGTAACAGACCTGTAGCAGACAGTAACAGACCTGTAGCAGACAGTAACAGACCTGTAGCAGACCAGTAACAGACCGGTAGCAGACAGTAATAGACCTGTAGCAGATAGTAACAGACCTGTAGCAGACAGTAACAGACCTGTAGCAGACCAGTAACAGACCTGTAGCAGACAGTAACAGACCTGTAGCAGACAGTAACAGACCTGTAGCAGACCAGTAACAGACTTGTAGCAGACAGTAACAGACTTGTAGCAGACAGTAACAGACTTGTAGCAGACAGTAACAGACCTGTAGCAGAAGGTAACAGACCTGTAGCACACCAGTAACAGACCTGTAGCAGACAGTAACAGACCTGTAGCAGACCTGTAGCAGACCAGTAACAGACCTGTAGCAGACCAGTAACAGACCTGTAGCAGACCAGTAACAGACTTGTAGCAGACCAGTAACAGACCTGTAGCAGACAGTAATAGACCTGTAGCAGACAGTAACAGACCTGTAGCAGAAGTAACAGACCTGTAGCAGACCAGTAACAGACCTGTAGCAGACAGTAACAGACCTGTAGCAGACAGTAAAAGGCCTGTAGCAGACAGTAACAGACCTGTAGCAGACCAGTAACAGACCTGTAGCAGACAGTAACAGACCTGTAGCAGACCAGTAACAGACCTGTAGCAGACAGTAACAGACCTGTAGCAGACAGTAACAGACCTGTAGCAGACAGTAAAAAACCTGTAGCAGACCAGTAACAGACCTGTAGCAGACAGTAACAGACCTGTAGCAGACCAGTAACAGACCTGTAGCAGACAGTAACAGACCTGTAGCAGACAGTAACAGACTTGTAGCAGACAGTAACAGACCGGTAGCAGACAGTAATAGACCTGTAGCAGATAGTAACAGACCTGTAGCAGACAGTAACAGACCTGTAGCAGACCAGTAACAGACCTGTAGCAGACAGTAACAGACCTGTAGCAGACAGTAACAGACCTGTAGCAGACCAGTAACAGACTTGTAGCAGACAGTAACAGACCTGTAGCAGACAGTAACAGACTTGTAGCAGACAGTAACAGACCTGTAGCACACCAGTAACAGACCTGTAGCAGACAGTAACAGACCTGTAGCAGACCTGTAGCAGACCAGTAACAGACCTGTAGCAGACAGTAACAGACCTGTAACAAACTTGTAGCAGACAGTAACAGACCTGTAGCAGACAGTAACAGACCTGTAGCAGACCAGTAACAGACTTGTAGCAGACAGTAACAGACCTGTAGCAGACCAGTAACAGACCTGTAGCACACCAGTAACAGACCTGTAGCAGACCAGTAACAGACCTGTAGCAGACAGTAACAGACCTGTAGCAGACCAGTAACAGACTTGTAGCAGACAGTAACAGACCTGTAGCACACCAGTAACAGACCTGTAGCAGACAGTAACAGACCTGTAGCAGACCAGTAACAGACCTGTAGCAGACAGTAACAGACCTGTAGCAGACCAGTAACAGACCTGTAGCAGACCAGTAACAGACCTGTAGCAGACAGTAACAGACCTGTAGCAGACCAGTAATACACTTGTAGCAGACCAGTAACAGACCTGTAGCATACAGTAACAGACCTGTAGCAGACCAGTAACAGACCTGTAGCAGACAGTAACAGACCTGTAGCAGACAGTAACAGACCTGTAGCAGACCAGTAACAGACCTGTAGCAGACCAGTAACAGACCTGTAGCAGACCAGAAACAGACCGGTAGCAGACAGTAATAGACCTGTAGCAGATAGTAACAGACCTGTAGCAGACAGTAACAGACATGTAGCAGACCAGTAATAGACCTGTAGCAGACAGTAACAGACCTGTAGCAGACAGTAACAGACCTGTAGCAGACCAGTAACCGAATTGTAGCAGACAGTAACAGACCTGTAGCAGACAGTAACAGACCTGTAGCAGACAGTAACAGACTTGTAGCAGACCAGTAACAGACTTGTAACAGACCTGTAGCAGACAGTAACAGACCTGTACCAGACCAGTAACAGACTTGTAGCAGACTGTAAAAGACCTGTAGTAGACAGTAACAGACCTGTAGCAGACCAGTAACAGACTTGTAGCAGACAGTAACAGACCTGTAGCAGACCAGTAACAGACCTGTAGCAGACCAGTAACAGACTTGTAGCAGACCAGTAACAGACCTGTAGCAGACAGTAATAGACCTGTAGCAGACAGTAACAGACCTGTAGCAGAAGTAACAGACCTGTAGCAGACCAGTAACAGACCTGTAGCAGACAGTAACAGACCTGTAGCAGACAGTAAAAGGCCTGTAGCAGACAGTAACAGACCTGTAGCAGACCAGTAACAGACCTGTAGCAGACAGTAACAGACCTGTAGCAGACCAGTAACAGACCTGTAGCAGACAGTAACAGACCTGTAGCAGACAGTAACAGACCTGTAGCAGACCAGTAACAGACCTGTAGCAGACAGTAACAGACCTGTAGCAGACAGTAACAGACCTGTAGCAGACCAGTAACAGACCGGTAGCAGACAGTAATAGACCTGTAGCAGATAGTAACAGACCTGTAGCAGACAGTAACAGACCTGTAGCAGACCAGTAACAGACCTGTAGCAGACAGTAACAGACCTGTAGCAGACAGTAACAGACCTGTAGCAGACCAGTAACAGACTTGTAGCAGACAGTAACAGACTTGTAGCAGACAGTAACAGACTTGTAGCAGACAGTAACAGACCTGTAGCAGAAGGTAACAGACCTGTAGCACACCAGTAACAGACCTGTAGCAGACAGTAACAGACCTGTAGCAGACCTGTAGCAGACCAGTAACAGACCTGTAGCAGACAGTAACAGACCTGTAGCAGACAGTAACAGACCTGTACCAGACCAGTAACAAACTTGTAGCAGACAGTAACAGACCTGTAGCAGACAGTAACAGACCTGTAGCAGACCAGTAGCAGACCTGTAGCAGACAGTAACAGACCTGTAGCAGACCAGTAACAGACCTGTAGCACACCAGTAACAAACTTGTAGCAGACAGTAACAGACCTGTAGCAGACAGTAACAGACCTGTAGCAGACCAGTAACAGACTTATAGCAGACAGTAACAGACCTGTAGCAGACCAGTAACAGACCTGTAGCACACCAGTAACAGACCTGTAGCAGACCAGTAACAGACCTGTAGCAGACAGTAACAGACCTGTAGCAGACCAGTAACAGACTTGTAGCAGACAGTAACAGACCTGTAGCAGACAGTAACAGACCTGTACCAGACCAGTAACAGACTTGTAGCAGACTGTAACAGACCTGTAGCAGAAAGTAACAGACCTGTAGATGACCAGTAACAGACTTGTAGCAGACAGTAACAGACCTGTAGCAGACCAGTAACAGACCTGTAGCAGACCAGTAACAGACTTGTAGCAGACCAGTAACAGACCTGTAGAAGACAGTAATAGACCTGTAGCAGACAGTAACAGACCTGTAGCAGAAGTAACAGACCTGTAGCAGACAGTAACAGACCTGTAGCAGACCAGTAACAGACCTGTAGCAGACAGTAACAGACCTGTAGCAGACAGTAAAAGGCCTGTAGCAGACAGTAACAGACCTGTAGCAGACCAGTAACAGACCTGTAGCAGACAGTAACAGACCTGTAGCAGACCAGTAACAGACCTGTAGCAGACAGTAACAGACCTGTAGCAGACAGTAACAGACCTGTAGCAGACAGTAAAAAACCTGTAGCAGACCAGTAACAGACCTGTAGCAGACAGTAACAGACCTGTAGCAGACCAGTAACAGACCTGTAGCAGACAGTAACAGACCTGTAGCAGACAGTAACAGACTTGTAGCAGACAGTAACAGACCGGTAGCAGACAGTAATAGACCTGTAGCAGATAGTAACAGACCTGTAGCAGACAGTAACAGACCTGTAGCAGACCAGTAACAGACCTGTAGCAGACAGTAACAGACCTGTAGCAGACAGTAACAGACCTGTAGCAGACCAGTAACAGACTTGTAGCAGACAGTAACAGACCTGTAGCAGACAGTAACAGACTTGTAGCAGACAGTAACAGACCTGTAGCACACCAGTAACAGACCTGTAGCAGACAGTAACAGACCTGTAGCAGACCTGTAGCAGACCAGTAACAGACCTGTAGCAGACAGTAACAGACCTGTAACAAACTTGTAGCAGACAGTAACAGACCTGTAGCAGACAGTAACAGACCTGTAGCAGACCAGTAACAGACTTGTAGCAGACAGTAACAGACCTGTAGCAGACAGTAACAGACCTGTAGCAGACCAGTAACAGACCTGTAGCAGACCAGTAACAGACCTGTAGCAGACCAGAAACAGACCGGTAGCAGACAGTAATAGACCTGTAGCAGATAGTAACAGACCTGTAGCAGACAGTAACAGACATGTAGCAGACCAGTAATAGACCTGTAGCAGACAGTAACAGACCTGTAGCAGACAGTAACAGACCTGTAGCAGACCAGTAACAGACCTGTAGCAGACAGTAACAGACCTGTAGCAGACAGTAACAGACTTGTAGCAGACCAGTAACAGACTTGTAACAGACTGTAACAGACCTGTAGCAGACAGTAACAGACCTGTACCAGACCAGTAACAGACTTGTAGCAGACTGTAAAAGACCTGTAGTAGACAGTAACAGACCTGTAGCAGACCAGTAACAGACTTGTAGCAGACAGTAACAGACCTGTAGCAGACCAGTAACAGACCTGTAGCAGACCAGTAACAGACCTGTAGCAGACAGTAATAGACCTGTAGCAGACAGTAACAGACCTGTAGCAGAAGTAACAGACCTGTAGCAGACCAGTAACAGACCTGTAGCAGACAGTAACAGACCTGTAGCAGACAGTAAAAGGCCTGTAGCAGACAGTAACAGACCTGTAGCAGACCAGTAACAGACCTGTAGCAGACAGTAACAGACCTGTAGCAGACCAGTAACAGACCTGTAGCAGACAGTAACAGACCTGTAGCAGACAGTAACAGACCTGTAGCAGACCAGTAACAGACCTGTAGCAGACAGTAACAGACCTGTAGCAGACAGTAACAGACCTGTAGCAGACAGTAACAGACCGGTAGCAGACAGTAATAGACCTGTAGCAGATAGTAACAGACCTGTAGCAGACAGTAACAGACCTGTAGCAGACCAGTAACAGACCTGTAGCAGACAGTAACAGACCTGTAGCAGACAGTAACAGACCTGTAGCAGACCAGTAACAGACTTGTAGCAGACAGTAACAGACTTGTAGCAGACAGTAACAGACTTGTAGCAGACAGTAACAGACCTGTAGCAGACAGTAACAGACCTGTAGCACACCAGTAACAGACCTGTAGCAGACAGTAACAGACCTGTAGCAGACCTGTAGCAGACCAGTAACAGACCTGTAGCAGACAGTAACAGACCTGTAGCAGACAGTAACAGACCTGTACCAGACCAGTAACAAACTTGTAGCAGACAGTAACAGACCTGTAGCAGACAGTAACAGACCTGTAGCAGACCAGTAGCAGACCTGTAGCAGACAGTAACAGACCTGTAGCACACCAGTAACAAACTTGTAGCAGACAGTAACAGACCTGTAGCAGACAGTAACAGACCTGTAGCAGACCAGTAACAGACTTATAGCAGACAGTAACAGACCTGTAGCAGACCAGTAACAGACCTGTAGCACACCAGTAACAGACCTGTAGCAGACCAGTAACAGACCTGTAGCAGACAGTAACAGACCTGTAGCAGACCAGTAACAGACTTGTAGCAGACAGTAACAGACCTGTAGCAGACAGAAACAGACCTGTACCAGACCAGTAACAGACTTGTAGCAGACTGTAACAGACCTGTAGCAGAAAGTAACAGACCTGTAGAAGACCAGTAACAGACTTGTAGCAGACAGTAACAGACCTGTAGCAGACCAGTAACAGACCTGTAGCAGACCAGTAACAGACCTGTAGCAGACCAGTAACAGACTTGTAGCAGACCAGTAACAGACCTGTAGAAGACAGTAATAGACCTGTAGCAGACAGTAACAGACCTGTAGCAGAAGTAACAGACCTGTAGCAGACCAGTAACAGACCTGTAGCAGACAGTAACAGACCTGTAGCAGACCAGTAGCAGACCTGTAGCAGACAGTAAAAGACCCGTAGCAGACAGTAACAGACCTGTAGCAGACCAGTAACAGACCTGTAGCAGACAGTAACAGACCTGTAGCAGACCAGTAACAGACCTGTAGCAGACAGTAACAGACCTGTAGCAGACCAGTAACAGACCTGTAGCAGACAGTAACAGACCTGTAGCAGACCAGTAACAGACTTGTAGCAGACAGTAACAGACCTGTAGCAGACCAGTAACAGACCTGTAGCAGACCAGTAACAGACTTGTAGCAGACCAGTAACAGACCTTTAGCAGACAGTAATAGACCTGTAGCAGACAGTAACAGACCTGTAGCAGAAGTAACAGACCTGTAGCAGACCAGTAACAGACCTGTAGCAGACAGTAACAGACCTGTAGCAGACCAGTAGCAGACCTGTAGCAGACAGTAAAAGACCTGTAGCAGACAGTAACAGACCTGTAGCAGACCAGTAACAGACCTGTAGCAGACAGTAACAGACCTGTAGCAGACAGTAACAGACCTGTAGCAGACCAGTAACAGACTTGTAGCAGACAGTAACAGACCTGTAGCAGACAGTAACAGACTTGTAGCAGACAGTAACAGACCTGTAGCAGACAGTAACAGACCTGTAGCACACCAGTAACAGACCTGTAGCAGACAGTAACAGACCTGTAGCAGACCTGTAGCAGACCAGTAACAGACCTGTAGCAGACAGTAACAGACCTGTAGCAGACAGTAACAGACCTGTAGCAGACAGTAACAGACCTGTAGCAGACAGTAACAGACCTGTAGCAGACCAGTAACAGACCTGTAGCAGACCAGTAACAGACTTGTAGCAGACCAGTAACAGACCTGTAGCAGACAGTAACAGACCTGTAGCAGACAGTAACAGACCTGTACCAGACCAGTAACAAACTTGTAGCAGACAGTAACAGACCTGTAGCAGACAGTAACAGACCTGTAGCAGACCAGTAGCAGACCTGTAGCAGACAGTAACAGACCTGTAGCACACCAGTAACAAACTTGTAGCAGACAGTAACAGACCTGTAGCAGACAGTAACAGACCTGTAGCAGACCAGTAACAGACTTATAGCAGACAGTAACAGACCTGTAGCAGACCAGTAACAGACCTGTAGCACACCAGTAACAGACCTGTAGCAGACCAGTAACAGACCTGTAGCAGACAGTAACAGACCTGTAGCAGACCAGTAACAGACTTGTAGCAGACAGTAACAGACCTGTAGCAGACAGAAACAGACCTGTACCAGACCAGTAACAGACTTGTAGCAGACTGTAACAGACCTGTAGCAGAAAGTAACAGACCTGTAGATGACCAGTAACAGACTTGTAGCAGACAGTAACAGACCTGTAGCAGACCAGTAACAGACCTGTAGCAGACCAGTAACAGACTTGTAGCAGACCAGTAACAGACCTGTAGAAGACAGTAATAGACCTGTAGCAGACAGTAACAGACCTGTAGCAGAAGTAACAGACCTGTAGCAGACCAGTAACAGACCTGTAGCAGACAGTAACAGACCTGTAGCAGACCAGTAGCAGACCTGTAGCAGACAGTAAAAGACCCGTAGCAGACAGTAACAGACCTGTAGCAGACCAGTAACAGACCTGTAGCAGACAGTAACAGACCTGTAGCAGACCAGTAACAGACCTGTAGCAGACAGTAACAGACCTGTAGCAGACCAGTAACAGACCTGTAGCAGACAGTAACAGACCTGTAGCAGACCAGTAACAGACTTGTAGCAGACAGTAACAGACCTGTAGCAGACCAGTAACAGACCTGTAGCAGACCAGTAACAGACTTGTAGCAGACCAGTAACAGACCTGTAGCAGACAGTAATAGACCTGTAGCAGACAGTAACAGACCTGTAGCAGAAGTAACAGACCTGTAGCAGACCAGTAACAGACCTGTAGCAGACAGTAACAGACCTGTAGCAGACCAGTAGCAGACCTGTAGCAGACAGTAACAGACCTGTAGCAGACAGTAACAGACCTGTAGCAGACCAGTAACAGACCTGTAGCAGACAGTAACAGACCTGTAGCAGACCAGTAACAGACCTGTAGCAGACAGTAACAGACCTGTAGCAGACAGTAACAGACTTGTAGCAGACAGTAACAGACCGGTAGCAGACAGTAATAGACCTGTAGCAGATAGTAACAGACCTGTAGCAGACAGTAACAGACCTGTAGCAGACCAGTAACAGACCTGTAGCAGACAGTAACAGACCTGTAGCAGACAGTAACAGACCTGTAGCAGACCAGTAACAGACTTGTAGCAGACAGTAACAGACCTGTAGCAGACAGTAACAGACTTGTAGCAGACAGTAACAGACCTGTAGCAGACAGTAACAGACCTGTAGCACACCAGTAACAGACCTGTAGCAGACAGTAACAGACCTGTAGCAGACCTGTAGCAGACCAGTAACAGACCTGTAGCAGACAGTAACAGACCTGTAGCAGACAGTAACAGACCTGTAGCAGACAGTAACAGACCTGTAGCAGACAGTAACAGACCTGTAGCAGACCAGTAACAGACCTGTAGCAGACCAGTAACAGACTTGTAGCAGACCAGTAACAGACCTGTAGCAGACAGTAATAGACCTGTAGCAGACAGTAACAGACCTGTAGCAGAAGTAACAGACCTGTAGCAGACCAGTAACAGACCTGTAGCAGACCAGTAACAGACCTGTAGCAGACCAGAAACAGACCGGTAGCAGACAGGAATAGACCTGTAGCAGATAGTAACAGACCTGTAGCAGACAGTAACAGACATGTAGCAGACCAGTAACAGACTTTTAGCAGACAGTAACAGACCTGTAGCAGACAGTAACAGACCTGTAGCAGACCAGTAACAGACCTGTAGTAGACCAGTAACAGACCTGTAGCAGACCAGAAACAGACCGGTACCAGACAGTAATAGACCTGTAGCAGATAGTAACAGACCTGTAGCAGACCAGAAACAGACCGGTAGCAGACAGTAATAGACCTGTAGCAGATAGTAACAGACCTGTAGCAGACAGTAACAGACATGTAGCAGACCAGTAACAGACCTGTAGCAGACAGTAACAGACCTGTAGCAGACATGTAACAGACTTGTAGCAGACAGTAACAGACCTGTAGCAGACCAGTAACAGACCTGTAGCAGACCAGTAACAGACTTGTAGCAGACCAGTAACAGACCTGTAGCAGACAGTAATAGACCTGTAGCAGACAGTAACAGACCTGTAGCAGAAGTAACAGACCTGTAGCAGACCAGTAACAGACCTGTAGAAGACAGTAACAGACCTGTAGCAGACAGTAAAAGGCCTGTAGCAGACAGTAACAGACCTGTAGCAGACCAGTAACAGACCTGTAGCAGACAGTAACAGACCTGTAGCAGACCAGTAACAGACCTGTAGCAGACAGTAACAGACCTGTAGCAGACAGTGACAGACCGGTAGCAGACAGTAATAGACCTGTAGCAGATAGTAACAGACCTGTAGCAGACAGTAACAGACCTGTAGCAGACCAGTAACAGACCTGTAGCAGACAGTAACAGACCTGTAGCAGACCAGTAACAGACCTGTAGCAGACAGTAACAGACCTGTAGCAGACCAGTAACAGACCTGTAGCAGACCAGTAACAGACCTGTAGCAGACAGTAACAGACCTGTAGCAGACCAGTAATACACTTGTAGCAGACCAGTAACAGACCTGTAGCATACAGTAACAGACCTGTAGCAGACCAGTAACAGACCTGTAGCAGACAGTAACAGACCTGTAGCAGACAGTAACAGACCTGTAGCAGACCAGTAACAGACCTGTAGCAGACCAGTAACAGACCTGTAGCAGACCAGAAACAGACCGGTAGCAGACAGTAATAGACCTGTAGCAGATAGTAACAGACCTGTAGCAGACAGTAACAGACATGTAGCAGACCAGTAACAGACCTGTAGCAGACAGTAACAGACCTGTAGCAGACAGTAACAGACCTGTAGCAGACCAGTAACCGAATTGTAGCAGACAGTAACAGACCTGTAGCAGACAGTAACAGACCTGTAGCAGACAGTAACAGACCTGTACCAGACCAGTAACAGACTTGTAGCAGACTGTAACAGACCTGTAGTAGACAGTAACAGACCTGTAGCAGACCAGTAACAGACTTGTAGCAGACAGTAACAGACCTGTAGCAGACCAGTAACAGACCTGTAGCAGACCAGTAACAGACTTGTAGCAGACCAGTAACAGACCTGTAGCAGACAGTAATAGACCTGTATCAGACAGTAACAGACCTGTAGCAGAAGTAACAGACCTGTAGCAGACCAGTAACAGACCTGTAGCAGACAGTAACAGACCTGTAGCAGACAGTAAAAGGCCTGTAGCAGACAGTAACAGACCTGTAGCAGACCAGTAACAGACCTGTAGCAGACAGTAACAGACCTGTAGCAGACCAGTAACAGACCTGTAGCAGACAGTAACAGACCTGTAGCAGACAGTAACAGACCGGTAGCAGACAGTAATAGACCTGTAGCAGATAGTAACAGACCTGTAGCAGACAGTAACAGACCTGTAGCAGACCAGTAACAGACCTGTAGCAGACAGTAACAGACCTGTAGCAGACAGTAACAGACCTGTAGCAGACCAGTAACAGACTTGTAGCAGACAGTAACAGACCTGTAGCAGACAGTAACAGACTTGTAGCAGACAGTAACAGACCTGTAGCAGACAGTAACAGACCTGTAGCACACCAGTAACAGACCTGTAGCAGACAGTAACAGACCTGTAGCAGACCAGTAACAGACTTATAGCAGACAGTAACAGACCTGTAGCAGACCAGTAACAGACCTGTAGCACACCAGTAACAGACCTGTAGCACACCAGTAACAGACCTGTAGCAGACCAGTAACAGACCTGTAGCAGACAGTAACAGACCTGTAGCAGACCAGTAACAGACTTGTAGCAGACAGTAACAGACCTGTAGCACACCAGTAACAGACCTGTAGCAGACAGTAACAGACCTGTAGCAGACCAGTAACAGACCTGTAGCAGACAGTAACAGACCTGTAGCAGACCAGTAACAGACCTGTAGCAGACCAGTAACAGACCTGTAGCAGACAGTAACAGACCTGTAGCAGACCAGTAATACACTTGTAGCAGACCAGTAACAGACCTGTAGCATACAGTAACAGACCTGTAGCAGACAAGTAACAGACCTGTAGCAGACAGTAACAGACCTGTAGCAGACAGTAACAGACCTGTAGCAGACCAGTAACAGACCTGTAGCAGACCAGTAACAGACCTGTAGCAGACCAGAAACAGACCGGTAGCAGACAGTAATAGACCTGTAGCAGATAGTAACAGACCTGTAGCAGACAGTAACAGACTTGTAGAAGACAGTAACAGACCTGTAGCAGACAGTAACAGACCTGTAGCAGACAGTAACAGACCTGTAGCAGACCAGTAACAGACTTGTGGCAGACCAGTAACAGACCTGTAGCATACAGTAACAGACCTGTAGCAGACCAGTAACAGACTTTTAACAGACAGTAACAGACCTGTAGCAGACAGTAACAGACCTGTAGCAGACCAGTAACAGACCTGTAGCAGACCAGTAATACACTTGTAGCAGACCAGTAACAGACCTGTAGCATACAGTAACAGACCTGTAGCAGACCAGTAACAGACCTGTAGCAGACAGTAACAGACCTGTAGCAGACAGTAACAGACCTGTAGCAGACCAGTAACAGACCTGTAGCAGACCAGTAACAGACCTGTAGCAGACCAGAAACAGACCGGTAGCAGACAGTAATAGACCTGTAGCAGACAGTAACAGACCTGTAGCAGACAGTAACAGACTTGTAGAAGACAGTAACAGACCTGTAGCAGACAGTAACAGACCTGTAGCAGACAGTAACAGACCTGTAGCAGACCAGTAACAGACTTGTGGCAGACCAGTAACAGACCTGTAGCATACAGTAACAGACCTGTAGCAGACCAGTAACAGACTTTTAACAGACAGTAACAGACCTGTAGCAGACAGTAACAGACCTGTAGCAGACCAGTAACAGACCTGTAGTAGACCAGTAACAGACCTGTAGCAGACCAGAAACAGACCGGTAGCAGACAGTAATAGACCTGTAGCAGATAGTAACAGACCTGTAGCAGACCAGAAACAGACCGGTAGCAGACAGTAATAGACCTGTAGCAGATAGTAACAGACCTGTAGCAGACAGTAACAGACATGTAGCAGACCAGTAACAGACCTGTAGCAGACAGTAACAGACCTGTAGCAGACATGTAACAGACTTGTAGCAGACAGTAACAGACCTGTAGCAGACCAGTAACAGACCTGTAGCAGACCAGTAACAGACTTGTAGCAGACCAGTAACAGACCTGTAGCAGACAGTAATAGACCTGTAGCAGACAGTAACAGACCTGTAGCAGAAGTAACAGACCTGTAGCAGACCAGTAACAGACCTGTAGCAGACAGTAACAGACCTGTAGCAGACAGTAAAAGGCCTGTAACAGACAGTAACAGACCTGTAGCAGACCAGTAACAGACCTGTAGCAGACAGTAACAGACCTGTAGCAGACCAGTAACAGACCTGTAGCAGACAGTAACAGACCTGTAGCAGACAGTAACAGACTTGTAGCAGACAGTAACAGACCGGTAGCAGACAGTAATAGACCTGTAGCAGATAGTAACAGACCTGTAGCAGACAGTAACAGACCTGTAGCAGACCAGTAACAGACCTGTAGCAGACAGTAACAGACCTGTAGCAGACAGTAACAGACCTGTAGCAGACCAGTAACAGACTTGTAGCAGACAGTAACAGACCTGTAGCAGACAGTAACAGACTTGTAGCAGACAGTAACAGACCTGTAGCAGACAGTAACAGACCTGTAGCACACCAGTAACAGACCTGTAGCAGACAGTAACAGACCTGTAGCAGACCTGTAGCAGACCAGTAACAGACCTGTAGCAGACAGTAACAGACCTGTAGCAGACAGTAACAGACCTGTACCAGACCAGTAACAAACTTGTAGCAGACAGTAACAGACTTGTAGCAGACAGTAACAGACCTGTAGCAGACCAGTAACAGACTTGTAGCAGACAGTAACAGACCTGTAGCAGACCAGTAACAGACCTGTAGCACACCAGTAACAGACCTGTAGCAGACCAGTAACAGACCTGTAGCAGACAGTGACAGACCTGTAGCAGGCCAGTAACAGACTTGTAGCAGACAGTAACAGACCTGTAGCAGACAGTAACAGACCTGTACCAGACCAGTAACAGACTTGTAGCAGACTGTAACAGACCTGTAGCAGACAGTAACAGACCTGTAGCAGACCAGTAACAGACCTGTAGCAGACCAGTAACAGACTTGTAGCAGACCAGTAACAGACCTGTAGAAGACAGTAATAGACCTGTAGCAGACAGTAACAGACCTGTAGCAGAAGTAACAGACCTGTAGCAGACCAGTAACAGACCTGTAGCAGACAGTAACAGACCTGTAGCAGACCAGTAGCAGACCTGTAGCAGACAGCAAAAGACCCGTAGCAGACAGTAACAGACCTGTAGCAGACCAGTAACAGACCTGTAGCAGACAGTAACAGACCTGTAGCAGACCAGTAACAGACCTGTAGCAGACAGTAACAGACCTGTAGCAGACCAGTAACAGACTAGTAGCAGACAGTAACAGACCTGTAGCAGACCAGTAACAGACCTGTAGCAGACCAGTAACAGACTTGTAGCAGACCAGTAACAGACCTGTAGCAGACAGTAATAGACCTGTAGCAGACAGTAACAGACCTGTAGCAGAAGTAACAGACCTGTAGCAGACCAGTAACAGACCTGTAGCAGACAGTAACAGACCTGTAGCAGACCAGTAGCAGACCTGTAGCAGCCAGTAAAAGACCTGTAGCAGACAGTAACAGACCTGTAGCAGACCAGTAACAGACCTGTAGCAGACAGTAACAGACCTGTAGCAGACCAGTAACAGACCTGTAGCAGACAGTAACAGACCTGTAGCAGACCAGTAACAGACCTGTAGCAGACAGTAACAGACCTGTAGCAGACCAGTAACAGACTAGTAGCAGACAGTAACAGACCTGTAGCAGACCAGTAACAGACCTGTAGCAGACCAGTAAAAGACTTGTAGCAGACCAGTAACAGACCTGTAGCAGACAGTAATAGACCTGTAGCAGACAGTAACAGACCTGTAGCAGAAGTAACAGACCTGTAGCAGACCAGTAACAGACTTGTGGCAGACCAGTAACAGACCTGTAGCATACAGTAACAGATCTGTAGCAGACCAGTAACAGACTTTTAGCAGACAGTAACAGACCTGTAGCAGACAGTAACAGACCTGTAGCAGACCAGTAACAGACCTGTAGCAGACCAGTAACAGACCTGTAGCAGACCAGAAACAGACCGGTAGCAGACAGTAATAGACCTGTAGCAGATAGTAACAGACCTGTAGCAGACCAGAAACAGACCGGTAGCAGACAGTAATAGACCTGTAGCAGATAGTAACAGACCTGTAGCAGACAGTAACAGACATGTAGGAGACCAGTAACAGACCTTTAGCAGACAGTAACAGACCTGTAGCAGACCTGTAGCAGACAGTAACAGACCTGTAGCAGACAGTAACAGACTTGTAGCAGACAGTAACAGACCTGTAGCAGACCAGTAACAGACCTGTAGCAGACCAGTAACAGACTTGTAGCAGACCAGTAACAGACCTGTAGCAGACAGTAATAGACCTGTAGCAGACAGTAACAGACCTGTAGCAGAAGTAACAGACCTGTAGCAGACCAGTAACAGACCTGTAGCAGACAGTAACAGACCTGTAGCAGACAGTAAAAGGCCTGTAGCAGACAGTAACAGACCTGTAGCAGACCAGTAACAGACCTGTAGCAGACAGTGACAGACCTGTAGCAGACAGTAACAGACCTGTAGCAGACAGTAACAGACTTGTAGCAGACAGTAACAGACCGGTAGCAGACAGTAATAGACCTGTAGCAGATAGTAACAGACCTGTAGCAGACAGTAACAGACCTGTAGCAGACCAGTAACAGACCTGTAGCAGACAGTAACAGACCTGTAGCAGACAGTAACAGACCTGTAGCAGACCAGTAACAGACTTGTAGAAGACAGTAACAGACCTGTAGCAGACAGTAACAGACTTGTAGCAGACAGTAACAGACCTGTAGCAGACAGTAACAGACCTGTAGCACACCAGTAACAGACCTGTAGCAGACAGTAACAGACCTGTAGCAGACCTGTAGCAGACCAGTAACAGACCTGTAGCAGACAGTAACAGACCTGTAGCAGACAGTAACAGACCTGTACCAGACCAGTAACAAACTTGTAGCAGACAGTAACAGACCTGTAGCAGACAGTAACAGACCTGTAGCAGACCAGTAACAGACTTGTAGCAGACAGTAACAGACCTGTAGCAGACCAGTAACAGACCTGTAGCACACCAGTAACAGACCTGTAGCAGACCAGTAACAGACCTGTAGCAGACAGTAACAGACCTGTAGCAGGCCAGTAACAGACTTGTAGCAGACAGTAACAGACCTGTAGCAGACAGTAACAGACCTGTACCAGACCAGTAACAGACTTGTAGCAGACTGTAACAGACCTGTAGCAGACAGTAACAGACCTGTAGCTGACCAGTAACAGACTTGTAGCAGACAGTAACAGACCTGTAGCAGACCAGTAACAGACCTGTAGCAGACCAGTAACAGACTTGTAGCAGACCAGTAACAGACCTGTAGAAGACAGTAATAGACCTGTAGCAGACAGTAACAGACCTGTAGCAGAAGTAACAGACCTGTAGCAGACCAGTAACAGACCTGTAGCAGACAGTAACAGACCTGTAGCAGACCAGTAGCAGACCTGTAGCAGACAGTAAAAGACCCATAGCAGACAGTAACAGACCTGTAGCAGACCAGTAACAGACCTGTAGCAGACAGTAACAGACCTGTAGCAGACCAGTAACAGACCTGTAGCAGACAGTAACAGACCTGTAGCAGACCAGTAACAGACTAGTAGCAGACAGTAACAGACCTGTAGCAGACCAGTAACAGACCTGTAGCAGACCAGTAACAGACTTGTAGCAGACCAGTAACAGACCTGTAGCAGACAGTAATAGACCTGTAGCAGACAGTAACAGACCTGTAGCAGAAGTAACAGACCTGTAGCAGACCAGTAACAGACCTGTAGCAGACAGTAACAGACCTGTAGCAGACCAGTAGCAGACCTGTAGCAGACAGTAAAAGACCTGTAGCAGACAGTAACAGACCTGTAGCAGACCAGTAACAGACCTGTAGCAGACAGTAACAGACCTGTAGCAGATAGTAACAGACCTGTAGCAGACAGTAACAGACCTGTAGCAGACAGTAATAGACCTGTAGCAGATAGTAACAGACCTGTAGCAGACAGTAACAGACCTGTAGCAGACCAGTAACAGACCTGTAGCAGACAGTAACAGACCTGTAGCAGACAGTAACAGACCTGTAGCAGACCAGTAACAGACTTGTAGCAGACAGTAACAGACCTGTAGCAGACAGTAACAGACTTGTAGCAGACAGTAACAGACCTGTAGCAGACAGTAACAGACCTGTAGCACACCAGTAACAGACCTGTAGCAGACAGTAACAGACCTGTAGCAGACCTGTAGCAGACCAGTAACAGACCTGTAGCAGACAGTAACAGACCTGTAGCAGACAGTAACAGACCTGTAACAAACTTGTAGCAGACAGTAACAGACCTGTAGCAGACAGTAACAGACCTGTAGCAGACCACTAACAGACTTGTAGCAGACAGTAACAGACCTGTAGCAGACCAGTAACAGACCTGTAGCACACCAGTAACAGACCTGTAGCAGACCAGTAACAGACCTGTAGCAGACAGTAACAGACCTGTAGCAGACCAGTAACAGACCTGTAGCAGACAGTAACAGACCTGTAGCAGACAGTAACAGACCTGTAGCAGACCAGTAACAGACCTGTAGCAGACAGTAACAGACCTGTAGTAGACCAGTAAAAGACTTGTAGCAGACAGTAACAGACCTGTAGCAGACAGTAACAGACCTGTAGCAGACCAGTAACAGACCTGTAGCAGACCAGTAAAAGACCTGTAGCAGACAGTAACAGACCTGTAGCAGACCAGTAACAGACCTGTAGCAGACCAGTAACAGACCTGTAGCAGACCAGTAACAGACCTGTAGCAGACAGTAACAGACCTGTAGCAGACAGTAATAGACTTGTAGCAGACAAGTAACAGACTTGTAGCAAACCAGTAACAGACCTGTAGCAGACCAGTAACAGACCTGTAGCAGACCAGTAATACACTTGTAGCAGACCAGTAACAGACCTGTAGCATACAGTAACAGACCTGTAGCAGACCAGTAACAGACCTGTAGCAGACAGTAACAGACCTGTAGCAGACAGTAACAGACCTGTAGCAGACCAGTAACAGACCTGTAGCAGACCAGTAACAGACCTGTAGCAGACCAGAAACAGACCGGTAGCAGACAGTAATAGACCTGTAGCAGATAGTAACAGACCTGTAGCAGACAGTAACAGACATGTAGCAGACCACTAACAGACCTGTAGCAGACAGTAACAGACCTGTAGCAGACAGTAACAGACCTGTAGCAGACAGTAACAGACCTGTAGCAGACAGTAACAGACCTGTAGCAGACCAGTAACAGACTTGTGGCAGACCAGTAACAGACCTGTAGCATACAGTAACAGACCTGTAGCAGACCAGTAACAGACTTTTAGCAGACAGTAACAGACCTGTAGCAGACAGTAACAGACCTGTAGCAGACCAGTAACAGACCTGTAGCAGACCAGTAACAGACCTGTAGCAGACCAGAAACAGACCGGTAGCAGACAGTAATAGACCTGTAGCAGATAGTAACAGACCTGTAGAAGACCAGTAACAGACCTGTAGCAGACCAGTAACAGACTTGTAGCAGACAGTAACAGACCTGTAGCAGACCAGTAACACACCTGTAGCAGACAGTAACAGACCTGTAGCAGACCAGTAACAGACCTGTAGCAGACAGTAACAGACCTGTAGTAGACCAGTAAAAGACTTGTAGCAGACAGTAACAGACCTGTAGCAGACAGTAACAGACCTGTAGCAGACCAGTAACAGACCTGTAGCAGACCAGTAAAAGACCTGTAGCAGACAGTAACAGACCTGTAGCAGACCAGTAACAGACCTGTAGCAGACCAGTAACAGACCTGTAGCAGACCAGTAACAGACCTGTAGCAGACAGTAACAGACCTGTAGCAGACAGTAATAGACTTGTAGCAGACAAGTAACAGACTTGTAGCAAACCAGTAAAAGACCTGTAGCAGACCAGTAACAGACCTGTAGCAGACAGTAACAGACCTGTAGCAGACCAGTAACAGACTTGTAGCAGATAGTAACAGACCTGTGGCAGACAGTAACAGACTTGTAGCAGATAGTAACAGACCTGTAGCAGACAGTAACAGACCTGTAGCACACCACTAACAGACCTGTAGCAGACAGTAACAGACCTGTAGCAGACCTGTAGCAGACCAGTAACAGACCTGTAGCAGACAGTAAAAGACCTATAGCAGACAGTAACAGACCTGTAGCAGACCAGTAACAGACCTGTAGCAGACCAGAAACAGACCGGTAGCAGACAGTAATAGACCTGTAGCAGATAGTAACAGACCTGTAGCAGACAGTAACAGACCTGTAGCAGACCAGTAACAGACTTGTAGCAGACAGTAACAGACCTGTAGCAGACCAGTAACAGACCTGTAGCAGACAGTAACAGACCTGTAGCAGACAGTAACAGACCTGTAGCAGACCAGTAACAGACCTGTAGCAGACAGTAACAGACCTGTAGTAGACCAGTAAAAGACTTGTAGCAGACAGTAACAGACCTGTAGCAGACAGTAACAGACCTGTAGCAGACCAGTAACAGACCTGTAGCAGACCAGTAAAAGACCTGTAGAAGACAGTAACAGACCTGTAGCAGACCAGTAACAGACCTGTAGCAGACCAGTAACAGACCTGTAGCAGACCAGTAACAGACCTGTAGCAGACCAGTAACAGACCTGTAGCAGACAGTAACAGACCTGTAGCAGACAGTAATAGACTTGTAGCAGACAAGTAACAGACTTGTAGCAAACCAGTAACAGACCTGTAGCAGACCAGTAACAGACCTGTAGCAGACAGTAACAGACCTGTAGCAGACCAGTAACAGACTTGTAGCAGATAGTAACAGACCTGTGGCAGACAGTAACAGACTTGTAGCAGACAGTAACAGACCTGTAGCAGACAGTAACAGAACTGTAGCACACCACTAACAGACCTGTAGCAGACAGTAACAGACCTGTAGCAGACCAGTAACAGACCTGTAGCAGACAGTAAAAGACCTGTAGCAGACAGTAACAGACCTGTAGCAGACAGTAACAGACCTGTACTAGACCAGTAACAGACTTGTAGCAGACAGTAACAGACCTGTAGTAGACAGTAACAGACCTGTAGCAGACCAGTAACAGACTTGTAGCAGACAGTAACAGACCTGTAGCAGACCAGTAACAGACCTGTAGCACACCAGTAACAGACCTGTAGCAGACCAGTAACAGACCTGTAGCAGACAGTAAAAGACCTGTAGCAGACAGTAACAGACCTGTAGCAGACCAGTAACAGACCTGTAGCAGAAAGTAACAGACCTGTAGCAGACCAGTAACAGACCTGTACCAGACCAGTAACAGACTTGTAGCAGACAGTAACAGACCTGTAGCAGACAGTAACAGACCTGTAGCAGACAGTAACAGACCTGTAGCAGACCAGTAACAGACTTGTAGCAGACAGTAACAGACCTGTAGCAGACAGTAACAGACCTGTAGCAGACAGTAACAGACCTGTAGCAGACCAGTAACAGACCTGTAGCAGGCCAGTAACAGACTTGTAGCAGACAGTAACAGACCTGTAGCAGACAGTAACAGACCTGTAGCAGACCAGTAACAGACCTGTAGCAGAAAGTAACAGACCTGTAGCAGACCAGTAACAGACCTGTAGCAGACAGTAACAGACCTGTAGCAGACCAGTAACAGACCTGTAGAAGACAGTAACAGACCTGTAGCAGACAGTAACAGACCTGTAGCAGACCAGTAACAGACTTGTAGCAGACAGTAACAGACCTGTAGCAGACCAGTAACAGACCTGTAGCAGACCAGTAACAGACTTGTAGCAGACCAGTAACAGACCTGTAGCAGACAGTAATAGCCCTGTAGCAGACAGTAATAGACCTTTAGCAGACCAGTAACAGACCTGTAGCAGAAAGTAACAGACCTGTAGCAGACCAGTAACAGACCTGTAGCAGACAGTAACAGACCTGTAGCAGACCAGTAACAGACTTGTAGCAGACAGTAACAGACCTGTAGCAGACAGTAACAGACTTGTACCAGACCAGTAACAGACTTGTAGCAGACTGTAACAGACCTGTAGCAGACAGTAACAGACCTGTAGCAGACCAGTAACAGACTTGTAGCAGACAGTAACAGACCTGTAGCAGACCAGTAACAGACCTGTAGCAGACCAGTAACAGACTTGTAGCAGACCAGTAACAGACCTGTAGAAGACAGTAATAGACCTGTAGCAGACAGTAACAGACCTGTAGCAGAAGTAACAGACCTGTAGCAGACCAGTAACAGACCTGTAGCAGACAGTAACAGACCTGTAGCAGACCAGTAGCAGACCTGTAGCAGACACTAAAAGACCCGTAGCAGACAGTAACAGACCTGTAGCAGACCAGTAACAGACCTGTAGCAGACAGTAACAGACCTGTAGCAGACCAGTAACAGACCTGTAGCAGACAGTAACAGACCTGTAGCAGACCAGTAACAGACTTGTAGCAGACAGTAACAGACCTGTAGCAGACCAGTAACAGACCTGTAGCAGACCAGTAACAGACTTGTAGCAGACCAGTAACAGACCTGTAGCAGACAGTAATAGACCTGTAGCAGACAGTAACAGACCTGTAGCAGAAGTAACAGACCTGTAGCAGACCAGTAACAGACCTGTAGCAGACAGTAACAGACCTGTAGCAGACCAGTAGCAGACCTGTAGCAGACAGTAAAAGACCTGTAGCAGACAGTAACAGACCTGTAGCAGACCAGTAACAGACCTGTAGCAGACAGTAACAGACCTGTAGCAGACCAGTAACAGACCTGTAGCAGACAGTAACAGACCTGTAGCAGACAGTAACAGACTTGTAGCAGACAGTAACAGACCGGTAGCAGACAGTAATAGACCTGTAGCAGATAGTAACAGACAGTAACAGACCTGTTGCAGACCAGTAACAGACCTGTAGCAGACAGTAACAGACCTGTAGCACACAGTAACAGACCTGTAGCAGACCAGTAACAGACTTGTAGATGACAGTAACAGACCTGTAGTAGACAGTAACAGACTTGTAGCAGACAGTAACAGACCTGTAGCAGACAGTAACAGACCTGTAGCACACCTTTAACAGACCTGTAGCAGACAGTAACAGACCTGTAGCAGACCAGTAACAGACCTGTAGCAGACAGTAACAGACCTGTAGCAGACAGTAACAGACCTGTAACAAACTTGTAGCAGACCAGTAACAGACCTGTAGCAGACAGTAACAGACCTGTAGCAGACCAGTAACAGACTTGTAGCAGACAGTAACAGACCTGTAGCAGACCAGTAACAGACCTGTAGCACACCAGTAACAGACCTGTAGCAGACCAGTAACAGACCTGTAGCAGACAGTAACAGACCTGTAGCAGACCAGTAACAGACTTGTAGCAGACAGTAACAGACCTGTAGCACACCAGTAACAGACCTGTAGCAGACAGTAACAGACCTGTAGCAGACCAGTAACAGACCTGTAGCAGACAGTAACAGACCTGTAGCAGACCAGTAACAGACCTGTAGCAGACCAGTAACAGACCTGTAGCAGACAGTAACAGACCTGTAGCAGACCAGTAATACACTTGTAGCAGACCAGTAACAGACCTGTAGCATACAGTAACAGACCTGTAGCAGACCAGTAACAGACCTGTAGCAGACAGTAACAGACCTGTAGCAGACAGTAACAGACCTGTAGCAGACCAGTAACAGACCTGTAGCAGACCAGTAACAGACCTGTAGTAGACCAGTAAAAGACTTGTAGCAGACAGTAATAGACCTGTAGCAGATAGTAACAGACCTGTAGCAGACAGTAACAGACATGTAGCAGACCAGTAACAGACCTGTAGCAGACAGTAACAGACCTGTAGCAGACAGTAACAGACCTGTAGCAGACAGTAACAGACTTGTAGAAGACAGTAACAGACCTGTAGCAGACAGTAACAGACCTGTAGCAGACAGTAACAGACCTGTAGCAGAACAGTAACAGACTTGTGGCAGACCAGTAACAGACCTGTAGCATACAGTAACAGACCTTTAGCAGACCAGTAACAGACTTTTAGCAGACAGTAACAGACCTGTAGCAGACAGTAACAGACCTGTAGCAGACCAGTAACAGACCTGTAGCAGACCAGTTTCAGACCTGTAGCAGACCAGAAACAGACCGGTAGCAGACAGTAATAGACCTGTAGCAGATAGTAACAGACCTGTAGCAGACAGTAACAGACCTGTAGCAGACCAGTAACAGACTTGTAGCAGACAGTAACAAACCTGTAGCAGACAAGTAACAGACCTGTAGCAGACAGTAACAGACCTGTAGCAGACAGTAACAGACCTGTAGCAGACCAGTAACAGACCTGTAGCAGACAGTAACAGACCTGTAGTAGACCAGTAAAAGACTTGTAGCGGACAGTAACAGACCTGTAGCAGACAGTAACAGACCTGTAGCAGACCAGTAACAGACCTGTAGCAGACCAGTAAAAGACCTGTAGCAGACAGTAACAGACCAGTAGCAGACCAGTAACAGACCTGTAGCAGACCAGTAACAGACCTGTAGCAGACCAGTAACAGACCTGTAGCAGACAGTAACAGACCTGTAGCAGACCAGTAACAGACCTGTAGCAGACAGTAACAGACCTGTAGTAGACCAGTAAAAGACTTGTAGCAGACAGTAACAGACCTGTAGCAGACAGTAACAGACCTGTAGCAGACCAGTAAGAGACCTGTAGCAGACCAGTAACAGACCTGTAGCAGACCAGTAACAGACCTGTAGCAGACAGTAACAGACCTGTAGCAGACAGTAATAGACTTGTAGCAGACAAGTAACAGACTTGTAGCAAACCAGTAACAGACCTGTAGCAGACAGTAAAAGACCTGTAGCAGACAGTAACAGACCTGTAGCAGACAGTAACAGACCTGTACTAGACCAGTAACAGAATTGTAGCAGACAGTAACAGACCTGTAGTAGACAGTAACAGACCTGTAGCAGACCAGTAACAGACTTGTAGCAGACAGTAACAGACCTGTAGCAGACCAGTAACAGACCTGTAGCACACCAGTAACAGACCTGTAGCAGACCAGTAACAGACCTGTAGCAGACAGTAAAAGACCTGTAGCAGACAGTAACAGACCTGTAGCAGACCAGTAACAGACCTGTAGCAGAAAGTAACAGACCTGTACCAGACCAGTAACAGACCTGTAGCAGACCAGTAACAGACTTGTAGCAGACAGTAACAGACCTGTAGCAGACAGTAACAGACCTGTAGCAGACAGTAACAGACCTGTAGCAGACCAGTAACAGACTTGTAGCAGACAGTAACAGACCTGTAGCAGACAGTAACAGACCTGTAGCAGACAGTAACAGACCTGTAGCAGACCAGTAACAGACCTGTAGCAGACCAGTAACAGACTTGTAGCAGACAGTAACAGACCTGTAGCAGACAGTAACAGACCTGTAGCAGACCAGTAACAGACCTGTAGCAGAAAGTAACAGACCTGTAGCAGACCAGTAACAGACCTGTAGCAGACAGTAACAGACCTGTAGCAGACAATAACAGACCTGTAGCAGACAGTAACAGACCTGTAGCAGACAGTAACAGACCTGTAGCAGACCAGTAACAGACTTGTAGCAGACAGTAACAGACCTGTAGCACACCAGTAACAGACCTGTAGCAGACCAGTAACAGACTTGTAGCAGACCAGTAACAGACCTGTAGCAGACAGTAATAGCCCTGTAGCAGACAGTAATAGACCTTTAGCAGACCAGTAACAGACCTGTAGCAGAAAGTAACAGACCTGTAGCAGACCAGTAACAGACCTGTAGCAGACAGTAACAGACTTGTAGCAGACAGTAACAGACCTGTAGCAGACAGTAACAGACCTGTAGCAGACCAGTAACAGACCTGTAGCAGAAAGTAACAGACCTGTAGCAGACCAGTAACAGACCTGTAGCAGACAGTAACAGACCTGTAGCAGACAGTAACAGACCTGTAGCAGACAGTAACAGACCTGTAGCAGACAGTAAAAGACCTGTAGCAGACCATTAACAGACTTGTAGCAGACAGTAACAGACCTGTAGCAGACCAGTAACAGACCTGTAGCAGACCAGTAACAGACTTGTAGCAGACCAGTAACAGACCTGTAGCGGACAGTAATAGCCCTGTAGCAGACAGTAATAGACCTGTAGCAGACAGTAACAGACCTGTAGCAGACAGTAACAGACCTATAGCAGACCAGTAACAGACCTGTAGCAGACCAGTAACAGACTTGTGGCAGACCAGTAACAGACCTGTAGCATACAGTAACAGACCTGTAGCAGACCAGTAACAGACTTTTAGCAGACCGGTAACAGACCTGTAGCAGACCAGAAACAGACCGGTAGCAGACAGTAATAGACCTGTAGCAGATAGTAACAGACCTGTAGCAGACAGTAACAGACCTGTAGCAGACCAGTAACAGACTTGTAGCAGACAGTAACAGACCTGTAGCAGACCAGTAACAGACCTGTAGCAGACAGTAACAGACCTGTAGCAGACAGTAACAGACCTGTAGCAGACCAGTAACAGACCTGTAGCAGACAGTAACAGACCTGTAGTAGACCAGTAAAAGACTTGTAGCAGACAGTAACAGACCTGTAGCAGACAGTAACAGACCTGTAGCAGACCAGTAACAGACCTGTAGCAGACCAGTAAAAGACCTGTAGCAGACAGTAACAGACCTGTAGCAGACCAGTAACAGACCTGTAGCAGACCAGTAACAGACCTGTAGCAGACCAGTAACAGACCTGTAGCAGACAGTAACAGACCTGTAGCAGACAGTAATAGACTTGTAGCAGACAAGTAACAGACTTGTAGCAAACCAGTAACAGACCTGTAGCAGACAGTAACAGACCTGTAGCAGACCAGTAACAGACTTGTAGCAGATAGTAACAGACCTGTGGCAGACAGTAACAGACTTGTAGCAGACAGTAACAGACCTGTAGCAGACAGTAACAGACCTGTAGCACACCACTAACAGACCTGTAGCAGACAGTAACAGACCTGTAGCAGACCTGTAGCAGACCAGTAACAGACCTGTAGCATACCAGTAACAGACCTGTAGCAGACAGTAACAGACCTGTAGCAGACAGTAACAGACCTGTAGCAGACCAGTAACAGACCTGTAGCAGACCAGTAACAGACCTGTAGCAGACCAGAAACAGACCGGTAGCAGACAGTAATAGACCTGTAGCAGATAGTAACAGACCTGTAGCAGACAGTAACAGACCTGTAGCACACAGTAACAGACCTGTAGCAGACCAGTAACAGACTTGTAGCAGACAGTAACAGACCTGTAGCAGACAGTAACAGACCTGTAGCACACCAGTAACAGACCTGTAGCAGACAGTAACAGACCTGTAGCACACAGTAACAGACCTGTAGCAGACCAGTAACAGACTTGTAGCAGACAGTAACAGACCTGTAGTAGACAGTAACAGACTTGTAGCAGACAGTAACAGACCTGTAGCAGACAGTAACAGACCTGTAGCACACCAGTAACAGACCTGTAGCAGACAGTAACAGACCTGTAGCAGACCTGTAGCAGACCAGTAACAGACCTGTAGCAGACAGTAACAGACCTGTAGCAGACAGTAACAGACCTGTAACAAACTTGTAGCAGACAGTAACAGACCTGTAGCAGACAGTAACAGACCTGTAGCAGACCAGTAACAGACTTGTAGCAGACAGTAACAGACCTGTAGCAGACCAGTAACAGACCTGTAGCACACCAGTAACAGACCTGTAGCAGACCAGTAACAGACCTGTAGCAGACAGTAACAGACCTGTAGCAGACCAGTAACAGACTTGTAGCAGACAGTAACAGACCTGTAGCACACCAGTAACAGACCTGTAGCAGACAATAACAGACCTGTAGCAGACCAGTAACAGACCTGTAGCAGACAGTAACAGACCTGTAGCAGACCAGTAACAGACCTGTAGCAGACCAGTAACAGACCTGTAGCAGACAGTAACAGACCTGTAGCAGACCAGTAATACACTTGTAGCAGACCAGTAACAGACCTGTAGCATACAGTAACAGACCTGTAGCAGACCAGTAACAGACCTGTAGCAGACAGTAACAGACCTGTAGCAGACAGTAACAGACCTGTAGCAGACCAGTAACAGACCAGTAGCAGACCAGTAACAGACCTGTAGCAGACCAGAAACAGACCGGTAGCAGACAGTAATAGACCTGTAGCAGATAGTAACAGACCTGTAGCAGACAGTAACAGACATGTAGCAGACCAGTAACAGACCTGTAGCAGACAGTAACAGACCTGTAGCAGACAGTAACAGACTTGTACAAGACAGTAACAGACCTGTAGCAGACAGTAACAGACCTGTAGCAGACAGTAACAGACCTGTAGCAGAACAGTAACAGACTTGTGGAAGACCAGTAACAGACCTGTAGCATACAGTAACAGACCTGTAGCAGACCAGTAACAGACTTTTAGCAGACAGTAACAGACCTGTAGCAGACAGTAACAGACCTGTAGCAGACCAGTAACAGACCTGTAGCAGACCAGTAACAGACCTGTAGCAGACCAGAAACAGACCGGTAGCAGACAGTAATAGACCTGTAGCAGATAGTAACAGACCTGTAGCAGACAGTAACAGACCTGTAGCAGACCAGTAACAGACTTGTAGCAGACAGTAACAAACCTGTAGCAGACCAGTAACAGACCTGTAGCAGACAGTAACAGACCTGTAGCAGACAGTAACAGACCTGTAGCAGACCAGTAACAGACCTGTAGCAGACAGTAACAGACCTGTAGTAGACCAGTAAAAGACTTGTAGCAGACAGTAACAGACCTGTAGCAGACAGTAACAGACCTGTAGCAGACCAGTAACAGACCTGTAGCAGACCAGTAAAAGACCTGTAGCAGACAGTAACAGACCTGTAGCAGACCAGTAACAGACCTGTAGCAGACAGTAACAGACCTGTAGCAGACCAGTAACAGACCTGTAGCAGACAGTAACAGACCTGTAGCAGACAGTAATAGACTTGTAGCAGACAAGTAACAGACTTGTAGCAAACCAGTAACAGACCTGTAGCAGACCAGTAACAGACCTGTAGCAGACAGTAACAGACCTGTAGCAGACCAGTAACAGACTTGTAGCAGATAGTAACAGACCTGTGGCAGACAGTAACAGACTTGTAGCAGACAGTAACAGACCTGTAGCAGACAGTAACAGACCTGTAGCACACCACTAACAGACCTGTAGCAGACAGTAACAGACCTGTAGCAGACCTGTAGCAGACCAGTAACAGACCTGTAGCAGACAGTAAAAGACCTGTAGCAGACAGTAACAGACCTGTAGCAGACAGTAACAGACCTGTACTAGACCAGTAACAGACCTGTAGCAGACAGTAACAGACCTGTAGTAGACAGTAACAGACCTGTAGCAGACCAGTAACAGACTTGTAGCAGACAGTAACAGACCTGTAGCAGACCAGTAACAGACCTGTAGCACACCAGTAACAGACCTGTAGCAGACCAGTAACAGACCTGTAGCAGACAGTAAAAGACCTGTAGCAGACCAGTAACAGACCTGTAGCAGAAAGTAACAGACCTGTACCAGACTAGTAACAGACCTGTAGCAGACTAGTAACAGACTTGTAGCAGACAGTAACAGACCTGTAGCAGATAGTAACAGACCTGTAGCAGACAGTAAAAGACCTGTAGCAGACAGTAACAGACCTGTAGCAGACAGTAACAGACCTGTACTAGACCAGTAACAGACTTGTAGCAGACAGTAACAGACCTGTAGTAGACAGTAACAGACCTGTAGCAGACCAGTAACAGACTTGTAGCAGACAGTAACAGACCTGTAGCAGACCAGTAACAGACCTGTAGCACACCAGTAACAGACCTGTAGCAGACCAGTAACAGACCTGTAGCAGACAGTAAAAGACCTGTAGCAGACAGTAACAGACCTGTAGCAGACCAGTAACAGACCTGTAGCAGAAAGTAACAGACCTGTACCAGACCAGTAACAGACCTGTAGCAGACCAGTAACAGACTTGTAGCAGACAGTAACAGACCTGTAGCAGACAGTAACAGACCTGTAGCAGACAGTAACAGACCTGTAGCAGACCAGTAACAGACTTGTAGCAGACAGTAACAGACCTGTAGCAGACAGTAACAGACCTGTAGCAGACAGTAACAGACCTGTAGCAGACCAGTAACAGACCTGTAGCAGACCAGTAACAGACTTGTAGCAGACAGTAACAGACCTGTAGCAGACAGTAACAGACCTGTAGCAGACCAGTAACAGACCTGTAGCAGAAAGTAACAGACCTGTAGCAGACCAGTAACAGACCTGTAGCAGACAGTAACAGACCTGTAGCAGACAATAACAGACCTGTAGCAGACAGTAACAGACCTGTAGCAGACAGTAACAGACCTGTAGCAGACCAGTAACAGACTTGTAGCAGACAGTAACAGACCTGTAGCACACCAGTAACAGACCTGTAGCAGACCAGTAACAGACTTGTAGCAGACCAGTAACAGACCTGTAGCAGACAGTAATAGCCCTGTAGCAGACAGTAATAGACCTTTAGCAGACCAGTAACAGACCTGTAGCAGAAAGTAACAGACCTGTAGCAGACCAGTAACAGACCTGTAGCAGACAGTAACAGACTTGTAGCAGACAGTAACAGACCTGTAGCAGACAGTAACAGACCTGTAGCAGACCAGTAACAGACCTGTAGCAGAAAGTAACAGACCTGTAGCAGACCAGTAACAGACCTGTAGCAGACAGTAACAGACCTGTAGCAGACAATAACAGACCTGTAGCAGACAGTAACAGACCTGTAGCAGACAGTAAAAGACCTGTAGCAGACCATTAACAGACTTGTAGCAGACAGTAACAGACCTGTAGCAGACCAGTAACAGACCTGTAGCAGACCAGTAACAGACTTGTAGCAGACCAGTAACAGACCTGTAGCGGACAGTAATAGCCCTGTAGCAGACAGTAATAGACCTGTAGCAGACAGTAACAGACCTGTAGCAGACAGTAACAGACCTATAGCAGACCAGTCACAGACCTGTAGCAGACCAGTAACAGACTTGTGGCAGACCAGTAACAGACTTGTGGCAGACCAGTAACAGACCTGTAGCATACAGTAACAGACCTGTAGCAGACAGTAACAGACCTGTAGCAGACAGTAACAGACCTGTAGCAGACCAGTAACAGACCTGTAGCAGACCGGTAACAGACCTGTAGCAGACCAGAAACAGACCGGTAGCAGACAGTAACAGACCTGTAGCAGACAGTAACAGACCTGTAGCAGACAGTAAAAGACCTGTAGCAGACCATTAACAGACTTGTAGCAGACAGTAACAGACCTGTAGCAGACCAGTAACAGACCTGTAGCAGACCAGTAACAGACTTGTAGCAGACCAGTAACAGACCTGTAGCGGACAGTAATAGCCCTGTAGCAGACAGTAATAGACCTGTAGCAGACAGTAACAGACCTGTAGCAGACAGTAACAGACCTATAGCAGACCAGTCACAGACCTGTAGCAGACCAGTAACAGACTTGTGGCAGACCAGTAACAGACCTGTAGCATACAGTAACAGACCTGTAGCAGACCAGTAACAGACTTTTAGCAGACAGTAACAGACCTGTAGCAGACAGTAACAGACCTGTAGCAGACCAGTAACAGACCTGTAGCAGACCGGTAACAGACCTGTAGCAGACCAGAAACAGACCGGTAGCAGACAGTAATAGACCTGTAGCAGATAGTAACAGACCTGTAGCAGACAGTAACAGACCTGTAGCAGACCAGTAACAGACTTGTAGCAGACAGTAACAGACCTGTAGCAGACCAGTAACAGACCTGTAGCAGACAGTAACAGACCTGTAGCAGACAGTAACAGACCTGTAGCAGACCAGTAACAGACCTGTAGCAGACAGTAACAGACCTGTAGTAGACCAGTAAAAGACTTGTAGCAGACAGTAACAGACCTGTAGCAGACAGTAACAGACCTGTAGCAGACCAGTAACAGACCTGTAGCAGACCAGTAAAAGACCTGTAGCTGACAGTAACAGACCTGTAGCAGACCAGTAACAGACCTGTAGCAGACCAGTAACAGACCTGTAGCAGACCAGTAACAGACCTGTAGCAGACAGTAACAGACCTGTAGCAGACAGTAATAGACTTGTAGCAGACAAGTAACAGACTTGTAGCAAACCAGTAACAGACCTGTAGCAGACCAGTAACAGACCTGTAGCAGACAGTAACAGACCTGTAGCAGACCAGTAACAGACTTGTAGCAGATAGTAACAGACCTGTGGCAGACAGTAACAGACTTGTAGCAGACAGTAACAGACCTGTAGCAGACAGTAACAGACCTGTAGCACACCACTAACAGACCTGTAGCAGACAGTAACAGACCTGTAGCAGACCTGTAGCAGACCAGTAACAGACCTGTAGCAGACAGTAAAAGACCTGTAGCAGACAGTAACAGACCTGTAGCAGACCAGTAACAGACCTGTAGCAGACCAGTAACAGACCTGTAGCAGACCAGAAACAGACCTGTAGCAGACAGTAATAGACCTGTAGCAGATAGTAACAGACCTGTAGCAGACAGTAACAGACCTGTAGCACACAGTAACAGACCTGTAGCAGACCAGTAACAGACTTGTAGCAGACAGTAACAGACCTGTAGTAGACAGTAACAGACTTGTAGCAGACAGTAACATACCTGTAGCAGACAGTAACAGACCTGTAGCACACCAGTAACAGACCTGTAGCAGACAGTAACAGACCTGTAGCAGACCTGTAGCAGACCAGTAACAGACCTGTAGCAGACAGTAACAGACCTGTAGCAGACAGTAACAGACCTGTAACAAACTTGTAGCAGACAGTAACAGACCTGTAGCAGACAGTAACAGACCTGTAGCAGACCAGTAACAGACTTGTAGCAGACAGTAACAGACCTGTAGCAGACCAGTAACAGACCTGTAGCACACCAGTAACAGACCTGTAGCAGACCAGTAACAGACCTGTAGCAGACAGTAACAGACCTGTAGCAGACCAGTAACAGACTTGTAGCAGACAGTAACAGACCTGTAGCACACCAGTAACAGACCTGTAGCAGACAATAACAGACCTGTAGCAGACCAGTAACAGACCTGTAGCAGACAGTAACAGACCTGTAGCAGACCAGTAACAGACCTGTAGCAGACCAGTAACAGACCTGTAGCAGACAGTAACAGACCTGTAGCAGACCAGTAATACACTTGTAGCAGACCAGTAACAGACCTGTAGCATACAGTAACAGACCTGTAGCAGACCAGTAACAGACCTGTAGCAGACAGTAACAGACCTGTAGCAGACAGTAACAGACCTGTAGCAGACCAGTAACAGACCTGTAGCAGACCAGTAACAGACCTGTAGCAGACCAGAAACAGACCGGTAGCAGACAGTAATAGACCTGTAGCAGATAGTAACAGACCTGTAGCAGACAGTAACAGACATGTAGCAGACCAGTAACAGACCTGTAGCAGACAGTAACAGACCTGTAGCAGACAGTAACAGAGTTGTACAAGACAGTAACAGACCTGTAGCAGACAGTAACAGACCTGTAGCAGACAGTAACAGACCTGTAGCAGAACAGTAACAGACTTGTGGCAGACCAGTAACAGACCTGTAGCATACAGTAACAGACCTGTAGCAGACCAGTAACAGACTTTTAGCAGACAGTAACAGACCTGTAGCAGACAGTAACAGACCTGTAGCAGACCAGTAACAGACCTGTAGCAGACCAGTAACAGACCTGTAGCAGACCAGAAACAGACCGGTAGCAGACAGTAATAGACCTGTAGCAGATAGTAACAGACCTGTAGCAGACAGTAACAGACCTGTAGCAGACCAGTAACAGACTTGTAGCAGACAGTAACAAACCTGTAGCAGACCAGTAACAGACCTGTAGCAGACAGTAACAGACCTGTAGCAGACAGTAACAGACCTGTAGCAGACCAGTAACAGACCTGTAGCAGACAGTAACAGACCTGTAGTAGACCAGTAAAAGACTTGAGGCAGACAGTAACAGACCTGTAGCAGACAGTAACAGACCTGTAGCAGACCAGTAACAGCCCTGTAGCAGACCAGTAAAAGACCTGTAGCAGACAGTAACAGACCTGTAGCAGACAGTAACAGACCTGTAGCAGACAGTAACAGACCTGTAGCAGACCAGTAACAGACCTGTAGCAGACCAGTAACAGACTTGTAGCAGACAGTAACAGACCTGTAGCAGACAGTAACAGACCTGTAGCAGACCAGTAACAGACCTGTAGCAGAAAGTAACAGACCTGTAGCAGACCAGTAACAGACCTGTAGCAGACAGTAACAGACCTGTAGCAGACAATAACAGACCTGTAGCAGACAGTAACAGACCTGTAGCAGACAGTAACAGACCTGTAGCAGACCAGTAACAGACCTGTAGCAGACCAGTAAAAGACCTGTAGCAGACAGTAACAGACCTGTAGCAGACCAGTAACAGACCTGTAGCAGACCAGTAACAGACCTGTAGCAGACCAGAAACAGACCGGTAGCAGACAGTAATAGACCTGTAGCAGATAGTAACAGACCTGTAGCAGACCAGAAACAGACCGGTAGCAGACAGTAATAGACCTGTAGCAGATAGTAACAGACCTGTAGCAGACAGTAACAGACATGTAGGAGACCAGTAACAGACCTTTAGCAGACAGTAACAGACCTGTAGCAGACCTGTAGCAGACAGTAACAGACCTGTAGCAGACAGTAACAGACTTGTAGCAGACAGTAACAGACCTGTAGCAGACCAGTAACAGACCTGTAGCAGACCAGTAACAGACTTGTAGCAGACCAGTAACAGACCTGTAGCAGACAGTAATAGACCTGTAGCAGACAGTAACAGACCTGTAGCAGAAGTAACAGACCTGTAGCAGACCAGTAACAGACCTGTAGCAGACAGTAACAGACCTGTAGCAGACAGTAAAAGGCCTGTAGCAGACAGTAACAGACCTGTAGCAGACCAGTAACAGACCTGTAGCAGACAGTGACAGACCTGTAGCAGACAGTAACAGACCTGTAGCAGACAGTAACAGACTTGTAGCAGACAGTAACAGACCGGTAGCAGACAGTAATAGACCTGTAGCAGATAGTAACAGACCTGTAGCAGACAGTAACAGACCTGTAGCAGACCAGTAACAGACCTGTAGCAGACAGTAACAGACCTGTAGCAGACAGTAACAGACCTGTAGCAGACCAGTAACAGACTTGTAGAAGACAGTAACAGACCTGTAGCAGACAGTAACAGACTTGTAGCAGACAGTAACAGACCTGTAGCAGACAGTAACAGACCTGTAGCACACCAGTAACAGACCTGTAGCAGACAGTAACAGACCTGTAGCAGACCTGTAGCAGACCAGTAACAGACCTGTAGCAGACAGTAACAGACCTGTAGCAGACAGTAACAGACCTGTACCAGACCAGTAACAAACTTGTAGCAGACAGTAACAGACCTGTAGCAGACAGTAACAGACCTGTAGCAGACCAGTAACAGACTTGTAGCAGACAGTAACAGACCTGTAGCAGACCAGTAACAGACCTGTAGCACACCAGTAACAGACCTGTAGCAGACCAGTAACAGACCTGTAGCAGACAGTAACAGACCTGTAGCAGGCCAGTAACAGACTTGTAGCAGACAGTAACAGACCTGTAGCAGACAGTAACAGACCTGTACCAGACCAGTAACAGACTTGTAGCAGACTGTAACAGACCTGTAGCAGACAGTAACAGACCTGTAGCTGACCAGTAACAGACTTGTAGCAGACAGTAACAGACCTGTAGCAGACCAGTAACAGACCTGTAGCAGACCAGTAACAGACTTGTAGCAGACCAGTAACAGACCTGTAGAAGACAGTAATAGACCTGTAGCAGACAGTAACAGACCTGTAGCAGAAGTAACAGACCTGTAGCAGACCAGTAACAGACCTGTAGCAGACAGTAACAGACCTGTAGCAGACCAGTAGCAGACCTGTAGCAGACAGTAAAAGACCCATAGCAGACAGTAACAGACCTGTAGCAGACCAGTAACAGACCTGTAGCAGACAGTAACAGACCTGTAGCAGACCAGTAACAGACCTGTAGCAGACAGTAACAGACCTGTAGCAGACCAGTAACAGACTAGTAGCAGACAGTAACAGACCTGTAGCAGACCAGTAACAGACCTGTAGCAGACCAGTAACAGACTTGTAGCAGACCAGTAACAGACCTGTAGCAGACAGTAATAGACCTGTAGCAGACAGTAACAGACCTGTAGCAGAAGTAACAGACCTGTAGCAGACCAGTAACAGACCTGTAGCAGACAGTAACAGACCTGTAGCAGACCAGTAGCAGACCTGTAGCAGACAGTAAAAGACCTGTAGCAGACAGTAACAGACCTGTAGCAGACCAGTAACAGACCTGTAGCAGACAGTAACAGACCTGTAGCAGATAGTAACAGACCTGTAGCAGACAGTAACAGACCTGTAGCAGACAGTAATAGACCTGTAGCAGATAGTAACAGACCTGTAGCAGACAGTAACAGACCTGTAGCAGACCAGTAACAGACCTGTAGCAGACAGTAACAGACCTGTAGCAGACAGTAACAGACCTGTAGCAGACCAGTAACAGACTTGTAGCAGACAGTAACAGACCTGTAGCAGACAGTAACAGACTTGTAGCAGACAGTAACAGACCTGTAGCAGACAGTAACAGACCTGTAGCACACCAGTAACAGACCTGTAGCAGACAGTAACAGACCTGTAGCAGACCTGTAGCAGACCAGTAACAGACCTGTAGCAGACAGTAACAGACCTGTAGCAGACAGTAACAGACCTGTAACAAACTTGTAGCAGACAGTAACAGACCTGTAGCAGACAGTAACAGACCTGTAGCAGACCACTAACAGACTTGTAGCAGACAGTAACAGACCTGTAGCAGACCAGTAACAGACCTGTAGCACACCAGTAACAGACCTGTAGCAGACCAGTAACAGACCTGTAGCAGACAGTAACAGACCTGTAGCAGACCAGTAACAGACCTGTAGCAGACAGTAACAGACCTGTAGCAGACAGTAACAGACCTGTAGCAGACCAGTAACAGACCTGTAGCAGACAGTAACAGACCTGTAGTAGACCAGTAAAAGACTTGTAGCAGACAGTAACAGACCTGTAGCAGACAGTAACAGACCTGTAGCAGACCAGTAACAGACCTGTAGCAGACCAGTAAAAGACCTGTAGCAGACAGTAACAGACCTGTAGCAGACCAGTAACAGACCTGTAGCAGACCAGTAACAGACCTGTAGCAGACCAGTAACAGACCTGTAGCAGACAGTAACAGACCTGTAGCAGACAGTAATAGACTTGTAGCAGACAAGTAACAGACTTGTAGCAAACCAGTAACAGACCTGTAGCAGACCAGTAACAGACCTGTAGCAGACCAGTAATACACTTGTAGCAGACCAGTAACAGACCTGTAGCATACAGTAACAGACCTGTAGCAGACCAGTAACAGACCTGTAGCAGACAGTAACAGACCTGTAGCAGACAGTAACAGACCTGTAGCAGACCAGTAACAGACCTGTAGCAGACCAGTAACAGACCTGTAGCAGACCAGAAACAGACCGGTAGCAGACAGTAATAGACCTGTAGCAGATAGTAACAGACCTGTAGCAGACAGTAACAGACATGTAGCAGACCACTAACAGACCTGTAGCAGACAGTAACAGACCTGTAGCAGACAGTAACAGACCTGTAGCAGACAGTAACAGACCTGTAGCAGACAGTAACAGACCTGTAGCAGACCAGTAACAGACTTGTGGCAGACCAGTAACAGACCTGTAGCATACAGTAACAGACCTGTAGCAGACCAGTAACAGACTTTTAGCAGACAGTAACAGACCTGTAGCAGACAGTAACAGACCTGTAGCAGACCAGTAACAGACCTGTAGCAGACCAGTAACAGACCTGTAGCAGACCAGAAACAGACCGGTAGCAGACAGTAATAGACCTGTAGCAGATAGTAACAGACCTGTAGAAGACCAGTAACAGACCTGTAGCAGACCAGTAACAGACTTGTAGCAGACAGTAACAGACCTGTAGCAGACCAGTAACACACCTGTAGCAGACAGTAACAGACCTGTAGCAGACCAGTAACAGACCTGTAGCAGACAGTAACAGACCTGTAGTAGACCAGTAAAAGACTTGTAGCAGACAGTAACAGACCTGTAGCAGACAGTAACAGACCTGTAGCAGACCAGTAACAGACCTGTAGCAGACCAGTAAAAGACCTGTAGCAGACAGTAACAGACCTGTAGCAGACCAGTAACAGACCTGTAGCAGACCAGTAACAGACCTGTAGCAGACCAGTAACAGACCTGTAGCAGACAGTAACAGACCTGTAGCAGACAGTAATAGACTTGTAGCAGACAAGTAACAGACTTGTAGCAAACCAGTAAAAGACCTGTAGCAGACCAGTAACAGACCTGTAGCAGACAGTAACAGACCTGTAGCAGACCAGTAACAGACTTGTAGCAGATAGTAACAGACCTGTGGCAGACAGTAACAGACTTGTAGCAGATAGTAACAGACCTGTAGCAGACAGTAACAGACCTGTAGCACACCACTAACAGACCTGTAGCAGACAGTAACAGACCTGTAGCAGACCTGTAGCAGACCAGTAACAGACCTGTAGCAGACAGTAAAAGACCTATAGCAGACAGTAACAGACCTGTAGCAGACCAGTAACAGACCTGTAGCAGACCAGAAACAGACCGGTAGCAGACAGTAATAGACCTGTAGCAGATAGTAACAGACCTGTAGCAGACAGTAACAGACCTGTAGCAGACCAGTAACAGACTTGTAGCAGACAGTAACAGACCTGTAGCAGACCAGTAACAGACCTGTAGCAGACAGTAACAGACCTGTAGCAGACAGTAACAGACCTGTAGCAGACCAGTAACAGACCTGTAGCAGACCAGTAACAGACCTGTAGTAGACCAGTAAAAGACTTGTAGCAGACAGTAACAGACCTGTAGCAGACAGTAACAGACCTGTAGCAGACCAGTAACAGACCTGTAGCAGACCAGTAAAAGACCTGTAGAAGACAGTAACAGACCTGTAGCAGACCAGTAACAGACCTGTAGCAGACCAGTAACAGACCTGTAGCAGACAGTAACAGACCTGTAGTAGACCAGTAAAAGACTTGTAGCAGACAGTAACAGACCTGTAGCAGACAGTAACAGACCTGTAGCAGACCAGTAACAGACCTGTAGCAGACCAGTAAAAGACCTGTAGCAGACAGTAACAGACCTGTAGCAGACCAGTAACAGACCTGTAGCAGACCAGTAACAGACCTGTAGCAGACCAGTAAAAGACCTGTAGAAGACAGTAACAGACCTGTAGCAGACCAGTAACAGACCTGTAGCAGACCAGTAACAGACCTGTAGCAGACAGTAACAGACCTGTAGTAGACCAGTAAAAGACTTGTAGCAGACAGTAACAGACCTGTAGCAGACAGTAACAGACCTGTAGCAGACCAGTAACAGACCTGTAGCAGACCAGTAAAAGACCTGTAGCAGACAGTAACAGACCTGTAGCAGACCAGTAACAGACCTGTAGCAGACCAGTAACAGACCTGTAGCAGACCAGTAACAGACCTGTAGCAGACAGTAACAGACCTGTAGCAGACAGTAATAGACTTGTAGCAGACAAGTAACAGACTTGTAGCAAACCAGTAAAAGACCTGTAGCAGACCAGTAACAGACCTGTAGCAGACAGTAACAGACCTGTAGCAGACCAGTAACAGACTTGTAGCAGATAGTAACAGACCTGTGGCAGACAGTAACAGACTTGTAGCAGATAGTAACAGACCTGTAGCAGACAGTAACAGACCTGTAGCACACCACTAACAGACCTGTAGCAGACAGTAACAGACCTGTAGCAGACCTGTAGCAGACCAGTAACAGACCTGTAGCAGACAGTAAAAGACCTATAGCAGACAGTAACAGACCTGTAGCAGACCAGTAACAGACCTGTAGCAGACCAGAAACAGACCGGTAGCAGACAGTAATAGACCTGTAGCAGATAGTAACAGACCTGTAGCAGACAGTAACAGACCTGTAGCAGACCAGTAACAGACTTGTAGCAGACAGTAACAGACCTGTAGCAGACCAGTAACAGACCTGTAGCAGACAGTAACAGACCTGTAGCAGACAGTAACAGACCTGTAGCAGACCAGTAACAGACCTGTAGCAGACAGTAACAGACCTGTAGTAGACCAGTAAAAGACTTGTAGCAGACAGTAACAGACCTGTAGCAGACAGTAACAGACCTGTAGCAGACCAGTAACAGACCTGTAGCAGACCAGTAAAAGACCTGTAGAAGACAGTAACAGACCTGTAGCAGACCAGTAACAGACCTGTAGCAGACCAGTAACAGACCTGTAGCAGACCAGTAACAGACCTGTAGCAGACCAGTAACAGACCTGTAGCAGACAGTAACAGACCTGTAGCAGACAGTAATAGACTTGTAGCAGACAAGTAACAGACTTGTAGCAAACCAGTAACAGACCTGTAGCAGACCAGTAACAGACCTGTAGCAGACAGTAACAGACCTGTAGCAGACCAGTAACAGACTTGTAGCAGATAGTAACAGACCTGTGGCAGACAGTAACAGACTTGTAGCAGACAGTAACAGACCTGTAGCAGACAGTAACAGAACTGTAGCACACCACTAACAGACCTGTAGCAGACAGTAACAGACCTGTAGCAGACCAGTAACAGACCTGTAGCAGACAGTAAAAGACCTGTAGCAGACAGTAACAGACCTGTAGCAGACAGTAACAGACCTGTACTAGACCAGTAACAGACTTGTAGCAGACAGTAACAGACCTGTAGTAGACAGTAACAGACCTGTAGCAGACCAGTAACAGACTTGTAGCAGACAGTAACAGACCTGTAGCAGACCAGTAACAGACCTGTAGCACACCAGTAACAGACCTGTAGCAGACCAGTAACAGACCTGTAGCAGACAGTAAAAGACCTGTAGCAGACAGTAACAGACCTGTAGCAGACCAGTAACAGACCTGTAGCAGAAAGTAACAGACCTGTAGCAGACCAGTAACAGACCTGTACCAGACCAGTAACAGACTTGTAGCAGACAGTAACAGACCTGTAGCAGACAGTAACAGACCTGTAGCAGACAGTAACAGACCTGTAGCAGACCAGTAACAGACTTGTAGCAGACAGTAACAGACCTGTAGCAGACAGTAACAGACCTGTAGCAGACAGTAACAGACCTGTAGCAGACCAGTAACAGACCTGTAGCAGGCCAGTAACAGACTTGTAGCAGACAGTAACAGACCTGTAGCAGACAGTAACAGACCTGTAGCAGACCAGTAACAGACCTGTAGCAGAAAGTAACAGACCTGTAGCAGACCAGTAACAGACCTGTAGCAGACAGTAACAGACCTGTAGCAGACCAGTAACAGACCTGTAGAAGACAGTAACAGACCTGTAGCAGACAGTAACAGACCTGTAGCAGACCAGTAACAGACTTGTAGCAGACAGTAACAGACCTGTAGCAGACCAGTAACAGACCTGTAGCAGACCAGTAACAGACTTGTAGCAGACCAGTAACAGACCTGTAGCAGACAGTAATAGCCCTGTAGCAGACAGTAATAGACCTTTAGCAGACCAGTAACAGACCTGTAGCAGAAAGTAACAGACCTGTAGCAGACCAGTAACAGACCTGTAGCAGACAGTAACAGACCTGTAGCAGACCAGTAACAGACTTGTAGCAGACAGTAACAGACCTGTAGCAGACAGTAACAGACTTGTACCAGACCAGTAACAGACTTGTAGCAGACTGTAACAGACCTGTAGCAGACAGTAACAGACCTGTAGCAGACCAGTAACAGACTTGTAGCAGACAGTAACAGACCTGTAGCAGACCAGTAACAGACCTGTAGCAGACCAGTAACAGACTTGTAGCAGACCAGTAACAGACCTGTAGAAGACAGTAATAGACCTGTAGCAGACAGTAACAGACCTGTAGCAGAAGTAACAGACCTGTAGCAGACCAGTAACAGACCTGTAGCAGACAGTAACAGACCTGTAGCAGACCAGTAGCAGACCTGTAGCAGACACTAAAAGACCCGTAGCAGACAGTAACAGACCTGTAGCAGACCAGTAACAGACCTGTAGCAGACAGTAACAGACCTGTAGCAGACCAGTAACAGACCTGTAGCAGACAGTAACAGACCTGTAGCAGACCAGTAACAGACTTGTAGCAGACAGTAACAGACCTGTAGCAGACCAGTAACAGACCTGTAGCAGACCAGTAACAGACTTGTAGCAGACCAGTAACAGACCTGTAGCAGACAGTAATAGACCTGTAGCAGACAGTAACAGACCTGTAGCAGAAGTAACAGACCTGTAGCAGACCAGTAACAGACCTGTAGCAGACAGTAACAGACCTGTAGCAGACCAGTAGCAGACCTGTAGCAGACAGTAAAAGACCTGTAGCAGACAGTAACAGACCTGTAGCAGACCAGTAACAGACCTGTAGCAGACAGTAACAGACCTGTAGCAGACCAGTAACAGACCTGTAGCAGACAGTAACAGACCTGTAGCAGACAGTAACAGACTTGTAGCAGACAGTAACAGACCGGTAGCAGACAGTAATAGACCTGTAGCAGATAGTAACAGACAGTAACAGACCTGTTGCAGACCAGTAACAGACCTGTAGCAGACAGTAACAGACCTGTAGCACACAGTAACAGACCTGTAGCAGACCAGTAACAGACTTGTAGATGACAGTAACAGACCTGTAGTAGACAGTAACAGACTTGTAGCAGACAGTAACAGACCTGTAGCAGACAGTAACAGACCTGTAGCACACCTTTAACAGACCTGTAGCAGACAGTAACAGACCTGTAGCAGACCAGTAACAGACCTGTAGCAGACAGTAACAGACCTGTAGCAGACAGTAACAGACCTGTAACAAACTTGTAGCAGACCAGTAACAGACCTGTAGCAGACAGTAACAGACCTGTAGCAGACCAGTAACAGACTTGTAGCAGACAGTAACAGACCTGTAGCAGACCAGTAACAGACCTGTAGCACACCAGTAACAGACCTGTAGCAGACCAGTAACAGACCTGTAGCAGACAGTAACAGACCTGTAGCAGACCAGTAACAGACTTGTAGCAGACAGTAACAGACCTGTAGCACACCAGTAACAGACCTGTAGCAGACAGTAACAGACCTGTAGCAGACCAGTAACAGACCTGTAGCAGACAGTAACAGACCTGTAGCAGACCAGTAACAGACCTGTAGCAGACCAGTAACAGACCTGTAGCAGACAGTAACAGACCTGTAGCAGACCAGTAATACACTTGTAGCAGACCAGTAACAGACCTGTAGCATACAGTAACAGACCTGTAGCAGACCAGTAACAGACCTGTAGCAGACAGTAACAGACCTGTAGCAGACAGTAACAGACCTGTAGCAGACCAGTAACAGACCTGTAGCAGACCAGTAACAGACCTGTAGTAGACCAGTAAAAGACTTGTAGCAGACAGTAATAGACCTGTAGCAGATAGTAACAGACCTGTAGCAGACAGTAACAGACATGTAGCAGACCAGTAACAGACCTGTAGCAGACAGTAACAGACCTGTAGCAGACAGTAACAGACCTGTAGCAGACAGTAACAGACTTGTAGAAGACAGTAACAGACCTGTAGCAGACAGTAACAGACCTGTAGCAGACAGTAACAGACCTGTAGCAGAACAGTAACAGACTTGTGGCAGACCAGTAACAGACCTGTAGCATACAGTAACAGACCTTTAGCAGACCAGTAACAGACTTTTAGCAGACAGTAACAGACCTGTAGCAGACAGTAACAGACCTGTAGCAGACCAGTAACAGACCTGTAGCAGACCAGTTTCAGACCTGTAGCAGACCAGAAACAGACCGGTAGCAGACAGTAATAGACCTGTAGCAGATAGTAACAGACCTGTAGCAGACAGTAACAGACCTGTAGCAGACCAGTAACAGACTTGTAGCAGACAGTAACAAACCTGTAGCAGACAAGTAACAGACCTGTAGCAGACAGTAACAGACCTGTAGCAGACAGTAACAGACCTGTAGCAGACCAGTAACAGACCTGTAGCAGACAGTAACAGACCTGTAGTAGACCAGTAAAAGACTTGTAGCGGACAGTAACAGACCTGTAGCAGACAGTAACAGACCTGTAGCAGACCAGTAACAGACCTGTAGCAGACCAGTAAAAGACCTGTAGCAGACAGTAACAGACCAGTAGCAGACCAGTAACAGACCTGTAGCAGACCAGTAACAGACCTGTAGCAGACCAGTAACAGACCTGTAGCAGACAGTAACAGACCTGTAGCAGACCAGTAACAGACCTGTAGCAGACAGTAACAGACCTGTAGTAGACCAGTAAAAGACTTGTAGCAGACAGTAACAGACCTGTAGCAGACAGTAACAGACCTGTAGCAGACCAGTAAGAGACCTGTAGCAGACCAGTAACAGACCTGTAGCAGACCAGTAACAGACCTGTAGCAGACAGTAACAGACCTGTAGCAGACAGTAATAGACTTGTAGCAGACAAGTAACAGACTTGTAGCAAACCAGTAACAGACCTGTAGCAGACAGTAAAAGACCTGTAGCAGACAGTAACAGACCTGTAGCAGACAGTAACAGACCTGTACTAGACCAGTAACAGAATTGTAGCAGACAGTAACAGACCTGTAGTAGACAGTAACAGACCTGTAGCAGACCAGTAACAGACTTGTAGCAGACAGTAACAGACCTGTAGCAGACCAGTAACAGACCTGTAGCACACCAGTAACAGACCTGTAGCAGACCAGTAACAGACCTGTAGCAGACAGTAAAAGACCTGTAGCAGACAGTAACAGACCTGTAGCAGACCAGTAACAGACCTGTAGCAGAAAGTAACAGACCTGTACCAGACCAGTAACAGACCTGTAGCAGACCAGTAACAGACTTGTAGCAGACAGTAACAGACCTGTAGCAGACAGTAACAGACCTGTAGCAGACAGTAACAGACCTGTAGCAGACCAGTAACAGACTTGTAGCAGACAGTAACAGACCTGTAGCAGACAGTAACAGACCTGTAGCAGACAGTAACAGACCTGTAGCAGACCAGTAACAGACCTGTAGCAGACCAGTAACAGACTTGTAGCAGACAGTAACAGACCTGTAGCAGACAGTAACAGACCTGTAGCAGACCAGTAACAGACCTGTAGCAGAAAGTAACAGACCTGTAGCAGACCAGTAACAGACCTGTAGCAGACAGTAACAGACCTGTAGCAGACAATAACAGACCTGTAGCAGACAGTAACAGACCTGTAGCAGACAGTAACAGACCTGTAGCAGACCAGTAACAGACTTGTAGCAGACAGTAACAGACCTGTAGCACACCAGTAACAGACCTGTAGCAGACCAGTAACAGACTTGTAGCAGACCAGTAACAGACCTGTAGCAGACAGTAATAGCCCTGTAGCAGACAGTAATAGACCTTTAGCAGACCAGTAACAGACCTGTAGCAGAAAGTAACAGACCTGTAGCAGACCAGTAACAGACCTGTAGCAGACAGTAACAGACTTGTAGCAGACAGTAACAGACCTGTAGCAGACAGTAACAGACCTGTAGCAGACCAGTAACAGACCTGTAGCAGAAAGTAACAGACCTGTAGCAGACCAGTAACAGACCTGTAGCAGACAGTAACAGACCTGTAGCAGACAGTAACAGACCTGTAGCAGACAGTAACAGACCTGTAGCAGACAGTAAAAGACCTGTAGCAGACCATTAACAGACTTGTAGCAGACAGTAACAGACCTGTAGCAGACCAGTAACAGACCTGTAGCAGACCAGTAACAGACTTGTAGCAGACCAGTAACAGACCTGTAGCGGACAGTAATAGCCCTGTAGCAGACAGTAATAGACCTGTAGCAGACAGTAACAGACCTGTAGCAGACAGTAACAGACCTATAGCAGACCAGTAACAGACCTGTAGCAGACCAGTAACAGACTTGTGGCAGACCAGTAACAGACCTGTAGCATACAGTAACAGACCTGTAGCAGACCAGTAACAGACTTTTAGCAGACCGGTAACAGACCTGTAGCAGACCAGAAACAGACCGGTAGCAGACAGTAATAGACCTGTAGCAGATAGTAACAGACCTGTAGCAGACAGTAACAGACCTGTAGCAGACCAGTAACAGACTTGTAGCAGACAGTAACAGACCTGTAGCAGACCAGTAACAGACCTGTAGCAGACAGTAACAGACCTGTAGCAGACAGTAACAGACCTGTAGCAGACCAGTAACAGACCTGTAGCAGACAGTAACAGACCTGTAGTAGACCAGTAAAAGACTTGTAGCAGACAGTAACAGACCTGTAGCAGACAGTAACAGACCTGTAGCAGACCAGTAACAGACCTGTAGCAGACCAGTAAAAGACCTGTAGCAGACAGTAACAGACCTGTAGCAGACCAGTAACAGACCTGTAGCAGACCAGTAACAGACCTGTAGCAGACCAGTAACAGACCTGTAGCAGACAGTAACAGACCTGTAGCAGACAGTAATAGACTTGTAGCAGACAAGTAACAGACTTGTAGCAAACCAGTAACAGACCTGTAGCAGACAGTAACAGACCTGTAGCAGACCAGTAACAGACTTGTAGCAGATAGTAACAGACCTGTGGCAGACAGTAACAGACTTGTAGCAGACAGTAACAGACCTGTAGCAGACAGTAACAGACCTGTAGCACACCACTAACAGACCTGTAGCAGACAGTAACAGACCTGTAGCAGACCTGTAGCAGACCAGTAACAGACCTGTAGCATACCAGTAACAGACCTGTAGCAGACAGTAACAGACCTGTAGCAGACAGTAACAGACCTGTAGCAGACCAGTAACAGACCTGTAGCAGACCAGTAACAGACCTGTAGCAGACCAGAAACAGACCGGTAGCAGACAGTAATAGACCTGTAGCAGATAGTAACAGACCTGTAGCAGACAGTAACAGACCTGTAGCACACAGTAACAGACCTGTAGCAGACCAGTAACAGACTTGTAGCAGACAGTAACAGACCTGTAGCAGACAGTAACAGACCTGTAGCACACCAGTAACAGACCTGTAGCAGACAGTAACAGACCTGTAGCACACAGTAACAGACCTGTAGCAGACCAGTAACAGACTTGTAGCAGACAGTAACAGACCTGTAGTAGACAGTAACAGACTTGTAGCAGACAGTAACAGACCTGTAGCAGACAGTAACAGACCTGTAGCACACCAGTAACAGACCTGTAGCAGACAGTAACAGACCTGTAGCAGACCTGTAGCAGACCAGTAACAGACCTGTAGCAGACAGTAACAGACCTGTAGCAGACAGTAACAGACCTGTAACAAACTTGTAGCAGACAGTAACAGACCTGTAGCAGACAGTAACAGACCTGTAGCAGACCAGTAACAGACTTGTAGCAGACAGTAACAGACCTGTAGCAGACCAGTAACAGACCTGTAGCACACCAGTAACAGACCTGTAGCAGACCAGTAACAGACCTGTAGCAGACAGTAACAGACCTGTAGCAGACCAGTAACAGACTTGTAGCAGACAGTAACAGACCTGTAGCACACCAGTAACAGACCTGTAGCAGACAATAACAGACCTGTAGCAGACCAGTAACAGACCTGTAGCAGACAGTAACAGACCTGTAGCAGACCAGTAACAGATCTGTAGCAGACCAGTAACAGACCTGTAGCAGACAGTAACAGACCTGTAGCAGACCAGTAATACACTTGTAGCAGACCAGTAACAGACCTGTAGCATACAGTAACAGACCTGTAGCAGACCAGTAACAGACCTGTAGCAGACAGTAACAGACCTGTAGCAGACAGTAACAGACCTGTAGCAGACCAGTAACAGACCTGTAGCAGACCAGTAACAGACCTGTAGCAGACCAGAAACAGACCGGTAGCAGACAGTAATAGACCTGTAGCAGATAGTAACAGACCTGTAGCAGACAGTAACAGACATGTAGCAGACCAGTAACAGACCTGTAGCAGACAGTAACAGACCTGTAGCAGACAGTAACAGACTTGTACAAGACAGTAACAGACCTGTAGCAGACAGTAACAGACCTGTAGCAGACAGTAACAGACCTGTAGCAGAACAGTAACAGACTTGTGGAAGACCAGTAACAGACCTGTAGCATACAGTAACAGACCTGTAGCAGACCAGTAACAGACTTTTAGCAGACAGTAACAGACCTGTAGCAGACAGTAACAGACCTGTAGCAGACCAGTAACAGACCTGTAGCAGACCAGTAACAGACCTGTAGCAGACCAGAAACAGACCGGTAGCAGACAGTAATAGACCTGTAGCAGATAGTAACAGACCTGTAGCAGACAGTAACAGACCTGTAGCAGACCAGTAACAGACTTGTAGCAGACAGTAACAAACCTGTAGCAGACCAGTAACAGACCTGTAGCAGACAGTAACAGACCTGTAGCAGACAGTAACAGACCTGTAGCAGACCAGTAACAGACCTGTAGCAGACAGTAACAGACCTGTAGTAGACCAGTAAAAGACTTGTAGCAGACAGTAACAGACCTGTAGCAGACAGTAACAGACCTGTAGCAGACCAGTAACAGACCTGTAGCAGACCAGTAAAAGACCTGTAGCAGACAGTAACAGACCTGTAGCAGACCAGTAACAGACCTGTAGCAGACAGTAACAGACCTGTAGCAGACCAGTAACAGACCTGTAGCAGACAGTAACAGACCTGTAGCAGACAGTAATAGACTTGTAGCAGACAAGTAACAGACTTGTAGCAAACCAGTAACAGACCTGTAGCAGACCAGTAACAGACCTGTAGCAGACAGTAACAGACCTGTAGCAGACCAGTAACAGACTTGTAGCAGATAGTAACAGACCTGTGGCAGACAGTAACAGACTTGTAGCAGACAGTAACAGACCTGTAGCAGACAGTAACAGACCTGTAGCACACCACTAACAGACCTGTAGCAGACAGTAACAGACCTGTAGCAGACCTGTAGCAGACCAGTAACAGACCTGTAGCAGACAGTAAAAGACCTGTAGCAGACAGTAACAGACCTGTAGCAGACAGTAACAGACCTGTACTAGACCAGTAACAGACCTGTAGCAGACAGTAACAGACCTGTAGTAGACAGTAACAGACCTGTAGCAGACCAGTAACAGACTTGTAGCAGACAGTAACAGACCTGTAGCAGACCAGTAACAGACCTGTAGCACACCAGTAACAGACCTGTAGCAGACCAGTAACAGACCTGTAGCAGACAGTAAAAGACCTGTAGCAGACCAGTAACAGACCTGTAGCAGAAAGTAACAGACCTGTACCAGACTAGTAACAGACCTGTAGCAGACTAGTAACAGACTTGTAGCAGACAGTAACAGACCTGTAGCAGATAGTAACAGACCTGTAGCAGACAGTAAAAGACCTGTAGCAGACAGTAACAGACCTGTAGCAGACAGTAACAGACCTGTACTAGACCAGTAACAGACTTGTAGCAGACAGTAACAGACCTGTAGTAGACAGTAACAGACCTGTAGCAGACCAGTAACAGACTTGTAGCAGACAGTAACAGACCTGTAGCAGACCAGTAACAGACCTGTAGCACACCAGTAACAGACCTGTAGCAGACCAGTAACAGACCTGTAGCAGACAGTAAAAGACCTGTAGCAGACAGTAACAGACCTGTAGCAGACCAGTAACAGACCTGTAGCAGAAAGTAACAGACCTGTACCAGACCAGTAACAGACCTGTAGCAGACCAGTAACAGACTTGTAGCAGACAGTAACAGACCTGTAGCAGACAGTAACAGACCTGTAGCAGACAGTAACAGACCTGTAGCAGACCAGTAACAGACTTGTAGCAGACAGTAACAGACCTGTAGCAGACAGTAACAGACCTGTAGCAGACAGTAACAGACCTGTAGCAGACCAGTAACAGACCTGTAGCAGACCAGTAACAGACTTGTAGCAGACAGTAACAGACCTGTAGCAGACAGTAACAGACCTGTAGCAGACCAGTAACAGACCTGTAGCAGAAAGTAACAGACCTGTAGCAGACCAGTAACAGACCTGTAGCAGACAGTAACAGACCTGTAGCAGACAATAACAGACCTGTAGCAGACAGTAACAGACCTGTAGCAGACAGTAACAGACCTGTAGCAGACCAGTAACAGACTTGTAGCAGACAGTAACAGACCTGTAGCACACCAGTAACAGACCTGTAGCAGACCAGTAACAGACTTGTAGCAGACCAGTAACAGACCTGTAGCAGACAGTAATAGCCCTGTAGCAGACAGTAATAGACCTTTAGCAGACCAGTAACAGACCTGTAGCAGAAAGTAACAGACCTGTAGCAGACCAGTAACAGACCTGTAGCAGACAGTAACAGACTTGTAGCAGACAGTAACAGACCTGTAGCAGACAGTAACAGACCTGTAGCAGACCAGTAACAGACCTGTAGCAGAAAGTAACAGACCTGTAGCAGACCAGTAACAGACCTGTAGCAGACAGTAACAGACCTGTAGCAGACAATAACAGACCTGTAGCAGACAGTAACAGACCTGTAGCAGACAGTAAAAGACCTGTAGCAGACCATTAACAGACTTGTAGCAGACAGTAACAGACCTGTAGCAGACCAGTAACAGACCTGTAGCAGACCAGTAACAGACTTGTAGCAGACCAGTAACAGACCTGTAGCGGACAGTAATAGCCCTGTAGCAGACAGTAATAGACCTGTAGCAGACAGTAACAGACCTGTAGCAGACAGTAACAGACCTATAGCAGACCAGTCACAGACCTGTAGCAGACCAGTAACAGACTTGTGGCAGACCAGTAACAGACTTGTGGCAGACCAGTAACAGACCTGTAGCATACAGTAACAGACCTGTAGCAGACAGTAACAGACCTGTAGCAGACAGTAACAGACCTGTAGCAGACCAGTAACAGACCTGTAGCAGACCGGTAACAGACCTGTAGCAGACCAGAAACAGACCGGTAGCAGACAGTAACAGACCTGTAGCAGACAGTAACAGACCTGTAGCAGACAGTAAAAGACCTGTAGCAGACCATTAACAGACTTGTAGCAGACAGTAACAGACCTGTAGCAGACCAGTAACAGACCTGTAGCAGACCAGTAACAGACTTGTAGCAGACCAGTAACAGACCTGTAGCGGACAGTAATAGCCCTGTAGCAGACAGTAATAGACCTGTAGCAGACAGTAACAGACCTGTAGCAGACAGTAACAGACCTATAGCAGACCAGTCACAGACCTGTAGCAGACCAGTAACAGACTTGTGGCAGACCAGTAACAGACCTGTAGCATACAGTAACAGACCTGTAGCAGACCAGTAACAGACTTTTAGCAGACAGTAACAGACCTGTAGCAGACAGTAACAGACCTGTAGCAGACCAGTAACAGACCTGTAGCAGACCGGTAACAGACCTGTAGCAGACCAGAAACAGACCGGTAGCAGACAGTAATAGACCTGTAGCAGATAGTAACAGACCTGTAGCAGACAGTAACAGACCTGTAGCAGACCAGTAACAGACTTGTAGCAGACAGTAACAGACCTGTAGCAGACCAGTAACAGACCTGTAGCAGACAGTAACAGACCTGTAGCAGACAGTAACAGACCTGTAGCAGACCAGTAACAGACCTGTAGCAGACAGTAACAGACCTGTAGTAGACCAGTAAAAGACTTGTAGCAGACAGTAACAGACCTGTAGCAGACAGTAACAGACCTGTAGCAGACCAGTAACAGACCTGTAGCAGACCAGTAAAAGACCTGTAGCTGACAGTAACAGACCTGTAGCAGACCAGTAACAGACCTGTAGCAGACCAGTAACAGACCTGTAGCAGACCAGTAACAGACCTGTAGCAGACAGTAACAGACCTGTAGCAGACAGTAATAGACTTGTAGCAGACAAGTAACAGACTTGTAGCAAACCAGTAACAGACCTGTAGCAGACCAGTAACAGACCTGTAGCAGACAGTAACAGACCTGTAGCAGACCAGTAACAGACTTGTAGCAGATAGTAACAGACCTGTGGCAGACAGTAACAGACTTGTAGCAGACAGTAACAGACCTGTAGCAGACAGTAACAGACCTGTAGCACACCACTAACAGACCTGTAGCAGACAGTAACAGACCTGTAGCAGACCTGTAGCAGACCAGTAACAGACCTGTAGCAGACAGTAAAAGACCTGTAGCAGACAGTAACAGACCTGTAGCAGACCAGTAACAGACCTGTAGCAGACCAGTAACAGACCTGTAGCAGACCAGAAACAGACCTGTAGCAGACAGTAATAGACCTGTAGCAGATAGTAACAGACCTGTAGCAGACAGTAACAGACCTGTAGCACACAGTAACAGACCTGTAGCAGACCAGTAACAGACTTGTAGCAGACAGTAACAGACCTGTAGTAGACAGTAACAGACTTGTAGCAGACAGTAACATACCTGTAGCAGACAGTAACAGACCTGTAGCACACCAGTAACAGACCTGTAGCAGACAGTAACAGACCTGTAGCAGACCTGTAGCAGACCAGTAACAGACCTGTAGCAGACAGTAACAGACCTGTAGCAGACAGTAACAGACCTGTAACAAACTTGTAGCAGACAGTAACAGACCTGTAGCAGACAGTAACAGACCTGTAGCAGACCAGTAACAGACTTGTAGCAGACAGTAACAGACCTGTAGCAGACCAGTAACAGACCTGTAGCACACCAGTAACAGACCTGTAGCAGACCAGTAACAGACCTGTAGCAGACAGTAACAGACCTGTAGCAGACCAGTAACAGACTTGTAGCAGACAGTAACAGACCTGTAGCACACCAGTAACAGACCTGTAGCAGACAATAACAGACCTGTAGCAGACCAGTAACAGACCTGTAGCAGACAGTAACAGACCTGTAGCAGACCAGTAACAGACCTGTAGCAGACCAGTAACAGACCTGTAGCAGACAGTAACAGACCTGTAGCAGACCAGTAATACACTTGTAGCAGACCAGTAACAGACCTGTAGCATACAGTAACAGACCTGTAGCAGACCAGTAACAGACCTGTAGCAGACAGTAACAGACCTGTAGCAGACAGTAACAGACCTGTAGCAGACCAGTAACAGACCTGTAGCAGACCAGTAACAGACCTGTAGCAGACCAGAAACAGACCGGTAGCAGACAGTAATAGACCTGTAGCAGATAGTAACAGACCTGTAGCAGACAGTAACAGACATGTAGCAGACCAGTAACAGACCTGTAGCAGACAGTAACAGACCTGTAGCAGACAGTAACAGAGTTGTACAAGACAGTAACAGACCTGTAGCAGACAGTAACAGACCTGTAGCAGACAGTAACAGACCTGTAGCAGAACAGTAACAGACTTGTGGCAGACCAGTAACAGACCTGTAGCATACAGTAACAGACCTGTAGCAGACCAGTAACAGACTTTTAGCAGACAGTAACAGACCTGTAGCAGACAGTAACAGACCTGTAGCAGACCAGTAACAGACCTGTAGCAGACCAGTAACAGACCTGTAGCAGACCAGAAACAGACCGGTAGCAGACAGTAATAGACCTGTAGCAGATAGTAACAGACCTGTAGCAGACAGTAACAGACCTGTAGCAGACCAGTAACAGACTTGTAGCAGACAGTAACAAACCTGTAGCAGACCAGTAACAGACCTGTAGCAGACAGTAACAGACCTGTAGCAGACAGTAACAGACCTGTAGCAGACCAGTAACAGACCTGTAGCAGACAGTAACAGACCTGTAGTAGACCAGTAAAAGACTTGAGGCAGACAGTAACAGACCTGTAGCAGACAGTAACAGACCTGTAGCAGACCAGTAACAGCCCTGTAGCAGACCAGTAAAAGACCTGTAGCAGACAGTAACAGACCTGTAGCAGACAGTAACAGACCTGTAGCAGACAGTAACAGACCTGTAGCAGACCAGTAACAGACCTGTAGCAGACCAGTAACAGACTTGTAGCAGACAGTAACAGACCTGTAGCAGACAGTAACAGACCTGTAGCAGACCAGTAACAGACCTGTAGCAGAAAGTAACAGACCTGTAGCAGACCAGTAACAGACCTGTAGCAGACAGTAACAGACCTGTAGCAGACAATAACAGACCTGTAGCAGACAGTAACAGACCTGTAGCAGACAGTAACAGACCTGTAGCAGACCAGTAACAGACCTGTAGCAGACCAGTAAAAGACCTGTAGCAGACAGTAACAGACCTGTAGCAGACCAGTAACAGACCTGTAGCAGACCAGTAACAGACCTGTAGCAGACCAGTAACAGACCTGTAGCAGACAGTAACAGACCTGTAGCAGACAGTAATAGACTTGTAGCAGACAAGTAACAGACTTGTAGCAGACCAGTAACAGACCTGTAGCAGACAGTAATAGCCCTGTAGCAGACAGTAATAGACCTTTAGCAGACCAGTAACAGACCTGTAGCGGACAGTAATAGCCCTGTAGCAGACAGTAATAGACCTGTAGCAGACAGTAACAGACCTGTAGCAGACAGTAACAGACCTATAGCAGACCAGTAACAGACCTGTAGCAGACCAGTAACAGACTTGTGGCAGACCAGTAACAGACCTGTAGCATACAGTAACAGACCTGTAGCAGACCAGTAACAGACTTTTAGCAGACAGTAACAGACCTGTAGCAGACAGTAACAGACCTGTAGCAGACCAGTAACAGACCTGTAGCAGACCGGTAACAGACCTGTAGCAGACCAGAAACAGACCGGTAGCAGACAGTAATAGACCTGTAGCAGATAGTAACAGACCTGTAGCAGACAGTAACAGACCTGTAGCAGACCAGTAACAGACTTGTAGCAGACAGTAACAGACCTGTAGCAGACAGTAACAGACCTGTAGCAGACAGTAACAGACCTGTAGCAGACAGTAACAGACCTGTAGTAGACCAGTAAAAGACTTGTAGCAGACAGTAACAGACCTGTAGCAGACAGTAACAGACCTGTAGCAGACCAGTAACAGACCTGTAGCAGACCAGTAAAAGACCTGTAGCAGACAGTAACAGACCTGTAGCAGACCAGTAACAGACCTGTAGCAGACCAGTAACAGACCTGTAGCAGACCAGTAACAGACCTGTAGCAGACAGTAACAGACCTGTAGCAGACAGTAATAGACTTGTAGCAGACAAGTAACAGACTTGTAGCAAACCAGTAACAGACCTGTAGCAGACCAGTAACAGACCTGTAGCAGACAGTAAAAGACCTGTAGCAGACCAGTAACAGACTTGTAGCAGATAGTAACAGACCTGTGGCAGACAGTAACAGACTTGTTGCAGACAGTAACAGACCTGTAGCAGACAGTAACAGACCTGTAGCACACCACTAACAGACCTGTAGCAGACAGTAACAGACCTGTAGCAGACCTGTAGCAGACCAGTAACAGACCTGTAGCAGACAGTAAAAGACCTGTAGCAGACAGTAACAGACCTGTAGCAGACCAGTAACAGACCTGTAGCAGACCAGTAACAGACCTGTAGCAGACCAGAAACAGACCTGTAGCAGACAGTAATAGACCTGTAGCAGATAGTAACAGACCTGTAGCAGACAGTAACAGACCTGTAGCACACAGTAACAGACCTGTAGCAGACCAGTAACAGACTTGTAGCAGAAAGTAACAGACCTGTAGTAGACAGTAACAGACTTGTAGCAGACAGTAACATACCTGTAGCAGACAGTAACAGACCTGTAGCACACCAGTAACAGACCTGTAGCAGACAGTAACAGACCTGTAGCAGACCTGTAGCAGACCAGTAACAGACCTGTAGCAGACAGTAACAGACCTGTAGCAGACAGTAACAGACCTGTAACAAACTTGTAGCAGACAGTAACAGACCTGTAGCAGACAGTAACAGACCTGTAGCAGACCAGTAACAGACTTGTAGCAGACAGTAACAGACCTGTAGCAGACCAGTAACAGACCTGTAGCACACCAGTAACAGACCTGTAGCAGACCAGAAACAGACCTGTAGCAGACAGTAATAGACCTGTAGCAGATAGTAACAGACCTGTAGCAGACAGTAACAGACCTGTAGCACACAGTAACAGACCTGTAGCAGACCAGTAACAGACTTGTAGCAGAAAGTAACAGACCTGTAGTAGACAGTAACAGACTTGTAGCAGACAGTAACATACCTGTAGCAGACAGTAACAGACCTGTAGCACACCAGTAACAGACCTGTAGCAGACAGTAACAGACCTGTAGCAGACCTGTAGCAGACCAGTAACAGACCTGTAGCAGACAGTAACAGACCTGTAGCAGACAGTAACAGACCTGTAACAAACTTGTAGCAGACAGTAACAGACCTGTAGCAGACAGTAACAGACCTGTAGCAGACCAGTAACAGACTTGTAGCAGACAGTAACAGACCTGTAGCAGACCAGTAACAGACCTGTAGCACACCAGTAACAGACCTGTAGCAGACCAGTAACAGACCTGTAGCAGACAGTAACAGACCTGTAGCAGACCAGTAACAGACTTGTAGCAGACAGTAACAGACCTGTAGCACACCAGTAACAGACCTGTAGCAGACAATAACAGACCTGTAGCAGACCAGTAACAGACCTGTAGCAGACAGTAACAGACCTGTAGCAGACCAGTAACAGACCTGTAGCAGACCAGTAACAGACCTGTAGCAGACAGTAACAGACCTGTAGCAGACCAGTAATACACTTGTAGCAGACCAGTAACAGACCTGTAGCATACAGTAACAGACCTGTAGCAGACCAGTAACAGACCTGTAGCAGACAGTAACAGACCTGTAGCAGACAGTAACAGACCTGTAGCAGACCAGTAACAGACCTGTAGCAGACCAGTAACAGACCTGTAGCAGACCAGAAACAGACCGGTAGCAGACAGTAATAGACCTGTAGCAGATAGTAACAGACCTGTAGCAGACAGTAACAGACATGTAGCAGACCAGTAACAGACCTGTAGCAGACAATAACAGACCTGTAGCAGACCAGTAACAGACCTGTAGCAGACAGTAACAGACCTGTAGCAGACCAGTAACAGACCTGTAGCAGACCAGTAACAGACCTGTAGCAGACAGTAACAGACCTGTAGCAGACCAGTAATACACTTGTAGCAGACCAGTAACAGACCTGTAGCATACAGTAACAGACCTGTAGCAGACCAGTAACAGACCTGTAGCAGACAGTAACAGACCTGTAGCAGACAGTAACAGACCTGTAGCAGACCAGTAACAGACCTGTAGCAGACCAGTAACAGACCTGTAGCAGACCAGAAACAGACCGGTAGCAGACAGTAATAGACCTGTAGCAGATAGTAACAGACCTGTAGCAGACAGTAACAGACATGTAGCAGACCAGTAACAGACCTGTAGCAGACAGTAACAGACCTGTAGCAGACAGTAACAGACTTGTACAAGACAGTAACAGACCTGTAGCAGACAGTAACAGACCTGTAGGAGACAGTAACAGACCTGTAGCAGAACAGTAACAGACTTGTGGCAGACCAGTAACAGACCTGTAGCATACAGTAACAGACCTGTAGCAGACCAGTAACAGACTTTTAGCAGACAGTAACAGACCTGTAGCAGACAGTAACAGACCTGTAGCAGACCAGTAACAGACCTTTAGCAGACCAGTAACAGACCTGTAGCAGACCAGAAACAGACCGGTAGCAGACAGTAATAGACCTGTAGCAGATAGTAACAGACCTGTAGCAGACAGTAACAGACCTGTAGCAGACCAGTAACAGACTTGTAGCAGACAGTAACAAACCTGTAGCAGACCAGTAACAGACCTGTAGCAGACAGTAACAGACCTGTAGCAGACCAGTAACAGACCTGTAGCAGACAGTAACAGACCTGTAGTAGACCAGTAAAAGACTTGTAGCAGACAGTAACAGACCTGTAGCAGACAGTAACAGACCTGTAGCAGACAGTAACAGACCTGTAGCAGACCAGTAATACACTTGTAGCAGACCAGTAACAGACCTGTAGCAGACAGTAACAGACCTGTAGCAGACCAGTAACAGACTTGTAGCGGACAGTAACAGACCTGTAGCAGACAGTAACAGACCTGTAGCAGACAGTAACAGACCTGTAGCAGACCAGTAACAGACCTGTAGCAGACCAGTAACAGACTTGTAGCAGACAGTAACAGACCTGTAGCAGACAGTAACAGACCTGTAGCAGACCAGTAACAGACCTGTAGCAGAAAGTAACAGACCTGTAGCAGACCAGTAACAGACCTGTAGCAGACAGTAACAGACCTGTAGCAGACAATAACAGACCTGTAGCAGACAGTAACAGACCTGTAGCAGACAGTAACAGACCTGTAGCAGACCAGTAACAGACTTGTAGCAGACAGTAACAGACCTGTAGCAGACCAGTAACAGACCTGTAGCAGACCAGTAACAGACTTGTAGCAGACCAGTAACAGACCAGTAGCAGACAGTAATAGCCCTGTAACAGACAGTAATAGACCTTTAGCAGACCAGTAACAGACCTGTAGCAGACAGTAACAGACCTATAGCAGACCAGTAACAGACCTGTAGCAGACCAGTAACAGACTTGTAGCAGACAGTAACAGACCTGTAGCGGACAGTAATAGCCCTGTAGCAGACAGTAATAGACCTGTAGCAGACAGTAACAGACCTGTAGCAGACAGTAACAGACCTATAGCAGACCAGTAACAGACCTGTAGCAGACCAGTAACAGACTTGTGGCAGACCAGTAACAGACCTGTAGCATACAGTAACAGACCTGTAGCAGACCAGTAACAGACTTTTAGCAGACAGTAACAGACCTGTAGCAGACAGTAACAGACCTGTAGCAGACCAGTAACAGACCTGTAGCAGACCGGTAACAGACCTGTAGCAGACCAGAAACAGACCGGTAGCAGACAGTAATAGACCTGTAGCAGATAGTAACAGACCTGTAGCAGACAGTAACAGACCTGTAGCAGACCAGTAACAGACTTGTAGCAGACAGTAACAGACCTGTAGCAGACCAGTAACAGACCTGTAGCAGACAGTAACAGACCTGTAGCAGACAGTAACAGACCTGTAGCAGACAGTAACAGACCTGTAGTAGACCAGTAAAAGACTTGTAGCAGACAGTAACAGACCTGTAGCAGACAGTAACAGACCTGTAGCAGACCAGTAACAGACCTGTAGCAGACCAGTAAAAGACCTGTAGCAGACAGTAACAGACCTGTAGCAGACCAGTAACAGACCTGTAGCAGACCAGTAACAGACCTGTAGCAGACCAGTAACAGACCTGTAGCAGACAGTAACAGACCTGTAGCAGACAGTAATAGACTTGTAGCAGACAAGTAACAGACTTGTAGCAAACCAGTAACAGACCTGTAGCAGACCAGTAACAGACCTGTAGCAGACAGTAAAAGACCTGTAGCAGACCAGTAACAGACTTGTAGCAGATAGTAACAGACCTGTGGCAGACAGTAACAGACTTGTTGCAGACAGTAACAGACCTGTAGCAGACAGTAACAGACCTGTAGCACACCACTAACAGACCTGTAGCAGACAGTAACAGACCTGTAGCAGACCTGTAGCAGACCAGTAACAGACCTGTAGCAGACAGTAAAAGACCTGTAGCAGACAGTAACAGACCTGTAGCAGACCAGTAACAGACCTGTAGCAGACCAGAAACAGACCTGTAGCAGACAGTAATAGACCTGTAGCAGATAGTAACAGACCTGTAGCAGACAGTAACAGACCTGTAGCACACAGTAACAGACCTGTAGCAGACCAGTAACAGACTTGTAGCAGAAAGTAACAGACCTGTAGTAGACAGTAACAGACTTGTAGCAGACAGTAACATACCTGTAGCAGACAGTAACAGACCTGTAGCACACCAGTAACAGACCTGTAGCAGACAGTAACAGACCTGTAGCAGACCTGTAGCAGACCAGTAACAGACCTGTAGCAGACAGTAACAGACCTGTAGCAGACAGTAACAGACCTGTAACAAACTTGTAGCAGACAGTAACAGACCTGTAGCAGACAGTAACAGACCTGTAGCAGACCAGTAACAGACTTGTAGCAGACAGTAACAGACCTGTAGCAGACCAGTAACAGACCTGTAGCACACCAGTAACAGACCTGTAGCAGACCAGTAACAGACCTGTAGCAGACAGTAACAGACCTGTAGCAGACCAGTAACAGACTTGTAGCAGACAGTAACAGACCTGTAGCACACCAGTAACAGACCTGTAGCAGACAATAACAGACCTGTAGCAGACCAGTAACAGACCTGTAGCAGACAGTAACAGACCTGTAGCAGACCAGTAACAGACCTGTAGCAGACCAGTAACAGACCTGTAGCAGACAGTAACAGACCTGTAGCAGACCAGTAATACACTTGTAGCAGACCAGTAACAGACCTGTAGCATACAGTAACAGACCTGTAGCAGACCAGTAACAGACCTGTAGCAGACAGTAACAGACCTGTAGCAGACAGTAACAGACCTGTAGCAGACCAGTAACAGACCTGTAGCAGACCAGTAACAGACCTGTAGCAGACCAGAAACAGACCGGTAGCAGACAGTAATAGACCTGTAGCAGAAAGTAACAGACCTGTAGCAGACAGTAACAGACATGTAGCAGACCAGTAACAGACCTGTAGCAGACAATAACAGACCTGTAGCAGACCAGTAACAGACCTGTAGCAGACAGTAACAGACCTGTAGCAGACCAGTAACAGACCTGTAGCAGACCAGTAACAGACCTGTAGCAGACAGTAACAGACCTGTAGCAGACCAGTAATACACTTGTAGCAGACCAGTAACAGACCTGTAGCATACAGTAACAGACCTGTAGCAGACCAGTAACAGACCTGTAGCAGACAGTAACAGACCTGTAGCAGACAGTAACAGACCTGTAGCAGACCAGTAACAGACCTGTAGCAGACCAGTAACAGACCTGTAGCAGACCAGAAACAGACCGGTAGCAGACAGTAATAGACCTGTAGCAGATAGTAACAGACCTGTAGCAGACAGTAACAGACATGTAGCAGACCAGTAACAGACCTGTAGCAGACAGTAACAGACCTGTAGCAGACAGTAACAGACTTGTACAAGACAGTAACAGACCTGTAGCAGACAGTAACAGACCTGTAGGAGACAGTAACAGACCTGTAGCAGAACAGTAACAGACTTGTGGCAGACCAGTAACAGACCTGTAGCATACAGTAACAGACCTGTAGCAGACCAGTAACAGACTTTTAGCAGACAGTAACAGACCTGTAGCAGACAGTAACAGACCTGTAGCAGACCAGTAACAGACCTTTAGCAGACCAGTAACAGACCTGTAGCAGACCAGAAACAGACCGGTAGCAGACAGTAATAGACCTGTAGCAGATAGTAACAGACCTGTAGCAGACAGTAACAGACCTGTAGCAGACCAGTAACAGACTTGTAGCAGACAGTAACAAACCTGTAGCAGACCAGTAACAGACCTGTAGCAGACAGTAACAGACCTGTAGCAGACCAGTAACAGACCTGTAGCAGACAGTAACAGACCTGTAGTAGACCAGTAAAAGACTTGTAGCAGACAGTAACAGACCTGTAGCAGACAGTAACAGACCTGTAGCAGACAGTAACAGACCTGTAGCAGACCAGTAATACACTTGTAGCAGACCAGTAACAGACCTGTAGCAGACAGTAACAGACCGGTAGCAGACCAGTAACAGACTTGTAGCGGACAGTAACAGACCTGTAGCAGACAGTAACAGACCTGTAGCAGACAGTAACAGACCTGTAGCAGACCAGTAACAGACCTGTAGCAGACCAGTAACAGACTTGTAGCAGACAGTAACAGACCTGTAGCAGACAGTAACAGACCTGTAGCAGACCAGTAACAGACCTGTAGCAGAAAGTAACAGACCTGTAGCAGACCAGTAACAGACCTGTAGCAGACAGTAACAGACCTGTAGCAGACAATAACAGACCTGTAGCAGACAGTAACAGACCTGTAGCAGACAGTAACAGACCTGTAGCAGACCAGTAACAGACTTGTAGCAGACAGTAACAGACCTGTAGCAGACCAGTAACAGACCTGTAGCAGACCAGTAACAGACTTGTAGCAGACCAGTAACAGACCAGTAGCAGACAGTAATAGCCCTGTAACAGACAGTAATAGACCTTTAGCAGACCAGTAACAGACCTGTAGCAGACAGTAACAGACCTATAGCAGACCAGTAACAGACCTGTAGCAGACCAGTAACAGACTTGTGGCAGACCAGTAACAGACCTGTAGCATACAGTAACAGACCTGTAGCAGACCAGTAACAGACTTTTAGCAGACAGTAACAGACCTGTAGCAGACAGTAACAGACCTGTAGCAGACCAGTAACAGACCTGTAGCAGACAATAACAGACCTGTAGCAGACAGTAACAGACCTGTAGCAGACAGTAACAGACCTGTAGCAGACCATTAACAGACTTGTAGCAGACAGTAACAGACCTGTAGCACACCACTAACAGACCTGTAGCAGACAGTAACAGACCTGTAGCAGACCTGTAGCAGACCAGTAACAGACCTGTAGCAGACAGTAAAAGACCTGTAGCAGACAGTAACAGACCTGTAGCAGACAGTAACAGACCTGTACTAGACCAGTAACAGACTTGTAGCAGACAGTAACAGACCTGTAGTAGACAGTAACAGACCTGTAGCAGACCAGTAACAGACTTGTAGCAGACAGTAACAGACCTGTGGCAGACCAGTAACAGACCTGTAGCACACCAGTAACAGACCTGTAGCAGACCAGTAACAGACCTGTAGCAGACAGTAACAGACCTGTAGCAGACCAGTAACAGACCTGTAGCAGAAAGTAACAGACCTGTACCAGACCAGTAACAGACCTGTAGCAGACCAGTAACAGACTTGTAGCAGACAGTAACAGACCTGTAGCAGACAGTAACAGACCTGTAGCAGACAGTAACAGACCTGTAGCAGACCAGTAACAGACTTGTAGCAGACAGTAACAGACCTGTAGCAGACAGTAACAGACCTGTAGCAGACAGTAACAGACCTGTAGCAGACCAGTAACAGACCTGTAGCAGACCAGTAACAGACTTGTAGCAGACAGTAACAGACCTGTAGCAGACCAGTAACAGACTTGTAGCAGACAGTAACAGACCTGTAGCAGACAGTAACAGACCTGTAGCAGACAGTAACAGACCTGTAGCAGACCAGTAACAGACTTGTAGCAGACAGTAACAGACCTGTAGCAGACAGTAACAGACCTGTAGCAGACAGTAACAGACCTGTAGCAGACCAGTAACAGACCTGTAGCAGACCAGTAACAGACTTGTAGCAGACAGTAACAGACCTGTAGCAGACAGTAAGAGACCTGTAGCAGACCAGTAACAGACCTGTAGCAGAAAGTAACAGACCTGTAGCAGACCTGTAACAGACCTGTAGCAGACAGTAACAGACCTGTAGCAGACAATAACAGACCTGTAGCAGACAGTAACAGACCTGTAGCAGACAGTAACAGACCTGTAGCAGACCAGTAACAGACTTGTAGCAGACAGTAACAGACCTGTAGCAGACCAGTAACAGACCTGTAGCAGACCAGTAATAGACTTGTAGCAGATCAGTAACAGACCTGTAGCAGACAGTAATAGCCCTGTAGCAGACAGTAATAGACCTTTAGCAGACCAGTAACAGACCTGTAGCAGAAAGTAACAGACCTGTAGCAGACCAGTAACAGACCTGTAGCAGACAGTAACAGACTTGTAGCAGACAGTAACAGACCTGTAGCAGACAGTAACAGACCTGTAGCAGACCAGTAACAGACCTGTAGCAGAAAGTAACAGACCTGTAGCAGACCAGTAACAGACCTGTAGCAGACAGTAACAGACCTGTAGCAGACAATAACAGACCTGTAGCAGACAGTAACAGACCTGTAGCAGACCATTAACAGACTTGTAGCAGACAGTAACAGACCTGTAGCAGACCAGTAACAGACCTGTAGCAGACCAGTAACAGACTTGTAGCAGACCAGTAACAGACCTGTAGCGGACAGTAATAGCCCTGTAGCAGACAGTAATAGACCTGTAGCAGACAGTAACAGACCTGTAGCAGACAGTAACAGACCTATAGCAGACCAGTAACAGACCTGTAGCAGACCAGTAATAGACTTGTGGCAGACCAGTAACAGACCTGTAGCATACAGTAACAGACCGGTAGCAGACCAGTAACAGACTTTTAGCAGACAGTAACAGACCTGTAGCAGACAGTAACAGACCTGTAGCAGACCAGTAACAGACCTGTAGCAGACCAGTAACAGACCTGTAGCAGACCAGAAACAGACCGGTAGCAGACAGTAATAGACCTGTAACAGACCTGTAGCAGACCAGTAACAGACCTGTAGCAGAGAGTAAAAGACCTGTAGCAGACAGTAACAGACCTGTAGCAGACCAGTAACAGACCTGTAGCAGACCAGTAACAGACCTGTAGCAGACCAGAAACAGACCGGTAGCAGACAGTAATAGACCTGTAGCAGATAGTAACAGACCTGTAGCAGACAGTAACAGACCTGTAGCAGACCAGTAACAGACTTGTAGCAGACAGTAACAGACCTGTAGCAGACCAGTAACAGACCTGTAGCAGACAGTAACAGACCTGTAGCAGACAGTAACAGACCTGTAGCAGACCAGTAACAGACCTGTAGCAGACAGTAACAGACCTGTAGTAGACCAGTAAAAGACTTGTAGCAGACAGTAACAGACCTGTAGCAGACAGTAACAGACCTGTAGCAGACCAGTAACAGACCTGTAGCAGACCAGTAAAAGACCTGTAGCAGACAGTAACAGACCTGTAGCAGACCAGTAACAGACCTGTAGCAGACAGTAACAGACCTGTAGCAGACCAGTAACAGACTTGTAGCAGATAGTAACAGACCTGTGGCAGACAGTAACAGACTTGTATCAGACAGTAACAGACCTGTAGCAGACAGTAACAGACCTGTAGCACACCACTAACAGACATGTAGCAGACAGTAACAGACCTGTAGCAGACCTGTAGCAGACCAGTAACAGACCTGTAGCAGACAGTAAAAGACCTGTAGCAGACAGTAACAGACCTGTAGCAGACAGTAACAGACCTGTACTAGACCAGTAACAGACCTGTAGCAGACCAGTAACAGACTTGTAGCAGACAGTAACAGACCTGTAGCAGACAGTAACAGACCTGTAGCAGACAGTAACAGACCTGTAGCAGACCAGTAACAGACTTGTAGCAGACAGTAACAGACCTGTAGCAGACAGTAACAGACCTGTAGCAGACAGTAACAGACCTGTAGCAGACCAGTAACAGACCTGTAGCAGACCAGTAACAGACTTGTAGCAGACAGTAACAGACCTGTAGCAGACAGTAAGAGACCTGTAGCAGACCAGTAACAGACCTGTAGCAGAAAGTAACAGACCTGTAGCAGACCTGTAACAGACCTGTAGCAGACAGTAACAGACCTGTAGCAGACAATAACAGACCTGTAGCAGACAGTAACAGACCTGTAGCAGACAGTAACAGACCTGTAGCAGACCAGTAACAGACTTGTAGCAGACAGTAACAGACCTGTAGCAGACCAGTAACAGACCTGTAGCAGACCAGTAATAGACTTGTAGCAGATCAGTAACAGACCTGTAGCAGACAGTAATAGCCCTGTAGCAGACAGTAATAGACCTTTAGCAGACCAGTAACAGACCTGTAGCAGAAAGTAACAGACCTGTAGCAGACCAGTAACAGACCTGTAGCAGACAGTAACAGACTTGTAGCAGACAGTAACAGACCTGTAGCAGACAGTAACAGACCTGTAGCAGACCAGTAACAGACCTGTAGCAGAAAGTAACAGACCTGTAGCAGACCAGTAACAGACCTGTAGCAGACAGTAACAGACCTGTAGCAGACAATAACAGACCTGTAGCAGACAGTAACAGACCTGTAGCAGACCATTAACAGACTTGTAGCAGACAGTAACAGACCTGTAGCAGACCAGTAACAGACCTGTAGCAGACCAGTAACAGACTTGTAGCAGACCAGTAACAGACCTGTAGCGGACAGTAATAGCCCTGTAGCAGACAGTAATAGACCTGTAGCAGACAGTAACAGACCTGTAGCAGACAGTAACAGACCTATAGCAGACCAGTAACAGACCTGTAGCAGACCAGTAATAGACTTGTGGCAGACCAGTAACAGACCTGTAGCATACAGTAACAGACCGGTAGCAGACCAGTAACAGACTTTTAGCAGACAGTAACAGACCTGTAGCAGACAGTAACAGACCTGTAGCAGACCAGTAACAGACCTGTAGCAGACCAGTAACAGACCTGTAGCAGACCAGAAACAGACCGGTAGCAGACAGTAATAGACCTGTAACAGACCTGTAGCAGACCAGTAACAGACCTGTAGCAGAGAGTAAAAGACCTGTAGCAGACAGTAACAGACCTGTAGCAGACCAGTAACAGACCTGTAGCAGACCAGTAACAGACCTGTAGCAGACCAGAAACAGACCGGTAGCAGACAGTAATAGACCTGTAGCAGATAGTAACAGACCTGTAGCAGACAGTAACAGACCTGTAGCAGACCAGTAACAGACTTGTAGCAGACAGTAACAGACCTGTAGCAGACCAGTAACAGACCTGTAGCAGACAGTAACAGACCTGTAGCAGACAGTAACAGACCTGTAGCAGACCAGTAACAGACCTGTAGCAGACAGTAACAGACCTGTAGTAGACCAGTAAAAGACTTGTAGCAGACAATAACAGACCTGTAGCAGACAGTAACAGACCTGTAGCAGACCAGTAACAGACCTGTAGCAGACCAGTAAAAGACCTGTAGCAGACAGTAACAGACCTGTAGCAGACCAGTAACAGACCTGTAGCAGACAGTAACAGACCTGTAGCAGACCAGTAACAGACTTGTAGCAGATAGTAACAGACCTGTGGCAGACAGTAACAGACTTGTATCAGACAGTAACAGACCTGTAGCAGACAGTAACAGACCTGTAGCACACCACTAACAGACATGTAGCAGACAGTAACAGACCTGTAGCAGACCTGTAGCAGACCAGTAACAGACCTGTAGCAGACAGTAAAAGACCTGTAGCAGACAGTAACAGACCTGTAGCAGACAGTAACAGACCTGTACTAGACCAGTAACAGACTTGTAGCAGACAGTAACAGACCTGTAGTAGACAGTAACAGACCTGTAGCAGACCAGTAACAGACTTGTAGCAGACAGTAACAGACCTGTAGCAGACCAGTAACAGACCTGTAGCACACCAGTAACAGACCTGTAGCAGACAGTAACAGACCTGTAGCAGACAGTAACAGACCTGTAGCAGACCAGTAACAGACCTGTAGCAGACCAGTAACAGACTTGTAGCAGACAGTAACAGACCTGTAGCAGACAGTAACAGACCTGTAGCAGACCAGTAACAGACCTGTAGCAGAAAGTAACAGACCTGTAGCAGACCAGTAAAAGACCTGTCGTAGACAGTAACAGACCTGTAGCAGACCAGTAACAGACTTGTAGCAGACAGTAACAGACCTGTAGCAGACCAGTAACAGACCTGTAGCACACCAGTAACAGACCTGTAGCAGACCAGTAACAGACCTGTAGCAGACAGTAAAAGACCTGTAGCAGACAGTAACAGACCTGTAGCAGACCAGTAACAGACCTGTAGCAGAAAGTAACAGACCTGTAGCAGACCAGTAACAGACCTGTAGCAGACCAGTAACAGACTTGTAGCAGACAGTAACAGACCTGTAGCAGACAGTAACAGACCTGTAGCAGACAGTAACAGACCTGTAGCAGACCAGTAACAGACTTGTAGAAGACAGTAACAGACCTGTAGCAGACAGTAACAGACCTGTAGCAGACAGTAACAGACCTGTAGCAGACCAGTAACAGACCTGTAGCAGACCAGTAACAGACTTGTAGCAGACAGTAACAGACCTGTAGCAGACAGTAACAGACCTGTAGCAGACCAGTAACAGACCTGTAGCAGAAAGTAACAGACCTGTAGCAGACCAGTAACAGACCTGTAGCAGACCAGTAACAGACCTGTAGCAGACAATAACAGACCTGTAGCAGACAGTAACAGACCTGTAGCAGACAGTAACAGACCTGTAGCAGACCAGTAACAGACTTGTAGCAGACAGTAACAGACCTGTAGCAGACCAGTAACAGACCTGTAGCAGACCAGTAACAGACTTGTAGCAGACCAGTAACAGACCTGTAGCAGACAGTAATAGCCCTGTAGCAGACAGTAATAGACCTTTAGCAGACCAGTAACAGACCTGTAGCAGAAAGTAACAGACCTGTAGCAGACCAGTAACAGACCTGTAGCAGACAGTAACAGACCTGTAGCAGACCAGTAACAGACTTGTAGCAGACAGTAACAGACCTGTAGCAGACAGTAACAGACCTGTACCAGACCAGTAACAGACCTGTAGCAGACTGTAACAGACCTGTAGCAGACAGTAACAGACCTGTAGCAGACAGTAACAGACCTGTAGCAGACCAGTAACAGACTTGTAGCAGACAGTAACAGACCTGTAGCAGACCAGTAACAGACCTGTAGCAGACCAGTAACAGACTTGTAGCAGACCAGTAACAGACCTGTAGAAGACAGGTATAGACCTGTAGCAGACAGTAACAGACCTGTAGCAGAAGTAACAGACCTGTAGCAGACCAGTAACAGACCTGTAGCAGACCAGTAACAGACCTGTAGCAGACAGTAATAGACCTGTAGCAGACAGTAACAGACCTGTAGCAGAAGTAACAGACCTGTAGCAGACCAGTAACAGACCTGTAGCAGACAGTAACAGACCTGTAGCAGACAGTAACAGACCTGTAGCAGACCAGTAACAGACTTGTAGCAGACAGTAACAGACCTGTAGCAGACCAGTAGCAGACCTGTAGCAGACAGTAAAAGACCCGTAGCAGACAGTAACAGACCTGTAGCAGACCAGTAACAGACCTGTAGCAGACAGTAACAGACCTGTAGCAGACCAGTAACAGACCTGTAGCAGACTGTAACAGACCTGTAGCAGACAGTAACAGACCTGTAGCAGACAGTAACAGACCTGTAGCAGACCAGTAACAGACTTGTAGCAGACAGTAACAGACCTGTAGCAGACCAGTAACAGACCTGTAGCACACCAGTAACAGACCTGTAGCAGACAGTAACAGACCTGTAGCAGACAGTAACAGACCTGTAGCAGACCAGTAACAGACCTGTAGCAGACCAGTAACAGACTTGTAGCAGACAGTAACAGACCTGTAGCAGACAGTAACAGACCTGTAGCAGACCAGTAACAGACCTGTAGCAGAAAGTAACAGACCTGTAGCAGACCAGTAAAAGACCTGTCGTAGACAGTAACAGACCTGTAGCAGACCAGTAACAGACTTGTAGCAGACAGTAACAGACCTGTAGCAGACCAGTAACAGACCTGTAGCACACCAGTAACAGACCTGTAGCAGACCAGTAACAGACCTGTAGCAGACAGTAAAAGACCTGTAGCAGACAGTAACAGACCTGTAGCAGACCAGTAACAGACCTGTAGCAGAAAGTAACAGACCTGTAGCAGACCAGTAACAGACCTGTAGCAGACCAGTAACAGACTTGTAGCAGACAGTAACAGACCTGTAGCAGACAGTAACAGACCTGTAGCAGACAGTAACAGACCTGTAGCAGACCAGTAACAGACTTGTAGAAGACAGTAACAGACCTGTAGCAGACAGTAACAGACCTGTAGCAGACAGTAACAGACCTGTAGCAGACCAGTAACAGACCTGTAGCAGACCAGTAACAGACTTGTAGCAGACAGTAACAGACCTGTAGCAGACAGTAACAGACCTGTAGCAGACCAGTAACAGACCTGTAGCAGAAAGTAACAGACCTGTAGCAGACCAGTAACAGACCTGTAGCAGACCAGTAACAGACCTGTAGCAGACAATAACAGACCTGTAGCAGACAGTAACAGACCTGTAGCAGACAGTAACAGACCTGTAGCAGACCAGTAACAGACTTGTAGCAGACAGTAACAGACCTGTAGCAGACCAGTAACAGACCTGTAGCAGACCAGTAACAGACTTGTAGCAGACCAGTAACAGACCTGTAGCAGACAGTAATAGCCCTGTAGCAGACAGTAATAGACCTTTAGCAGACCAGTAACAGACCTGTAGCAGAAAGTAACAGACCTGTAGCAGACCAGTAACAGACCTGTAGCAGACAGTAACAGACCTGTAGCAGACCAGTAACAGACTTGTAGCAGACAGTAACAGACCTGTAGCAGACAGTAACAGACCTGTACCAGACCAGTAACAGACCTGTAGCAGACTGTAACAGACCTGTAGCAGACAGTAACAGACCTGTAGCAGACAGTAACAGACCTGTAGCAGACCAGTAACAGACTTGTAGCAGACAGTAACAGACCTGTAGCAGACCAGTAACAGACCTGTAGCAGACCAGTAACAGACTTGTAGCAGACCAGTAACAGACCTGTAGAAGACAGGTATAGACCTGTAGCAGACAGTAACAGACCTGTAGCAGAAGTAACAGACCTGTAGCAGACCAGTAACAGACCTGTAGCAGACCAGTAACAGACCTGTAGCAGACAGTAATAGACCTGTAGCAGACAGTAACAGACCTGTAGCAGAAGTAACAGACCTGTAGCAGACCAGTAACAGACCTGTAGCAGACAGTAACAGACCTGTAGCAGACAGTAACAGACCTGTAGCAGACCAGTAACAGACTTGTAGCAGACAGTAACAGACCTGTAGCAGACCAGTAGCAGACCTGTAGCAGACAGTAAAAGACCCGTAGCAGACAGTAACAGACCTGTAGCAGACCAGTAACAGACCTGTAGCAGACAGTAACAGACCTGTAGCAGACCAGTAACAGACTTGTAGCAGACAGTAACAGACCTGTAGCAGACCAGTAACAGACCTGTAGCAGACCAGTAACAGACTTGTAGCAGACCAGTAACAGACCTGTAGCAGACAGTAATAGACCTGTAGCAGACAGTAACAGACCTGTAGCAGAAGTAACAGACCTGTAGCAGACCAGTAACAGACCTGTAGCAGACAGTAACAGACCTGTAGCAGACCTGTAGCAGACCTGTAGCAGACAGTAAAAGACCTGTAGCAGACAGTAACAGACCTGTAGCAGACCAGTAACAGACCTGTAGCAGACAGTAACAGACCTGTAGCAGACCAGTAACAGACCTGTAGCAGACAGTAACAGACCTGTAGCACAGTAACAGACTTGTAGCAGACAGTAACAGACCGGTAGCAGACAGTAATAGACCTGTAGCAGATAGTAACAGACCTGTAGCAGACAGTAACAGACCTGTAGCAGACCAGTAACAGACTTGTAGCAGACCAGTAACAGACCTGTAGAAGACAGTAATAGACCTGTAGCAGACAGTAACAGACCTGTAGCAGAAGTAACAGACCTGTAGCAGACCAGTAACAGACCTGTAGCAGACAGTAACAGACCTGTAACAGACCAGTAGCAGACCTGTAGCAGACAGTAAAAGACCCGTAGCAGACAGTAACAGACCTGTAGCAGACCAGTAACAGACCTGTAGCAGACAGTAACAGACCTGTAGCAGACCAGTAACAGACTTGTAGCAGACAGTAACAGACCTGTAGCAGACCAGTAACAGACCTGTAGCAGACCAGTAACAGACTTGTAGCAGACAGTAACAGACCTGTAGCAGACAGTAATAGACCTGTAGCAGACAGTAACAGACCTGTAGCAGAAGTAACAGACCTGTAGCAGACCAGTAACAGACCTGTAGCAGACAGTAACAGACCTGTAACAAACTTGTAGCAGACAGTAACAGACCTGTAGCAGACAGTAACAGACCTGTAGCAGACCAGTAACAGACTTGTAGCAGACAGTAACAGACCTGTAGCAGACCAGTAGCAGACCTGTAGCAGACAGTAAAAGACCCGTAGCAGACAGTAACAGACCTGTAGCAGACCAGTAACAGACCTGTAGCAGACAGTAACAGACCTGTAGCAGACCAGTAACAGACTTGTAGCAGACAGTAACAGACCTGTAGCAGACCAGTAACAGACCTGTAGCAGACCAGTAACAGACTTGTAGCAGACCAGTAACAGACCTGTAGCAGACAGTAATAGACCTGTAGCAGACAGTAACAGACCTGTAGCAGAAGTAACAGACCTGTAGCAGACCAGTAACAGACCTGTAGCAGACAGTAACAGACCTGTAGCAGACCAGTAGCAGACCTGTAGCAGACAGTAAAAGACCTGTAGCAGACAGTAACAGACCTGTAGCAGACCAGTAACAGACCTGTAGCAGACAGTAACAGACCTGTAGCAGACCAGTAACAGACCTGTAGCAGACAGTAACAGACCTGTAGCAGACAGTAACAGACTTGTAGCAGACAGTAACAGACCGGTAGCAGACAGTAATAGACCTGTAGCAGATTGTAGCAGACAGTAACAGACCTGTAGCAGACCAGTAACAGACCTGTAGCAGACAGTAACAGACCTGTAGCAGACAGTAACAGACCTGTAGCAGACCAGTAACAGACTTGTAGCAGACAGTAACAGACCTGTAGTAGACAGTAACAGACTTGTAGCAGACAGTAAAAGACCTGTAGCAGACAGTAACAGACCTGTAGCACACCAGTAACAGACCTGTAGCAGACAGTAACAGACCTGTAGCAGACCAGTAACAGACCTGTAGCAGACAGTAACAGACCTGTAACAAACTTGTAGCAGACAGTAACAGACCTGTAGCAGACAGTAACAGACCTGTAGCAGACCAGTAAAAGACTTGTAGCAGACAGTAACAGACCTGTAGCAGACCAGTAACAGACCTGTAGCACACCAGTAACAGACCTGTAGCAGACCAGTAACAGACCTGTAGCAGACAGTAACAGACCTGTAGCAGACCAGTAACAGACTTGTAGCAGACAGTAACAGACCTGTAGCACACCAGTAACAGACCTGTAGCAGACAGTAACAGACCTGTAGCAGACCAGTAACAGACCTGTAGCAGACAGTAACAGACCTGTAGCAGACCAGTAACAGACCTGTAGCAGACCAGTAACAGACCTGTAGCAGACAGTAACAGACCTGTAGCAGACCAGTAATACACTTGTAGCACACCAGTAACAGACCTGTAGCATACAGTAACAGACCTGTAGCAGACCAGTAACAGACCTGTAGCAGACAGTAACAGACCTGTAGCAGACAGTAACAGACCTGTAGCAGACCAGTAACAGACCTGTAGCAGACCAGTAACAGACCTGTAGCAGACCAGAAACAGACCGGTAGCAGACAGTAATAGACCTGTAGCAGATAGTAACAGACCTGTAGCAGACAGTAACAGACATGTAGCAGACCAGTAACAGACCTGTAGCAGACAGTGACAGACCTGTAGCAGATAGTAACAGACTTGTAGAAGACAGTAACAGACCTGTAGCAGACAGTAACAGACCTGTAGCAGACAGTAACAGACCTGTAGCAGACCAGTAACAGACTTGTGGCAGACCAGTAACAGACCTGTAGCATACAGTAACAGACCTGTAGCAGACCAGTAACAGACTTTTAGCAGACAGTAACAGACCTGTAGCAGACAGTAACAGACCTGTAGCAGACCAGTAACAGACCTGTAGCAGACCAGTAACAGACCTGTAGCAGACCAGAAACAGACCGGTAGCAGACAGTAACAGACCTGTAGCAGACCAGTAACAGACCTGTAGCAAACAGTAACAGACCTGTAGTAGACCAGTAAAAGACTTGTAGCAGACAGTAACAGACCTGTAGCAGACAGTAACAGACCTGTAGCAGACCAGTAACAGACCTGTAGCAGACCAGTAAAAGACCTGTAGCAGACAGTAACAGACCTGTAGCAGACCAGTAACAGACCTGTAGCAGACCAGTAACAGACCTGTAGCAGACCAGTAACAGACCTGTAGCAGACAGTAACAGACCTGTAGCAGACAGTAATAGACTTGTAGCAGACAAGTAACAGACTTGTAGCAAACCAGTAACAGACCTGTAGCAGACCAGTAACAGACCTGTAGCAGACAGTAACAGACCTGTAGCAGACCAGTAAGAGACTTGTAGCAGATAGTAACAGACCTGTGGCAGACAGTAACAGACTTGTAGCAGACAGTAACAGACCTGTAGCAGACAGTAACAGACCTGTAGCACACCACTAACAGACCTGTAGCAGACAGTAACAGACCTGTAGCAGACCTGTAGCAGACCAGTAACAGACCTGTAGCAGACAGTAAAAGACCTGTAGCAGACAGTAACAGACCTGTAGCAGACAGTAACAGACCTGTACTAGACCAGTAAAAGACTTGTAGCAGACAGTAACAGACCTGTAGTAGACAGTAACAGACCTGTAGCAGACCAGTAACAGACTTGTAGCAGACAGTAACAGACCTGTAGCAGACCAGTAACAGACCTGTAGCACACCAGTAACAGACCTGTAGCAGACCAGTAACAGACCTGTAGCAGACAGTAAAAGACCTGTAGCAGACAGTAACAGACCTGTAGCAGACCAGTAACAGACCTGTAGCAGAAAGTAACAGACCTGTAGCAGACCAGTAAAAGACCTGTAGCAGACCAGTAACAGACTTGTAGCAGACAGTAACAGACCTGTAGCAGACAGTAACAGACCTGTAGCAGACAGTAACAGACCTGTAGCAGACCAGTAACAGACCTGTAGCACACCACTAACAGACCTGTAGCAGACAGTAACAGACCTGTAGCAGACCTGTAGCAGACCAGTAACAGACCTGTAGCAGACAGTAAAAGACCTGTAGCAGACAGTAACAGACCTGTAGCAGACAGTAACAGACCTGTACTAGACCAGTAACAGACTTGTAGCAGACAGTAACATACCTGTAGTAGACAGTAACAGACCTGTAGCACACCACTAACAGACCTGTAGCAGACAGTAACAGACCTGTAGCAGACAGTAACAGACCTGTAGCAGACAAGTAACAGACCTGTGGCAGACAGTAACAGACTTGTAGCAGACAGTAACAGACCTGTAGCAGACAGTAACAGACCTGTAGCACACCACTAACAGACCTGTAGCAGACAGTAACAGACCTGTAGCAGACCTGTAGCAGACCAGTAAACGACCTGTAGCAGACAGTAAAAGACCTGTAGCAGACAGTAACAGACCTGTAGCAGACAGTAACAGACCTGTACTAGACCAGTAACAGACTTGTAGCAGACAGTAACAGACCTGTAGTAGACAGTAACAGACCTGTAGCAGACCAGTAACAGACTTGTAGCAGACAGTAACAGACCTGTAGCAGACCAGTAACAGACCTGTAGCACACCAGTAACAGACCTGTAGCAGACCAGTAACAGACCTGTAGCAGACAGTAAAAGACCTGTAGCAGACAGTAACAGACCTGTAGCAGACCAGTAACAGACCTGTAGCAGAAAGTAACAGACCTGTAGCAGACCAGTAACAGACCTGTAGCAGACCAGTAACAGACTTGTAGCAGACAGTAACAGACCTGTAGCAGACAGTAACAGACCTGTAGCAGACAGTAACAGACCTGTAGCAGACCAGTAACAGACTTGTAGCAGACAGTAACAGACCTGTAGCAGACAGTAACAGACCTGTAGCAGACAGTAACAGACCTGTAGCAGACCAGTAACAGACTTGTAGCAGACAGTAACAGACCTGTAGCAGACAGTAACAGACCTGTAGCAGACCAGTAACAGACCTGTAGCAGAAAGTAACAGACCTGTAGCAGACCACTAACAGACCTGTAGCAGACAGTAACAGACCTGTAGCAGACAATAACAGACCTGTAGCAGACAGTAACAGACCTGTAGCAGACAGTAACAGACCTGTAGCAGACCAGTAACAGACTTGTAGCAGACAGTAACAGACCTGTAGCAGACCAGTAACAGACCTGTAGCAGACCAGTAACAGACCTGTAGCAGACCAGTAACAGACCTGTAGCAGAAAGTAACAGACCTGTAGCAGACCAGTAACAGACCTGTAGCAGACAGTAACAGACCTGTAGCAGACAATAACAGACCTGTAGCAGACAGTAACAGACCTGTAGCAGACCATTAACAGACTTGTAGCAGACAGTAACAGACCTGTAGCAGACCAGTAACAGACCTGTAGCAGACCAGTAACAGACTTGTAGCAGACCAGTAACAGACCTGTAGCGGACAGTAATAGCCCTGTAGCAGACAGTAATAGACCTGTAGCAGACCAGTAACAGACCTGTAGCAGACCAGAAACAGACCGGTAGCAGACAGTAACAGACCTGTAGCAGACAGTAACAGACATGTAGCACAGACCTGTAGCAGACAGTAACAGACCTGTAGCAGACAGTAACAGACTTGTAGAAGACAGTAACAGACCTGTAGCAGACAGTAACAGACCTGTAGCATACAGTAACAGACCTGTAGCAGACCAGTAACAGACTTTTAGCAGACAGTAACAGACCTGTAGCAGACAGTAACAGACCTGTAGCAGACCAGTAACAGACCTGTAGCAGACCAGTAACAGACCTGTAGCAGACCAGAAACAGACCGGTAGCAGACAGTAATAGACCTGTAGCAGACAGTAACAGACCTGTAGCAGACAGTAACAGACCTGTAGCAGACCAGTAACAGACTTGTAGCAGACAGTAACAGACCTGTAGTAGACCAGTGAAAGACTTGTAGCAGACAGTAACAGACCTGTAGCAGACAGTAACAGACCTGTAGCAGACCAGTAACAGACCTGTAGCAGACCAGTAAAAGACCTGTAGCAGACAGTAACAGACCTGTAGCAGACCAGTAACAGACCTGTAGCAGACCAGTAACAGACCTGTAGCAGACCAGTAACAGACCTGTAGCAGACAGTAACAGACCTGTAGCAGACAGTAATAGACTTGTAGCAGACAAGTAACAGACTTGTAGCAAACCAGTAACAGACCTGTAGCAGACCAGTAACAGACCTGTAGCAGACAGTAACAGACCTGTAGCAGACCAGTAACAGACTTGTAGCAGATAGTAACAGACCTGTGGCAGACAGTAACAGACTTGTAGCAGACAGTAACAGACCTGTAGCAGACAGTAACAGACCTGTAGCACACCACTAACAGACCTGTAGCAGACAGTAACAGACCTGTAGCAGACCTGTAGCAGACCAGTAACAGACCTGTAGCAGACAGTAAAAGACCTGTAGCAGACAGTAACAGACCTGTAGCAGACAGTAACAGACCTGTACTAGACCAGTAACAGACTTGTAGCAGACAGTAACAGACCTGTAGTAGACAGTAACAGACCTGTAGCAGACAGTAATAGACCTGTAGCAGACCAGTAACAGACCTGTAGCAGACCAGAAACAGACCGGTAGCAGACAGTAACAGACCTGTAGCAGACAGTAACAGACATGTAGCACAGACCTGTAGCAGACAGTAACAGACCTGTAGCAGACAGTAACAGACTTGTAGAAGACAGTAACAGACCTGTAGCAGACAGTAACAGACCTGTAGCATACAGTAACAGACCTGTAGCAGACCAGTAACAGACTTTTAGCAGACAGTAACAGACCTGTAGCAGACAGTAACAGACCTGTAGCAGACCAGTAACAGACCTGTAGCAGACCAGTAACAGACCTGTAGCAGACCAGAAACAGACCGGTAGCAGACAGTAATAGACCTGTAGCAGACAGTAACAGACCTGTAGCAGACAGTAACAGACCTGTAGCAGACCAGTAACAGACTTGTAGCAGACAGTAACAGACCTGTAGTAGACCAGTGAAAGACTTGTAGCAGACAGTAACAGACCTGTAGCAGACAGTAACAGACCTGTAGCAGACCAGTAACAGACCTGTAGCAGACCAGTAAAAGACCTGTAGCAGACAGTAACAGACCTGTAGCAGACCAGTAACAGACCTGTAGCAGACCAGTAACAGACCTGTAGCAGACCAGTAACAGACCTGTAGCAGACAGTAACAGACCTGTAGCAGACAGTAATAGACTTGTAGCAGACAAGTAACAGACTTGTAGCAAACCAGTAACAGACCTGTAGCAGACCAGTAACAGACCTGTAGCAGACAGTAACAGACCTGTAGCAGACCAGTAACAGACTTGTAGCAGATAGTAACAGACCTGTGGCAGACAGTAACAGACTTGTAGCAGACAGTAACAGACCTGTAGCAGACAGTAACAGACCTGTAGCACATCACTAACAGACCTGTAGCAGACAGTAACAGACCTGTAGCAGAAAGTAACAGACCTGTAGCAGACCAGTAACAGACCTGTAGCAGACCAGTAACAGACCTGTAGCAGACAATAACAGACCTGTAGCAGACAGTAACAGACCTGTAGCAGACAGTAACAGACCTGTAGCAGACCAGTAACAGACTTGTAGCAGACAGTAACAGACCTGTAGCAGACCAGTAACAGACCTGTAGCAGACCAGTAACAGACCTGTAGCAGACCACTAACAGACCTGTAGCAGACAGTAACAGACCTGTAGCAGACAATAACAGACCTGTAGCAGACAGTAACAGACCTGTAGCAGACAGTAACAGACCTGTAGCAGACCAGTAACAGACTTGTAGCAGACAGTAACAGACCTGTAGCAGACCAGTAACAGACCTGTAGCAGACCAGTAACAGACCTGTAGCAGACCAGTAACAGACCTGTAGCAGAAAGTAACAGACCTGTAGCAGACCAGTAACAGACCTGTAGCAGACAGTAACAGACCTGTAGCAGACAATAACAGACCTGTAGCAGACAGTAACAGACCTGTAGCAGACCATTAACAGACTTGTAGCAGACAGTAACAGACCTGTAGCAGACCAGTAACAGACCTGTAGCAGACCAGTAACAGACTTGTAGCAGACCAGTAACAGACCTGTAGCGGACAGTAATAGCCCTGTAGCAGACAGTAATAGACCTGTAGCAGACCAGTAACAGACCTGTAGCAGACCAGAAACAGACCGGTAGCAGACAGTAACAGACCTGTAGCAGACAGTAACAGACATGTAGCACAGACCTGTAGCAGACAGTAACAGACCTGTAGCAGACAGTAACAGACTTGTAGAAGACAGTAACAGACCTGTAGCAGACAGTAACAGACCTGTAGCATACAGTAACAGACCTGTAGCAGACCAGTAACAGACTTTTAGCAGACAGTAACAGACCTGTAGCAGACAGTAACAGACCTGTAGCAGACCAGTAACAGACCTGTAGCAGACCAGTAACAGACCTGTAGCAGACCAGAAACAGACCGGTAGCAGACAGTAATAGACCTGTAGCAGACAGTAACAGACCTGTAGCAGACAGTAACAGACCTGTAGCAGACCAGTAACAGACTTGTAGCAGACAGTAACAGACCTGTAGTAGACCAGTGAAAGACTTGTAGCAGACAGTAACAGACCTGTAGCAGACAGTAACAGACCTGTAGCAGACCAGTAACAGACCTGTAGCAGACCAGTAAAAGACCTGTAGCAGACAGTAACAGACCTGTAGCAGACCAGTAACAGACCTGTAGCAGACCAGTAACAGACCTGTAGCAGACCAGTAACAGACCTGTAGCAGACAGTAACAGACCTATAGCAGACAGTAATAGACTTGTAGCAGACAAGTAACAGACTTGTAGCAAACCAGTAACAGACCTGTAGCAGACCAGTAACAGACCTGTAGCAGACAGTAACAGACCTGTAGCAGACCAGTAACAGACTTGTAGCAGATAGTAACAGACCTGTGGCAGACAGTAACAGACTTGTAGCAGACAGTAACAGACCTGTAGCAGACAGTAACAGACCTGTAGCACACCACTAACAGACCTGTAGCAGACAGTAACAGACCTGTAGCAGACCTGTAGCAGACCAGTAACAGACCTGTAGCAGACAGTAAAAGACCTGTAGCAGACAGTAACAGACCTGTAGCAGACAGTAACAGACCTGTACTAGACCAGTAACAGACTTGTAGCAGACAGTAACAGACCTGTAGTAGACAGTAACAGACCTGTAGCAGACCAGTAACAGACTTGTAGCAGACAGTAACAGACCTGTAGCAGACCAGTAACAGACCTGTAGCACACCAGTAACAGACCTGTAGCAGACCAGTAACAGACCTGTAGCAGACAGTAAAAGACCTGTAGCAGACAGTAACAGACCTGTAGCAGACCAGTAACAGACCTGTAGCAGAAAGTAACAGACCTGTAGCAGACCAGTAACAGACCTGTAGCAGACCAGTAACAGACTTGTAGCAGACAGTAACAGACCTGTAGCAGACAGTAACAGACCTGTAGCAGACAGTAACAGACCTGTACCAGACCAGTAACAGACTTGTAGCAGACAGTAACAGACCTGTAGCAGACAGTAACAGACCTGTAGCAGACCAGTAACAGACCTGTAGCAGACCAGTAACAGACTTGTAGCAGACAGTAACAGACCTGTAGCAGACAGTAACAGACCTGTAGCAGACCAGTAACAGACCTGTAGCAGAAAGTAACAGACCTGTAGCAGACCAGTAACAGACCTGTAGCAGACAGTAACAGACCTGTAGCAGACAATAACAGACCTGTAGCAGACAGTAACAGACCTGTAGCAGACAGTAACAGACCTGTAGCAGACCAGTAACAGACTTGTAGCAGACAGTAACAGACCTGTAGCAGACCAGTAACAGACCTGTAGCAGACCAGTAACAGACTTGTAGCAGACCAGTAACAGACCTGTAGCAGACAGTAATAGCCCTGTAGCAGACAGTAATAGACCTTTAGCAGACCAGTAACAGACCTGTAGCAGAAAGTAACAGACCTGTAGCAGACCAGTAACAGACCTGTAGCAGACAGTAACAGACTTGTAGCAGACAGTAACAGACCTGTAGCAGACAGTAACAGACCTGTAGCAGACCAGTAACAGACCTGTAGCAGAAAGTAACAGACCTGTAGCAGACCAGTAACAGACCTGTAGCAGACAGTAACAGACCTGTAGCAGACAATAACAGACTTGTAGCAGACAGTAACAGACCTGTAGCAGACCAGTAACAGACCTGTAGCAGACAGTAACAGACCTGTAGCAGACCAGTAACAGACCTGTAGCAGACAGTAACAGACTTGTAGCAGACCAGTAACAGACCTGTAGCGGACAGTAATAGCCCTGTAGCAGACAGTAATAGACCTGTAGCAGACAGTAACAGACCTGTAGCAGACAGTAACAGACCTATAGCAGACCAGTAACAGACCTGTAGCAGACAGTAACAGACCTGTAGCAGACCAGTAACAGACCTGTAGCAGACCAGTAACAGACCTGTAGCAGACAGTAACAGACCTGTAGCAGACAGTAACAGACCTGTAGCAGACAGTAACAGACCTGTAGCAGACCAGTAACAGACCTGTAGCAGAAAGTAACAGACCTGTAGCAGACCAGTAACAGACCTGTAGCAGACAGTAACAGACCTGTAGCAGACCAGTAACAGACTTGTAGCAGACAGTAACAGACCTGTAGCAGACAGTAACAGACCTGTAGCAGACCAGTAACAGACCTGTAGCAGACCTGTCGCAGACCAGTAACAGGCCTGTAGCAGACAGTAAAAGACCTGTAGCAGACAGTAACAGACCTGTAGCAGACCAGTAACAGACCTGTAGCAGAAAGTAACAGACCTGTAGCAGACCAGTAACAGACCTGTAGCAGACAGTAACAGACCTGTAGCAGACCAGTAACAGACTTGTAGCAGACAGTAACAGACCGGTAGCAGACCAGTAGCAGACCTGTAGCAGACAGTAAAAGACCCGTAGCAGACAGTAACAGACCTGTAGCAGACCAGTAACAGACCTGTAGCAGACAGTAACAGACCTGTAGCAGACCAGTAACAGACTTGTAGCAGACAGTAACAGACCTGTAGCAGACAGTAACAGACCTGTAGCAGACCAGTAACAGACCTGTAGCACACCAGTAACAGACCTGTAGCAGACAGTAACAGACCTGTAGCAGACAGTAACAGACCTGTAGCAGACCAGTAACAGACCTGTAGCAGAAAGTAACAGACCTGTAGCAGACCAGTAACAGGCCTGTAGCAGACAGTAAAAGACCTGTAGCAGACAGTAACAGACCTGTAGCAGACCAGTAACAGACCTGTAGCAGAAAGTAACAGACCTGTAGCAGACCAGTAACAGACCTGTAGCAGACAGTAACAGACCTGTAGCAGACCAGTAACAGACTTGTAGCAGACAGTAACAGACCTGTACCAGACCAGTAACAGACTTGTAGCAGACAATAACAGACCTGTAGTAGATAGTAACAGACCTGTAGCATTCCAGTAACAGACTTGTAGCAGACAGTAACAGACCTGTAGCAGACCAGTAACAGACCTGTAGCACACCAGTAACAGACCTGTAGCAGACCAGTAACAGACCTGTAGCAGACAGTAACAGACCTGTAGCAGACCAGTAACAGACTTGTAGCAGACAGTAACAGACCTGTAGCACACCAGTAACAGACCTGTAGCAGACAGTAACAGACCTGTAGCAGACCAGTAACAGACCTGTAGCAGACAGTAACAGACCTGTAGCAGACCAGTAACAGACCTGTAGCAGACCAGTAACAGACCTGTAGCAGACCAGTAATACACTTGTAGCAGACCAGTAACAGACCTGTAGCAGACAGTAACAGACCTGTAGCAGACAGTAACAGACTTGTAGCAGACAAGTAACAGACTTGTAGCAAACCAGTAACAGACCTGTAGCAGACCAGTAACAGACATGTAGCAGACAGTAACAGACCTGTAGCAGACCAGTAACAGACCTGTAGCAGATAGTAACAGACCTGTGGCAGACAGTAACAGACTTGTAGCAGACAGTAACAGACCTGTAGCAGACAGTAACAGACCTGTAGCACACCACTAACAGACCTGTAGCAGACAGTAACAGACCTGTAGCAGACCAGTAACAGACCAGTAACAGACCTGTAGCAGACAGTAAAAGACCTGTAGCAGACAGTAACAGACCTGTAGCAGACAGTAACAGACCTGTACTAGACCAGTAACAGACTTGTAGCAGACAGTAACAGACCTGTAGTAGACAGTAACAGACCTGTAGCAGACCAGTAACAGACTTGTAGCAGACAGTAACAGACCTGTAGCAGACCAGTAACAGACTTGTAGCAGACAGTAACAGACCTGTAGCAGACCAGTAACAGACCTGTAGCACACCAGTAACAGACCTGTAGCAGACCAGTAACAGACCTGTAGCAGACAGTAAAAGACCTGTAGCAGACAGTAACAGACCTGTAGCAGACAGTAACAGACCTGTAGCAGAAAGTAACAGACCTGTAGCAGACCAGTAACAGACCTGTAGCAGACAGTAACAGACCTGTAGCAGACAGTAACAGACCTGTAGCAGACAGTAACAGACCTGTAACAGACCAGTAACAGACCTGTAGCAGACCAGTAACAGACTTGTAGCAGACAGTAACAGACCTGTAGCAGACAGTAACAGACCTGTAGCAGACCAGTAACAGACCTGTAGCAGAAAGTAACAGACCTGTAGCAGACCAGTAACAGACCTGTAGCAGACAGTAACAGACCTGTAGCAGACAAAAACAGACCTGTAGAAGACAGTAACAGACCTGTAGCAGACAGTAACAGACCTGTAGCAGACCAGTAACAGACTTGTAGCAGACAGTAACAGACCTGTAGCAGACCAGTAACAGACCAGTAACAGACCTGTAGCAGACAGTAAAAGACCTGTAGCAGACAGTAACAGACCTGTAGCAGACAGTAACAGACCTGTACTAGACCAGTAACAGACTTGTAGCAGACAGTAACAGACCTGTAGTAGACAGTAACAGACCTGTAGCAGACCAGTAACAGACTTGTAGCAGACAGTAACAGACCTGTAGCAGACCAGTAACAGACTTGTAGCAGACAGTAACAGACCTGTAGCAGACCAGTAACAGACCTGTAGCACACCAGTAACAGACCTGTAGCAGACCAGTAACAGACCTGTAGCAGACAGTAAAAGACCTGTAGCAGACAGTAACAGACCTGTAGCAGACAGTAACAGACCTGTAGCAGAAAGTAACAGACCTGTAGCAGACCAGTAACAGACCTGTAGCAGACAGTAACAGACCTGTAGCAGACAGTAACAGACCTGTAGCAGACAGTAACAGACCTGTAACAGACCAGTAACAGACCTGTAGCAGACCAGTAACAGACTTGTAGCAGACAGTAACAGACCTGTAGCAGACAGTAACAGACCTGTAGCAGACCAGTAACAGACCTGTAGCAGAAAGTAACAGACCTGTAGCAGACCAGTAACAGACCTGTAGCAGACAGTAACAGACCTGTAGCAGACAAAAACAGACCTGTAGAAGACAGTAACAGACCTGTAGCAGACAGTAACAGACCTGTAGCAGACCAGTAACAGACTTGTAGCAGACAGTAACAGACCTGTAGCAGACCAGTAACAGACCAGTAACAGACCTGTAGCAGACCAGTAACAGACTTGTAGCAGACCAGTAACAGACCTGTAGCAGACAGTAATAGCCCTGTAGCAGACAGTAATAGACCTGTAGCAGACCAGTAACAGACCTGTAGCAGAAAGTAACAGACCTGTAGCAGACCAGTAACAGACCTGTAGCAGACAGTAACAGACTTGTAGCAGACAGTAACAGACCTGTAGCAGACAGTAACAGACCTGTAGCAGACCAGTAACAGACCTGTAGCAGAAAGTAACAGACCTGTAGCAGACCAGTAACAGACCTGTAGCAGACAGTAACATACCTGTAGCAGACAATAACAGACCTGTAGCAGACAGTAACAGACCTGTAGCAGACAGTAACAGACCTGTAGCAGACCATTAACAGACTTGTAGCAGACAGTAACAGACCTGTAGCAGACCAGTAACAGACCTGTAGCGGACAGTAATAGCCTTGTAGCAGACAGTAATAGACCTGTAGCAGACAGTAACAGACCTGTAGCAGACAGTAACAGACCTATAGCAGACCAGTAACAGACCTGTAGCAGACAGTAACAGACCTGTAGCAGACCAGTAACAGACCTGTAGCAGAAAGTAACAGACCTGTAGCAGACCAGTAACAGACCTGTAGCAGACAGTAACAGACCTGTAGCAGACAATAACAGACCTGTAGCAGACAGTAACAGACCTGTAGCAGACAGTAACAGACCTGTAGCAGACCATTAACAGACTTGTAGCAGACAGTAACAGACCTGTAGCAGACCAGTAACAGACCTGTAGCAGACCAGTAACAGACTTGTAGCAGACCAGTAACAGACCTGTAGCGGACAGTAATAGCCCTGTAGCAGACAGTAATAGACCTGTAGCAGACAGTAACAGACCTATAGCAGACAGTAACAGACCTATAGCAGACCAGTAACAGACCTGTAGCAGACAGTAACAGACCTGTAGCAGACCAGTAACAGACCTGTAGCAGACCAGTAACAGACCTGTAGCAGACAGTAACAGACCTGTAGCAGACAGTAACAGACCTGTAGCAGACAGTAACAGACCTGTAGCAGACCAGTAACAGACTTGTAGCAGACAGTAACAGACCTGTAGCAGACAGTAACAGACCTGTAGCAGACAGTAACAGACCTGTACTAGACCAGTAACAGACTTGTAGCAGACAGTAACAGACCTGTAGTAGACAGTAACAGACCTGTAGCAGACCAGTTACAGACTTGTAGCAGACAGTAACAGACCTGTAGCAGACCAGTAACAGACCTGTAGCAGACCAGTAACAGACCTGTAGCAGACCAGTAACAGACCTGTAGCAGACAGTAAAAGACCTGTAGCAGACAGTAACAGACCTGTAGCAGACCAGTAACAGACTTGTAGCAGACAGTAACAGACCTGTAGCAGACCAGTAACAGACTTGTAGCAGACAGTAACAGACCTGTAGCAGACAGTAACAGACCTGTAGCAGACAGTAACAGACCTGTACCAGACCAGTAACAAACTTGTAGCAGACCAGTAACAGACCTGTAGCAGACAGTAACAGACTTGTAGCAGACAGTAACAGACCTGTAGCAGACAGTAACAGACCTGTAGCAGACCAGTAACAGACCTGTAGCAGAAAGTAACAGACCTGTAGCAGACCAGTAACAGACCTGTAGCAGACAGTAACATACCTGTAGCAGACAATAACAGACCTGTAGCAGACAGTAACAGACCTGTAGCAGACAGTAACAGACCTGTAGCAGACCATTAACAGACTTGTAGCAGACAGTAACAGACCTGTAGCAGACCAGTAACAGACCTGTAGCAGACCAGTAACAGACCTGTAGCGGACAGTAATAGCCCTGTAGCAGACAGTAATAGACCTGTAGCAGACAGTAACAGACCTGTAGCAGACAGTAACAGACCTATAGCAGACCAGTAACAGACCTGTAGCAGACAGTAACAGACCTGTAGCAGACCAGTAACAGACCTGTAGCAGAAAGTAACAGACCTGTAGCAGACCAGTAACAGACCTGTAGCAGACAGTAACAGACCTGTAGCAGACAATAACAGACCTGTAGCAGACAGTAACAGACCTGTAGCAGACAGTAACAGACCTGTAGCAGACCATTAACAGACTTGTAGCAGACAGTAACAGACCTGTAGCAGACCAGTAACAGACCTGTAGCAGACCAGTAACAGACTTGTAGCAGACCAGTAACAGACCTGTAGCGGACAGTAATAGCCCTGTAGCAGACAGTAATAGACCTGTAGCAGACAGTAACAGACCTATAGCAGACAGTAACAGACCTATAGCAGACCAGTAACAGACCTGTAGCAGACAGTAACAGACCTGTAGCAGACCAGTAACAGACCTGTAGCAGACAGTAACAGACCTGTAGCAGACAGTAACAGACCTGTAGCAGACAGTAACAGACCTGTAGCAGACCAGTAACAGACTTGTAGCAGACAGTAACAGACCTGTAGCAGACAGTAACAGACCTGTAGCAGACAGTAACAGACCTGTACTAGACCAGTAACAGACTTGTAGCAGACAGTAACAGACCTGTAGTAGACAGTAACAGACCTGTAGCAGACCAGTTACAGACTTGTAGCAGACAGTAACAGACCTGTAGCAGACCAGTAACAGACCTGTAGCAGACCAGTAACAGACCTGTAGCAGACCAGTAACAGACCTGTAGCAGACAGTAAAAGACCTGTAGCAGACAGTAACAGACCTGTAGCAGACCAGTAACAGACTTGTAGCAGACAGTAACAGACCTGTAGCAGACAGTAACAGACCTGTAGCAGACAGTAACAGACCTGTACCAGACCAGTAACAAACTTGTAGCAGACAGTAACAGACCTGTAGTAGACAGTAACAGACCTGTAGCAGACCAGTAACAGACTTGTAGATGACAGTAACAGACCTGTAGCAGACCAGTAACAGACCTGTAGCACACCAGTAACAGACCTGTAGCAGACAGTAACAGACCTGTAGCAGACCTGTCGCAGACCAGTAACAGACCTTTAGCAGACAGTAACAGACCTGTAGCAGACAGTAACAGACCTGTACCAGACCAGTAACAAACTTGTAGCAGACAGTAACAGACCTGTAGTAGACAGTAACAGACCTGTAGCAGACCAGTAACAGACTTGTAGCAGACAGTAACAGACCTATAGCAGACCAGTAACAGACCTGTAGCACACCAGTAACAGACCTGTAGCAGACAGTAACAGACCTGTAGCAGACCTGTAGCAGACCAGTAACAGACCTGTAGCAGACAGTAAAAGACCTGTAGCAGACAGTAACAGACCTGTAGCAGACCAGTAACAGACCTGTAGCAGAAAGTAACAGACCTGTAGCAGACCAGTAACAGACCTGTAGCAGACAGTAACAGACCTGTAGCAGACCAGTAACAGACTTGTAGCAGACAGTAACAGACCTGTAGCAGACAGTAACAGACCTGTATCAGACAGTAACAGACCTGTACCAGACCAGTAACAGACTTGTAGCAGACAATAACAGACCTGTAGTAGACAGTAACAGACCTGTAGCAGACCAGTAACAGACTTGTAGCAGACAGTAACAGACCTGTAGCAGACCAGTAACAGACCTGTAGCACACCAGTAACAGACTTGTAGCAGACCAGTAACAGACCTGTAGCAGACAGTAATAGACCTGTAGCAGACAGTAATAGACCTGTAGCAGACAGTAACAGACCTGTAGCAGAAGTAACAGACCTGTATCAGACCAGTAACAGACCTGTAGCAGACCAGTAACAGACCTGTAGCAGACAGTAACAGACCTGTAGCAGACCAGTAACAGACCTGTAGCAGACAGTAACAGACCTGTAGCACACCAGTAACAGACCTGTAGCAGACAGTAACAGACCTGTAGCAGACCAGTTACAGACTTGTAGCAGACAGTAACAGACCTGTAGCAGACCAGTAACAGACCTGTAGCAGACAGTAACAGACCTGTAGCAGACAGTAACAGACCTGTAGCAGACAGTAACAGACCGGTAGCAGACAGTAATAGACCTGTAGCAGATAGTAACAGACCTGTAGCAGACAGTAACAGACCTGTACCAGACCAGTAACAGACTTGTAGCAGACAGTAACAGACCTGTAGCAGACAGTAACAGACCTGTAGCAGACCAGTAACAGACCTGTAGCAGACAGTAACAGACCTGTAGCAGACAGTAACAGACTTGTAGCAGACAGTAACAGACCTGTAGCAGACAGTAACAGACCTGTAGCAGACAGTAACAGACCTGTACCAGACCAGTAACAGACTTGTAGCAGACAGTAACAGACCTGTAGTAGACAGTAACAGACCTGTAGCAGACCAGTAACAGACTTGTAGCAGACAGTAACAGACCTGTAGCAGACCAGTAACAGACCTGTAGCACACCAGTAACAGACCTGTAGCAGACAGTAACAGACCGGTAGCAGACAGTAATAGACCTGTAGCAGATAGTAACAGACCTGTAGCAGACAGTAACAGACCTATAGCAGACCAGTAACAGACCTGTAGCAGACAGTAACAGACCTGTAGCAGACAGTAACAGACCTGTAGCAGACCAGTAACAGACTTGTTACAGACAGTAACAGACCTGTAGCAGACAGTAACAGACTTGTAGCAGACAGTAACAGACCTGTAGCAGACAGTAACAGACCTGTAGCACACCAGTAACAGACCTGTAGCAGACCAGTAACAGACTTTTAGCAGACAGTAACAGACCTGTAGCAGACAGTAAAAGACCTGTAGCAGACAGTAACAGACCTGTAGCAGGCCAGTAACAGACCTGTAGCAGAAAGTAACAGACCTGTAGCAGACCAGTAACAGACCTGTAGCAGACAGAAACAGACCTGTAGCAGACCAGTAAAAGACTTGTAGCAGACAGTAACAGACCTGTAGCAGACCAGTAACAGACTTGTAGTAGACAGTAACAGACCTGTAGCAGAAAGTAAAAGACCTGTAGCAGACAGTAACAGACCTATAGCAGACCAGTAACAGACCTGTAGCAGACCAGTAACAGACCTGTAGCAGACAGTAACAGACCTGTAGCAGACAGTAACAGACCTGTAGCAGACAGTAACAGACCTGTACCAGACCAGTAACAGACCTGTAGCAGACAGTAACAGACCTGTAGCAGACCAGTAACAGACCTGTAGCAGACAGTAACAGACCTGTAGCAGACCAGTAACAGACCTGTAGCAGTCCAGTAACAGACCTGTAGCAGACCAGTAACAGACCTGTAGCAGACAGTAATAGACCTGTAGCAGACAGTAACAGACCTGTAGCAGAAGTAACAGACCTGTAGCAGACCAGTAAAAGACCTGTAGCAGACAGTAACAGACCTGTAGCAGACAGTAAAAGACCTGTAGCAGACAGTAACAGACCTGTAGCAGACCAGTAACAGACCTGTAGCAGACAGTAACAGACCTGTAGCAGACCAGTAACAGACCTGTAGCAGACAGTAACAGACATGTAGCAGACAGTAACAGACCTGTAGCAGACAGTAACAGACCTGTAGCAGACCAGTAACAGACTTGTAGCAGACAGTAACAGACCTGTAGCAGACAGTAACAGACCTGTAGCAGACCAGTAACAGACTTGTAGCAGACAGTAACAGACCTGTAGCAGACCAGTAACAGACCTGTAGTTGACCAGTAACAGACCTTTAGCAGACCAGTAACAGACCTGTAGCAGCCAGTAATAGACCTGTAGCAGACAGTAACAGACCTGTAGCAGAAGTAACAGACCTGTAGCAGACCAGTAACAGACCTGTAGCAGACCAGTAACAGACTTTTAGCAGACAGTAAGAGACCTCTAGCAGACAGTAACAGACCTGTAGCAGACAGTAACAGACCTGTAGCAGACAGGTAACAGACCTGTAGCAGACAGTAACAGACCTGTAGCAGACCAGTAACAGACCTGTAGCAGACCAGTAACAGACCTGTAGCAGACAGTAACAGACTTGTAGCAGACAGTAACAGACCGGTAGCAGACAGTAATAGACCTGTAGCAGATAGTAACAGACCTGTAGCAGACAGTAACAGACCTGTAGCAGACCAGTAACAGACCTGTAGCAGACAGTAACAGACCTGTAGCAGACCAGTAACAGACCTGTAGCAGACCAGTAACAGACTTGTAGCAGACAGTAACAGACCTGTAGTAGACAGTAACAGACTTGTAGAAGACAGTAACAGACCTGTAGCAGACAGTAACAGACCTGTAGCACACCAGTAACAGACCTGTAGCAGACAGTAACAGACCTGTAGCAGACCAGTAACAGACCTGTAGCAGACAGTAACAGACCTGTAACAAACTTGTAGCAGACAGTAACAGACCTGTAGCAGACAGTAACAGACCTGTAGCAGACCAGTAACAGACTTGTAGCAGACAGTAACAGACCTGTAGCAGACCAGTAACAGACCTGTAGCACACCAGTAACAGACCTGTAGCAGACCAGTAACAGACCTGTAGCAGACAGTAACAGACCTGTAGCAGACCAGTAACAGACTTGTAGCAGACAGTAACAGACCTGTAGCAGACCAGTAACAGACCTGTAGCAGACCAGTAACAGACTTGTAGCAGACCAGTAACAGACCTGTAGCAGACAGTAATAGACCTGTAGCAGACAGTAACAGACCTGTAGCAGAAGTAACAGACCTGTAGCAGACAGTAACAGACCTGTAGCAGACCAGTAGCAGACCTGTAGCAGACAGTAAAAGACCTGTAGCAGACAGTAACAGACCTGTAGCAGACCAGTAACAGACCTGTAGCAGACAGTAACAGACCTGTAGCAGACCAGTAACAGACCTGTAGCAGACAGTAACAGACCTGTAGCAGACAGTAACAGACTTGTAGCAGACAGTAACAGACCGGTAGCAGACAGTAATAGACCTGTAGCAGATAGTAACAGACCTGTAGCAGACAGTAACAGACCTGTAGCAGACCAGTAACAGACCTGTAGCAGACAGTAACAGACCTGTAGCAGACCAGTAACAGACCTGTAGCAGACCAGTAACAGACTTGTAGCAGACAGTAACAGACCTGTAGTAGACAGTAACAGACTTGTAGAAGACAGTAACAGACCTGTAGCAGACAGTAACAGACCTGTAGCACACCAGTAACAGACCTGTAGCAGACAGTAACAGACCTGTAGCAGACCAGTAACAGACCTGTAGCAGACAGTAACAGACCTGTAACAAATTTGTAGCAGACAGTAACAGACCTGTAGCAGACAGTAACAGACCTGTAGAAGACCAGTAACAGACTTGTAGCAGACAGTAACAGACCTGTAGCAGACCAGTAACAGACCTGTAGCACACCAGTAACAGACCTGTAGCAGACCAGTAACAGACCTGTAGCAGACAGTAACAGACCTGTAGCAGACCAGTAACAGACCTGTAGCAGACAGTAACAGACCTGTAGCAGACCAGTAACAGACCTGTAGCAGACCAGTAACAGACCTGTAGCAGACAGTAACAGACCTGTAGCAGACCAGTAATACACTTGTAGCACACCAGTAACAGACCTGTAGCATACAGTAACAGACCTGTAGCAGACCAGTAACAGACCTGTAGCAGACAGTAACAGACCTGTAGCAGACAGTAACAGACCTGTAGCAGACCAGTAACAGACCTGTAGCAGACCAGTAACAGACCTGTAGCAGACCAGAAACAGACCGGTAGCAGACAGTAATAGACCTGTAGCAGATAGTAACAGACCTGTAGCAGACAGTAACAGACATGTAGCAGACCAGTAACAGACCTGTAGCAGACAGTGACAGACCTGTAGCAGACAGTAACAGACTTGTAGAAGACAGTAACAGACCTGTAGCAGACAGTAACAGACCTGTAGCAGACAGTAACAGACCTGTAGCAGACCAGTAACAGACTTGTGGCAGACCAGTAACAGACCTGTAGCATACAGTAACAGACCTGTAGCAGACCAGTAACAGACTTTTAGCAGACAGTAACAGACCTGTAGCAGACAGTAACAGACCTGTAGCAGACCAGTAACAGACCTGTAGCAGACCAGTAACAGACCTGTAGCAGACCAGAAACAGACCGGTAGCAGACAGTAACAGACCTGTAGCAGACCAGTAACAGACCTGTAGCAAACAGTAACAGACCTGTAGTAGACCAGTAAAAGACTTGTAGCAGACAGTAACAGACCTGTAGCAGACAGTAACAGACCTGTAGCAGACCAGTAACAGACCTGTAGCAGACCAGTAAAAGACCTGTAGCAGACAGTAACAGACCTGTAGCAGACCAGTAACAGACCTGTAGCAGACCAGTAACAGACCTGTAGCAGACCAGTAACAGACCTGTAGCAGACAGTAACAGACCTGTAGCAGACAGTAATAGACTTGTAGCAGACAAGTAACAGACTTGTAGCAAACCAGTAACAGACCTGTAGCAGACCAGTAACAGACCTGTAGCAGACAGTAACAGACCTGTAGCAGACCAGTAACAGACTTGTAGCAGATAGTAACAGACCTGTGGCAGACAGTAACAGACTTGTAGCAGACAGTAACAGACCTGTAGCAGACAGTAAAAGACCTGTAGCACACCACTAACAGACCTGTAGCAGACAGTAACAGACCTGTAGCAGACCTGTAGCAGACCAGTAACAGACCTGTAGCAGACAGTAAAAGACCTGTAGCAGACAGTAACAGACCTGTAGCAGACAGTAACAGACCTGTACTAGACCAGTAAAAGACTTGTAGCAGACAGTAACAGACCTGTAGTAGACAGTAACAGACCTGTAGCAGACCAGTAACAGACTTGTAGCAGACAGTAACAGACCTGTAGCAGACCAGTAACAGACCTGTAGCACACCAGTAACAGACCTGTAGCAGACCAGTAACAGACCTGTAGCAGACAGTAAAAGACCTGTAGCAGACAGTAACAGACCTGTAGCAGACCAGTAACAGACCTGTAGCAGAAAGTAACAGACCTGTAGCAGACCAGTAACAGACCTGTAGCAGACCAGTAACAGACTTGTAGCAGACAGTAACAGACCTGTAGCAGACAGTAACAGACCTGTAGCAGACAGTAACAGACCTGTAGCAGACCAGTAACAGACCTGTAGCACACCACTAACAGACCTGTAGCAGACAGTAACAGACCTGTAGCAGACCTGTAGCAGACCAGTAACAGACCTGTAGCAGACAGTAAAAGACCTGTAGCAGACAGTAACAGACCTGTAGCAGACAGTAACAGACCTGTACTAGACCAGTAACAGACTTGTAGCAGACAGTAACAGACCTGTAGTAGACAGTAACAGACCTGTAGCACACCACTAACAGACCTGTAGCAGACAGTAACAGACCTGTAGCAGACAGTAAAAGACCTGTAGCAGACAAGTAACAGACCTGTGGCAGACAGTAACAGACTTGTAGCAGACAGTAACAGACCTGTAGCAGACAGTAACAGACCTGTAGCACACCACTAACAGACCTGTAGCAGACAGTAACAGACCTGTAGCAGACCTGTAGCAGACCAGTAACAGACCTGTAGCAGACAGTAAAAGACCTGTAGCAGACAGTAACAGACCTGTAGCAGACAGTAACAGACCTGTACTAGACCAGTAACAGACTTGTAGCAGACAGTAACAGACCTGTAGTAGACAGTAACAGACCTGTAGCAGACCAGTAACAGACTTGTAGCAGACAGTAACAGACCTGTAGCAGACCAGTAACAGACCTGTAGCACACCAGTAACAGACCTGTAGCAGACCAGTGACAGACCTGTAGCAGACAGTAAAAGACCTGTAGCAGACAGTAACAGACCTATAGCAGACCAGTAACAGACCTGTAGCAGAAAGTAACAGACCTGTAGCAGACCAGTAACAGACCTGTAGCAGACCAGTAACAGACTTGTAGCAGACAGTAACAGACCTGTAGCAGACAGTAACAGACCTGTAGCAGACAGTAACAGACCTGTAGCAGACCAGTAACAGACTTGTAGCAGACAGTAACAGACCTGTAGCAGACAGTAACAGACCTGTAGCAGACAGTAACAGACCTGTAGCAGACCAGTAACAGACCTGTAGCAGACCAGTAACAGACTTGTAGCAGACAGTAACAGACCTGTAGCAGACCAGTAACAGACCTGTAGCAGAAAGTAACAGACCTGTAGCAGACCACTAACAGACCTGTAGCAGACAGTAAAAGACCTGTAGCAGACAATAACAGACCTGTAGCAGACAGTAACAGACCTGTAGCAGACAGTAACAGACCAGTAACAGACCAGTAACAGACTTGTAGCAGACAGTAACAGACCTGTAGCAGACCAGTAACAGACCTGTAGCAGACCAGTAACAGACCTGTAGCAGACCAGTAACAGACCTGTAGCAGAAAGTAACAGACCTGTAGCAGACCAGTAACAGACCTGTAGCAGACAGTAACAGACCTGTAGCAGACAATAACAGACCTGTAGCAGACAGTAACAGACCTGTAGCAGACAGTAACAGACCTGTAGCAGACCATTAACAGACTTGTAGCAGACAGTAACAGACCTGTAGCAGACCAGTAACAGACCTGTAGCAGACCAGTAACAGACTTGTAGCAGACCAGTAACAGACCTGTAGCGGACAGTAATAGCCCTGTAGCAGACAGTAATAGACCTGTAGCAGACCAGTAACAGACCTGTAGCAGACCAGAAACAGACCGGTAGCAGACAGTAACAGACCTGTAGCAGACAGTAACAGACATGTAGCACAGACCTGTAGCAGACAGTAACAGACCTGTAGCAGACAGTAACAGACTTGTAGAAGACAGTAACAGACCTGTAGCAGACAGTAACAGACCTGTAGCATACAGTAACAGACCTGTAGCAGACCAGTAACAGACTTTTAGCAGACAGTAACAGACCTGTAGCAGACAGTAACAGACCTGTAGCAGACCAGTAACAGACCTGTAGCAGACCAGTAACAGACCTGTAGCAGACCAGAAACAGACCTGTAGCAGACAGTAATAGACCTGTAGCAGATAGTAACAGACCTGTAGCAGACAGTAACAGACCTGTAGCAGACCAGTAACAGACTTGTAGCAGACAGTAACAGACCTGTAGTAGACCAGTGAAAGACTTGTAGCAGACAGTAACAGACCTGTAGCAGACAGTAACAGACCTGTAGCAGACCAGTAACAGACCTGTAGCAGACCAGTAAAAGACCTGTAGCAGAAAGTAACAGACCTGTAGCAGACCAGTAACAGACCTGTAGCAGACCAGTAACAGACCTGTAGCAGACCAGTAACAGACCTGTAGCAGACAGTAACAGACCTGTAGCAGACAGTAATAGACTTGTAGCAGACAAGTAACAGACTTGTAGCAAACCAGTAACAGACCTGTAGCAGACCAGTAACAGACCTGTAGCAGACAGTAACAGACCTGTAGCAGACCAGTAACAGACTTGTAGCAGATAGTAACAGACCTGTGGCAGACAGTAACAGACTTGTAGCAGACAGTAACAGACCTGTAGCAGACAGTAACAGACCTGTAGCACACCACTAACAGACCTGTAGCAGACAGTAACAGACCTGTAGCAGACCTGTAGCAGACCAGTAACAGACCTGTAGCAGACAGTAAAAGACCTGTAGCAGACAGTAACAGACCTGTAGCAGACAGTAACAGACCTGTACTAGACCAGTAACAGACTTGTAGCAGACAGTAACAGACCTGTAGTAGACAGTAACAGACCTGTAGCAGACCAGTAACAGACTTGTAGCAGACAGTAACAGACCTGTAGCAGACCAGTAACAGACCTGTAGCACACCAGTAACAGACCTGTAGCAGACCAGTAACAGACCTGTAGCAGACAGTAAAAGACCTGTAGCAGACAGTAACAGACCTGTAGCAGACCAGTAACAGACCTGTAGCAGAAAGTAACAGACCTGTAGCAGACCAGTAACAGACCTGTAGCAGACCAGTAACAGACTTGTAGCAGACAGTAACAGACCTGTAGCAGACAGTAACAGACCTGTAGCAGACAGTAACAGACCTGTAGCAGACCAGTAACAGACTTGTAGCAGACAGTAACAGACCTGTAGCAGACCAGTAACAGACCTGTAGCAGACCAGTAACAGACTTGTAGCAGACAGTAACAGACCTGTAGCAGACAGTAACAGACCTGTAGCAGACCAGTAACAGACCTGTAGCAGAAAGTAACAGACCTGTAGCAGACCAGTAACAGACCTGTAGCAGACAGTAACAGACCTGTAGCAGACAGTAACAGACCTGTAGCAGACAGTAACAGACCTGTAGCAGACAGTAACAGACCTGTAGCAGACCAGTAACAGACTTGTAGCAGACAGTAACAGACCTGTAGCAGACCAGTAACAGACCTGTAGCAGACCAGTAACAGACTTGTAGCAGACCAGTAACAGACCTGTAGCAGACAGTAATAGCCCTGTAGCAGACAGTAATAGACCTTTAGCAGACCAGTAACAGACCTGTAGCAGAAAGTAACAGACCTGTAGCAGACCAGTAACAGACCTGTAGCAGACAGTAACAGACTTGTAGCAGACAGTAACAGACCTGTAGCAGACAGTAACAGACCTGTAGCAGACCAGTAACAGACCTGTAGCAGAAAGTAACAGACCTGTAGCAGACCAGTAACAGACCTGTAGCAGACAGTAACAGACCTGTAGCAGACAATAACAGACCTGTAGCAGACAGTAACAGACCTGTAGCAGACCATTAACAGACTTGTAGCAGACAGTAACAGACCTGTAGCAGACCAGTAACAGACCTGTAGCAGACAGTAACAGACCTGTAGCAGACCAGTAACAGACCTGTAGCAGACAGTAACAGACTTGTAGCAGACCAGTAACAGACCTGTAGCGGACAGTAATAGCCCTGTAGCAGACAGTAATAGACCTGTAGCAGACAGTAACAGACCTGTAGCAGACAGTAACAGACCTATAGCAGACCAGTAACAGACCTGTAGCAGACAGTAACAGACCTGTAGCAGACCAGTAACAGACCTGTAGCAGACCAGTAACAGACCTGTAGCAGACAGTAACAGACCTGTAGCAGACAGTAACAGACCTGTAGCAGACAGTAACAGACCTGTAGCAGACCAGTAACAGACCTGTAGCAGAAAGTAACAGACCTGTAGCAGACCAGTAACAGACCTGTAGCAGACAGTAACAGACCTGTAGCAGACCAGTAACAGACTTGTAGCAGACAGTAACAGACCTGTAGCAGACAGTAACAGACCTGTAGCAGACAAGTAACAGACCTGTAGCAGACCAGTAACAGACTTGTAGCAGACCAGTAACAGACCTGTAGCAGACAGTAATAGCCCTGTAGCAGACAGTAATAGACCTGTAGCAGACAGTAACAGACCTGTAGCAGACAGTAACAGACCTATAGCAGACCAGTAACAGACCTGTAGCAGACAGTAACAGACCTGTAGCAGAAAGTAACAGACCTGTAGCAGACCAGTAACAGACCTGTAGCAGACAGTAACAGACCTGTAGCAGACCAGTAACAGACTTGTAGCAGACAGTAACAGACCTGTAGCAGACAGTAACAGACCTGTAGCAGACAGTAACAGACCTGTACTAGACCAGTAACAGACTTGTAGCAGACAGTAACAGACCTGTAGTAGACAGTAACAGACCTGTAGTAGACAGTAACAGACCTGTAGCAGACCAGTAACAGACCTGTAGCAGACAGTAACAGACCTGTAGCAGACCAGTAACAGACCTGTAGCAGACAGTAACAGACTTGTAGCAGACCAGTAACAGACCTGTAGCGGACAGTAATAGCCCTGTAGCAGACAGTAATAGACCTGTAGCAGACAGTAACAGACCTGTAGCAGACAGTAACAGACCTATAGCAGACCAGTAACAGACCTGTAGCAGACAGTAACAGACCTGTAGCAGACCAGTAACAGACCTGTAGCAGACCAGTAACAGACCTGTAGCAGACAGTAACAGACCTGTAGCAGACAGTAACAGACCTGTAGCAGACAGTAACAGACCTGTAGCAGACCAGTAACAGACCTGTAGCAGAAAGTAACAGACCTGTAGCAGACCAGTAACAGACCTGTAGCAGACAGTAACAGACCTGTAGCAGACCAGTAACAGACTTGTAGCAGACAGTAACAGACCTGTAGCAGACAGTAACAGACCTGTAGCAGACAAGTAACAGACCTGTAGCAGACCAGTAACAGACTTGTAGCAGACCAGTAACAGACCTGTAGCAGACAGTAATAGCCCTGTGGCAGACAGTAATAGACCTGTAGCAGACAGTAACAGACCTGTAGCAGACAGTAACAGACCTATAGCAGACCAGTAACAGACCTGTAGCAGACAGTAACAGACCTGTAGCAGAAAGTAACAGACCTGTAGCAGACCAGTAACAGACCTGTAGCAGACAGTAACAGACCTGTAGCAGACCAGTAACAGACTTGTAGCAGACAGTAACAGACCTGTAGCAGACAGTAACAGACCTGTAGCAGACAGTAACAGACCTGTACTAGACCAGTAACAGACTTGTAGCAGACAGTAACAGACCTGTAGTAGACAGTAACAGACCTGTAGCAGACCAGTAACAGACTTGTAGCAGACAGTAACAGACCTGTAGCAGACCAGTAACAGACCTGTAGCACACCAGTAACAGACCTGTAGCAGACCAGTAACAGACCTGTAGCAGACAGTAAAAGACCTGTAGCAGACAGTAACAGACCTGTAACTGACCAGTAACAGACCTGTAGCAGAAAGTAACAGACCTGTAGCAGACCAGTAACAGACCTGTAGCAGACAGTAACAGACCTGTAGCAGACAGTAACAGACCTGTAGCAGACAGTAACAGACCTGTACCAGACCAGTAACAAACTTGTAGCAGACAGTAACAGACCTGTAGTAGACAGTAACAGACCTGTAGCAGACCAGTAACAGACTTGTAGCAGACAGTAACAGACCTGTAGCAGACCAGTAACAGACCTGTAGCACACCAGTAACAGACCTGTAGCAGACAGTAACAGACCTGTAGCAGACCTGTCGCAGACCAGTAACAGACCTGTAGCAGACAGTAACAGACCTGTAGCAGACAGTAACAGACCTGTAGCAGACAGTAACAGACCTGTATCAGACCAGTAACAAACTTGTAGCAGACAGTAACAGACCTGTAGTAGACAGTAACAGACCTGTAGCAGACCAGTAACAGACTTGTAGCAGACAGTAACAGACCTGTAGCAGACCAGTAACAGACCTGTAGCACACCAGTAACAGACCTGTAGCAGACAGTAACAGACCTGTAGCAGACCTGTCGCAGACCAGTAACAGACCTGTAGCAGACAGTAACAGACCTGTAGCAGACAGTAACAGACCTGTAGCAGACAGTAACAGACCTGTACCAGACCAGTAACAAACTTGTAGCAGACAGTAACAGACCTGTAGTAGACAGTAACAGACCTGTAGCAGACCAGTAACAGACTTGTAGCAGACAGTAACAGACCTGTAGCAGACCAGTAACAGACCTGTAGCACACCAGTAACAGACCTGTAGCAGACAGTAACAGACCTGTAGCAGACCTGTCGCAGACCAGTAACAGGCCTGTAGCAGACAGTAAAAGACCTGTAGCAGACAGTAACAGACCTGTAGCAGACCAGTAACAGACCTGTAGCAGAAAGTAACAGACCTGTAGCAGACCAGTAACAGACCTGTAGCAGACAGTAACAGACCTGTACCAGACCAGTAACAAACTTGTAGCAGACAGTAACAGACCTGTAGTAGACAGTAACAGACCTGTAGCAGACCAGTAACAGACTTGTAGCAGACAGTAACAGACCTGTAGCAGACCAGTAACAGACCTGTAGCACACCAGTAACAGACCTGTAGCAGACAGTAACAGACCTGTAGCAGACCTGTCGCAGACCAGTAACAGGCCTGTAGCAGACAGTAAAAGACCTGTAGCAGACAGTAACAGACCTGTAGCAGACCAGTAACAGACCTGTAGCAGACCAGTAACAGACTTGTAGCAGACAGTAACAGACCTGTACCAGACTAGTAACAGACTTGTAGCAGACAATAACAGACCTGTAGTAGACAGTAACAGACCTGTAGCATTCCAGTAACAGACTTGTAGCAGACAGTAACAGACCTGTAGCAGACCAGTAACAGACCTGTAGCAGACCAGTAACAGACCTGTAGCACACCAGTAACAGACCTGTAGCAGACCAGTAACAGACCTGTAGCAGACAGTAACAGACCTGTAGCAGACCAGTAACAGACTTGTAGCAGACAGTAACAGACCTGTAGCACACCAGTAACAGACCTGTAGCAGACAGTAACAGACCTGTAGCAGACCAGTAACAGACCTGTAGCAGACAGTAACAGACCTGTAGCAGACCAGTAACAGACCTGTAGCAGACCAGTAACAGACCTGTAGCAGACCAGTAATACACTTGTAGCAGACCAGTAACAGACCTGTAGCAGACAGTAACAGACCTGTAGCAGACAGTAACAGACTTGTAGCAGACAGTAACAGACCTGTAGCAGACCAGTAACAGACCTGTAGCAGACCAGTAACAGACCTGTAGCAGACCAGTAACAGACTTGTAGCAGACCAGTAACAGACCTGTAGCAGACAGTAACAGACCTGTAGCAGACCAGTAACAGACTTGTAGCAGACAGTAACAGACCTGTAGCACACCAGTAACAGACCTGTAGCAGACAGTAACAGACCTGTAGCAGACCAGTAACAGACCTGTAGCAGACAGTAACAGACCTGTAGCAGACCAGTAACAGACCTGTAGCAGACCAGTAACAGACCTGTAGCAGACCAGTAATACACTTGTAGCAGACCAGTAACAGACCTGTAGCAGACAGTAACAGACCTGTAGCAGACCAGTAACAGACTTGTAGCAGACAGTAACAGACCTGTAGCACACCAGTAACAGACCTGTAGCAGACAGTAACAGACCTGTAGCAGACCAGTAACAGACCTGTAGCAGACAGTAACAGACCTGTAGCAGACCAGTAACAGACCTGTAGCAGACCAGTAACAGACCTGTAGCAGACCAGTAACAGACCTGTAGCAGACAGTAACAGACCTGTACCAGACCAGTAACAAACTTGTAGCAGACAGTAACAGACCTGTAGTAGACAGTAACAGACCTGTAGCAGACCAGTAACAGACTTGTAGCAGACAGTAACAGACCTGTAGCAGACCAGTAACAGACCTGTAGCACACCAGTAACAGACCTGTAGCAGACAGTAACAGACCTGTAGCAGACCTGTCGCAGACCAGTAACAGGCCTGTAGCAGACAGTAAAAGACCTGTAGCAGACAGTAACAGACCTGTAGCAGACCAGTAACAGACCTGTAGCAGAAAGTAACAGACCTGTAGCAGACCAGTAACAGACCTGTAGCAGACAGTAACAGACCTGTAGCAGACCAGTAACAGACTTGTAGCAGACAGTAACAGACCTGTACCAGACTAGTAACAGACTTGTAGCAGACAATAACAGACCTGTAGTAGACAGTAACAGACCTGTAGCATTCCAGTAACAGACTTGTAGCAGACAGTAACAGACCTGTAGCAGACCAGTAACAGACCTGTAGCAGACCAGTAACAGACCTGTAGCACACCAGTAACAGACCTGTAGCAGACCAGTAACAGACCTGTAGCAGACAGTAACAGACCTGTAGCAGACCAGTAACAGACTTGTAGCAGACAGTAACAGACCTGTAGCACACCAGTAACAGACCTGTAGCAGACAGTAACAGACCTGTAGCAGACCAGTAACAGACCTGTAGCAGACAGTAACAGACCTGTAGCAGACCAGTAACAGACCTGTAGCAGACCAGTAACAGACCTGTAGCAGACCAGTAATACACTTGTAGCAGACCAGTAACAGACCTGTAGCAGACAGTAACAGACCTGTAGCAGACAGTAACAGACTTGTAGCAGACAGTAACAGACCTGTAGCAGACCAGTAACAGACCTGTAGCAGACCAGTAACAGACCTGTAGCACACCAGTAACAGACCTGTAGCAGACCAGTAACAGACCTGTAGCAGACAGTAACAGACCTGTAGCAGACCAGTAACAGACTTGTAGCAGACAGTAACAGACCTGTAGCACACCAGTAACAGACCTGTAGCAGACAGTAACAGACCTGTAGCAGACCAGTAACAGACCTGTAGCAGACAGTAACAGACCTGTATCAGACCAGTAACAGACCTGTAGCAGACCAGTAACAGACCTGTAGCAGACCAGTAATACACTTGTAGCAGACCAGTAACAGACCTGTAGCAGACAGTAACAGACCTGTAGCAGACCAGTAACAGACTTGTAGCAGACAGTAACAGACCTGTAGCACACCAGTAAAAGACCTGTAGCAGACAGTAACAGACCTGTAGCAGACCAGTAACAGACCTGTAGCAGACAGTAACAGACCTGTAGCAGACCAGTAACAGACCTGTAGCAGACCAGTAACAGACCTGTAGCAGACCAGTAATACACTTGTAGCAGACCAGTAACAGACCTGTAGCAGACAGTAACAGACCTGTAGCAGACAGTAACAGACTTGTAGCAAACCAGTAACAGACCTGTAGCAGACCAGTAACAGACCTGTAGCAGACAGTAACAGACCTGTAGCAGACCAGTAACAGACTTGTAGCAGATAGTAACAGACCTGTGGCAGACAGTAACAGACTTGTAGCAGACAGTAACAGACCTGTAGCAGACAGTAACAGACCTGTAGCACACCACTAACAGACCTGTAGCAGACAGTAACAGACCTGTAGCAGACCAGTAACAGACCAGTAACAGACCTGTAGCAGACAGTAAAAGACCTGTAGCAGACAGTAACAGACCTGTAGCAGACAGTAACAGACCTGTACTAGACCAGTAACAGACTTGTAGCAGACAGTAACAGACCTGTAGTAGACAGTAACAGACCTGTAGCAGACCAGTAACAGACTTGTAGCAGACAGTAACAGACCTGTAGCAGACAGTAACAGACCTGTAGCAGACAGTAAAAGACCTGTACCAGACCAGTAACAAACTTGTAGCAGACAGTAACAGACCTGTAGTAGACAGTAACAGACCTGTAGCAGACCAGTAACAGACTTGTAGCAGACAGTAACAGACCTGTAGCAGACCAGTAACAGACCTGTAGCACACCAGTAACAGACCTGTAGCAGACAGTAACAGACCTGTAGCAGACCTGTCGCAGACCAGTAACAGACCTGTAGCAGACAGTAACAGACCTGTAGCAGACAGTAACAGACTTGTAGCAGACAGTAACAGACCTGTACCAGACCAGTAACAAACTTGTAGCAGACAGTAACAGACCTGTAGTAGACAGTAACAGACCTGTAGCAGACCAGTAACAGACTTGTAGCAGACAGTAACAGACCTGTAGCAGACCAGTAACAGACCTGTAGCACACCAGTAACAGACCTGTAGCAGACAGTAACAGACCTGTAGCAGACCTGTCGCAGACCAGTAACAGGCCTGTAGCAGACAGTAAAAGACCTGTAGCAGACAGTAACAGACCTGTAGCAGACCAGTAACAGACCTGTAGCAGAAAGTAACAGACCTGTAGCAGACCAGTAACAGACCTGTAGCAGACAGTAACAGACCTGTACCAGACCAGTAACAAACTTGTAGCAGACAGTAACAGACCTGTAGTAGACAGTAACAGACCTGTAGCAGACCAGTAACAGACTTGTAGCAGACAGTAACAGACCTGTAGCAGACCAGTAACAGACCTGTAGCACACCAGTAACAGACCTGTAGCAGACAGTAACAGACCTGTAGCAGACCTGTCGCAGACCAGTAACAGGCCTGTAGCAGACAGTAAAAGACCTGTAGCAGACAGTAACAGACCTGTAGCAGACCAGTAACAGACCTGTAGCAGAAAGTAACAGACCTGTAGCAGACCAGTAACAGACCTGTAGCAGACAGTAACAGACCTGTAGCAGACCAGTAACAGACTTGTAGCAGACAGTAACAGACCTGTACCAGACTAGTAACAGACTTGTAGCAGACAATAACAGACCTGTAGTAGACAGTAACAGACCTGTAGCATTCCAGTAACAGACTTGTAGCAGACAGTAACAGACCTGTAGCAGACCAGTAACAGACCTGTAGCAGACCAGTAACAGACCTGTAGCACACCAGTAACAGACCTGTAGCAGACCAGTAACAGACCTGTAGCAGACAGTAACAGACCTGTAGCAGACCAGTAACAGACTTGTAGCAGACAGTAACAGACCTGTAGCACACCAGTAACAGACCTGTAGCAGACAGTAACAGACCTGTAGCAGACCAGTAACAGACCTGTAGCAGACAGTAACAGACCTGTAGCAGACCAGTAACAGACCTGTAGCAGACCAGTAACAGACCTGTAGCAGACCAGTAATACACTTGTAGCAGACCAGTAACAGACCTGTAGCAGACAGTAACAGACCTGTAGCAGACAGTAACAGACTTGTAGCAGACAGTAACAGACCTGTAGCAGACCAGTAACAGACCTGTAGCAGACAGTAACAGACTTGTAGCAGACCAGTAACAGACCTGTAGCGGACAGTAATAGCCCTGTAGCAGACAGTAATAGACCTGTAGCAGACAGTAACAGACCTGTAGCAGACAGTAACAGACCTATAGCAGACCAGTAACAGACCTGTAGCAGACAGTAACAGACCTGTAGCAGACCAGTAACAGACCTGTAGCAGACAGTAACAGACCTGTAGCAGACAGTAACAGACCTGTAGCAGACAGTAACAGACCTGTAGCAGACCAGTAACAGACCTGTAGCAGAAAGTAACAGACCTGTAGCAGACCAGTAACAGACCTGTAGCAGACAGTAACAGACCTGTAGCAGACCAGTAACAGACTTGTAGCAGACAGTAACAGACCTGTAGCAGACAGTAACAGACCTGTAGCAGACAAGTAACAGACCTGTAGCAGACCAGTAACAGACTTGTAGCAGACCAGTAACAGACCTGTAGCAGACAGTAATAGCCCTGTAGCAGACAGTAATAGACCTGTAGCAGACAGTAACAGACCTGTAGCAGACAGTAACAGACCTATAGCAGACCAGTAACAGACCTGTAGCAGACAGTAACAGACCTGTAGCAGAAAGTAACAGACCTGTAGCAGACCAGTAACAGACCTGTAGCAGACAGTAACAGACCTGTAGCAGACCAGTAACAGACTTGTAGCAGACAGTAACAGACCTGTAGCAGACAGTAACAGACCTGTAGCAGACAGTAACAGACCTGTACTAGACCAGTAACAGACTTGTAGCAGAAAGTAACAGACCTGTAGTAGACAGTAACAGACCTGTAGCAGACCAGTAACAGACTTGTAGCAGACAGTAACAGACCTGTAGCAGACCAGTAACAGACCTGTAGCACACCAGTAACAGACCTGTAGCAGACCAGTAACAGACCTGTAGCAGACAGTAAAAGACCTGTAGCAGACAGTAACAGACCTGTAACTGACCAGTAACAGACCTGTAGCAGAAAGTAACAGACCTGTAGCAGACCAGTAACAGACCTGTAGCAGACAGTAACAGACCTGTAGCAGACAGTAACAGACCTGTAGCAGACAGTAACAGACCTGTACCAGACCAGTAACAAACTTGTAGCAGACAGTAACAGACCTGTAGTAGACAGTAACAGACCTGTAGCAGACCAGTAACAGACTTGTAGCAGACAGTAACAGACCTGTAGCAGACCAGTAACAGACCTGTAGCACACCAGTAACAGACCTGTAGCAGACAGTAACAGACCTGTAGCAGACCTGTCGCAGACCAGTAACAGACCTGTAGCAGACAGTAACAGACCTGTAGCAGACAGTAACAGACCTGTAGCAGACAGTAACAGACCTGTACCAGACCAGTAACAAACTTGTAGCAGACAGTAACAGACCTGTAGTAGACAGTAACAGACCTGTAGCAGACCAGTAACAGACTTGTAGCAGACAGTAACAGACCTGTAGCAGACCAGTAACAGACCTGTAGCACACCAGTAACAGACCTGTAGCAGACAGTAACAGACCTGTAGCAGACCTGTCGCAGACCAGTAACAGACTTGTAGCAGACAGTAACAGACCTGTAGCAGACCAGTAACAGACCTGTAGCACACCAGTAACAGACCTGTAGCAGACAGTAACAGACCTGTAGCAGACCTGTCGCAGACCAGTAACAGGCCTGTAGCAGACAGTAAAAGACCTGTAGCAGACAGTAACAGACCTGTAGCAGACCAGTAACAGACCTGTAGCAGAAAGTAACAGACCTGTAGCAGACCAGTAACAGACCTGTAGCAGACAGTAACAGACCTGTACCAGACCAGTAACAAACTTGTAGCAGACAGTAACAGACCTGTAGTAGACAGTAACAGACCTGTAGCAGACCAGTAACAGACTTGTAGCAGACAGTAACAGACCTGTAGCAGACCAGTAACAGACCTGTAGCACACCAGTAACAGACCTGTAGCAGACAGTAACAGACCTGTAGCAGACCTGTCGCAGACCAGTAACAGGCCTGTAGCAGACAGTAAAAGACCTGTAGCAGACAGTAACAGACCTGTAGCAGACCAGTAACAGACCTGTAGCAGAAAGTAACAGACCTGTAGCAGACCAGTAACAGACCTGTAGCAGACAGTAACAGACCTGTAGCAGACCAGTAACAGACTTGTAGCAGACAGTAACAGACCTGTACCAGACTAGTAACAGACTTGTAGCAGACAATAACAGACCTGTAGTAGACAGTAACAGACCTGTAGCATTCCAGTAACAGACTTGTAGCAGACAGTAACAGACCTGTAGCAGACCAGTAACAGACCTGTAGCAGACCAGTAACAGACCTGTAGCACACCAGTAACAGACCTGTAGCAGACCAGTAACAGACCTGTAGCAGACAGTAACAGACCTGTAGCAGACCAGTAACAGACTTGTAGCAGACAGTAACAGACCTGTAGCACACCAGTAACAGACCTGTAGCAGACAGTAACAGACCTGTAGCAGACCAGTAACAGACCTGTAGCAGACAGTAACAGACCTGTAGCAGACCAGTAACAGACCTGTAGCAGACCAGTAACAGACCTGTAGCAGACCAGTAATACACTTGTAGCAGACCAGTAACAGACCTGTAGCAGACAGTAACAGACCTGTAGCAGACAGTAACAGACTTGTAGCAGACAGTAACAGACCTGTAGCAGACCAGTAACAGACCTGTAGCAGACCAGTAACAGACCTGTAGCACACCAGTAACAGACCTGTAGCAGACCAGTAACAGACCTGTAGCAGACAGTAACAGACCTGTAGCAGACCAGTAACAGACTTGTAGCAGACAGTAACAGACCTGTAGCACACCAGTAACAGACCTGTAGCAGACAGTAACAGACCTGTAGCAGACCAGTAACAGACCTGTAGCAGACAGTAACAGACCTGTAGCAGACCAGTAACAGACCTGTAGCAGACCAGTAACAGACCTGTAGCAGACCAGTAATACACTTGTAGCAGACCAGTAACAGACCTGTAGCAGACAGTAACAGACCTGTAGCAGACCAGTAACAGACTTGTAGCAGACAGTAACAGACCTGTAGCACACCAGTAACAGACCTGTAGCAGACAGTAACAGACCTGTAGCAGACCAGTAACAGACCTGTAGCAGACAGTAACAGACCTGTAGCAGACCAGTAACAGACCTGTAGCAGACCAGTAACAGACCTGTAGCAGACCAGTAACAGACCTGTAGCAGACAGTAACAGACCTGTACCAGACCAGTAACAAACTTGTAGCAGACAGTAACAGACCTGTAGTAGACAGTAACAGACCTGTAGCAGACCAGTAACAGACTTGTAGCAGACAGTAACAGACCTGTAGCAGACCAGTAACAGACCTGTAGCACACCAGTAACAGACCTGTAGCAGACAGTAACAGACCTGTAGCAGACCTGTCGCAGACCAGTAACAGGCCTGTAGCAGACAGTAAAAGACCTGTAGCAGACAGTAACAGACCTGTAGCAGACCAGTAACAGACCTGTAGCAGAAAGTAACAGACCTGTAGCAGACCAGTAACAGACCTGTAGCAGACAGTAACAGACCTGTAGCAGACCAGTAACAGACTTGTAGCAGACAGTAACAGACCTGTACCAGACTAGTAACAGACTTGTAGCAGACAATAACAGACCTGTAGTAGACAGTAACAGACCTGTAGCATTCCAGTAACAGACTTGTAGCAGACAGTAACAGACCTGTAGCAGACCAGTAACAGACCTGTAGCAGACCAGTAACAGACCTGTAGCACACCAGTAACAGACCTGTAGCAGACCAGTAACAGACCTGTAGCAGACAGTAACAGACCTGTAGCAGACCAGTAACAGACTTGTAGCAGACAGTAACAGACCTGTAGCACACCAGTAACAGACCTGTAGCAGACAGTAACAGACCTGTAGCAGACCAGTAACAGACCTGTAGCAGACAGTAACAGACCTGTAGCAGACCAGTAACAGACCTGTAGCAGACCAGTAACAGACCTGTAGCAGACCAGTAATACACTTGTAGCAGACCAGTAACAGACCTGTAGCAGACAGTAACAGACCTGTAGCAGACAGTAACAGACTTGTAGCAGACAGTAACAGACCTGTAGCAGACCAGTAACAGACCTGTAGCAGACCAGTAACAGACCTGTAGCACACCAGTAACAGACCTGTAGCAGACCAGTAACAGACCTGTAGCAGACAGTAACAGACCTGTAGCAGACCAGTAACAGACTTGTAGCAGACAGTAACAGACCTGTAGCACACCAGTAACAGACCTGTAGCAGACAGTAACAGACCTGTAGCAGACCAGTAACAGACCTGTAGCAGACAGTAACAGACCTGTAGCAGACCAGTAACAGACCTGTAGCAGACCAGTAACAGACCTGTAGCAGACCAGTAATACACTTGTAGCAGACCAGTAACAGACCTGTAGCAGACAGTAACAGACCTGTAGCAGACCAGTAACAGACTTGTAGCAGACAGTAACAGACCTGTAGCACACCAGTAACAGACCTGTAGCAGACAGTAACAGACCTGTAGCAGACCAGTAACAGACCTGTAGCAGACCAGTAACAGACCTGTAGCAGACCAGTAATACACTTGTAGCAGACCAGTAACAGACCTGTAGCAGACAGTAACAGACCTGTAGCAGACCAGTAACAGACCTGTAGCAGACAGTAACAGACCTGTAGCAGACAGTAAAAGACCTGTAGCAGACAGTAACAGACCTGTAGCAGACAGTAACAGACCTGTACTAGACCAGTAACAGACTTGTAGCAGACAGTAACAGACCTGTAGTAGACAGTAACAGACCTGTAGCAGACCAGTAACAGACTTGTAGCAGACAGTAACAGACCTGTAGCAGACAGTAACAGACCTGTAGCAGACAGTAACAGACCTGTACCAGACCAGTAACAAACTTGTAGCAGACAGTAACAGACCTGTAGTAGACAGTAACAGACCTGTAGCAGACCAGTAACAGACTTGTAGCAGACAGTAACAGACCTGTAGCAGACCAGTAACAGACCTGTAGCACACCAGTAACAGACCTGTAGCAGACAGTAACAGACCTGTAGCAGACCTGTCGCAGACCAGTAACAGACCTGTAGCAGACAGTAACAGACCTGTAGCAGACAGTAACAGACCTGTAGCAGACAGTAACAGACCTGTACCAGACCAGTAACAAACTTGTAGCAGACAGTAACAGACCTGTAGTAGACAGTAACAGACCTGTAGCAGACCAGTAACAGACTTGTAGCAGACAGTAACAGACCTGTAGCAGACCAGTAACAGACCTGTAGCACACCAGTAACAGACCTGTAGCAGACAGTAACAGACCTGTAGCAGACCTGTCGCAGACCAGTAACAGGCCTGTAGCAGACAGTAAAAGACCTGTAGCAGACAGTAACAGACCTGTAGCAGACCAGTAACAGACCTGTAGCAGAAAGTAACAGACCTGTAGCAGACCAGTAACAGACCTGTAGCAGACAGTAACAGACCTGTACCAGACCAGTAACAAACTTGTAGCAGACAGTAACAGACCTGTAGTAGACAGTAACAGACCTGTAGCAGACCAGTAACAGACTTGTAGCAGACAGTAACAGACCTGTAGCAGACCAGTAACAGACCTGTAGCACACCAGTAACAGACCTGTAGCAGACAGTAACAGACCTGTAGCAGACCTGTCGCAGACCAGTAACAGGCCTGTAGCAGACAGTAAAAGACCTGTAGCAGACAGTAACAGACCTGTAGCAGACCAGTAACAGACCTGTAGCAGAAAGTAACAGACCTGTAGCAGACCAGTAACAGACCTGTAGCAGACAGTAACAGACCTGTAGCAGACCAGTAACAGACTTGTAGCAGACAGTAACAGACCTGTACCAGACTAGTAACAGACTTGTAGCAGACAATAACAGACCTGTAGTAGACAGTAACAGACCTGTAGCATTCCAGTAACAGACTTGTAGCAGACAGTAACAGACCTGTAGCAGACCAGTAACAGACCTGTAGCAGACCAGTAACAGACCTGTAGCACACCAGTAACAGACCTGTAGCAGACCAGTAACAGACCTGTAGCAGACAGTAACAGACCTGTAGCAGACCAGTAACAGACTTGTAGCAGACAGTAACAGACCTGTAGCACACCAGTAACAGACCTGTAGCAGACAGTAACAGACCTGTAGCAGACCAGTAACAGACCTGTAGCAGACAGTAACAGACCTGTAGCAGACCAGTAACAGACCTGTAGCAGACCAGTAACAGACCTGTAGCAGACCAGTAATACACTTGTAGCAGACCAGTAACAGACCTGTAGCAGACAGTAACAGACCTGTAGCAGACAGTAACAGACTTGTAGCAGACAGTAACAGACCTGTAGCAGACCAGTAACAGACCTGTAGCAGACCAGTAACAGACCTGTAGCACACCAGTAACAGACCTGTAGCAGACCAGTAACAGACCTGTAGCAGACAGTAACAGACCTGTAGCAGACCAGTAACAGACTTGTAGCAGACAGTAACAGACCTGTAGCACACCAGTAACAGACCTGTAGCAGACAGTAACAGACCTGTAGCAGACCAGTAACAGACCTGTAGCAGACCAGTAACAGACCTGTAGCAGACCAGTAATACACTTGTAGCAGACCAGTAACAGACCTGTAGCAGACAGTAACAGACCTGTAGCAGACCAGTAACAGACTTGTAGCAGACAGTAACAGACCTGTAGCACACCAGTAACAGACCTGTAGCAGACAGTAACAGACCTGTAGCAGACCAGTAACAGACCTGTAGCAGACAGTAACAGACCTGTAGCAGACCAGTAACAGACCTGTAGCAGACCAGTAACAGACCTGTAGCACACCAGTAACAGACCTGTAGCAGACCAGTAACAGACCTGTAGCAGACAGTAACAGACCTGTAGCAGACCAGTAACAGACTTGTAGCAGACAGTAACAGACCTGTAGCACACCAGTAACAGACCTGTAGCAGACAGTAACAGACCTGTAGCAGACCAGTAACAGACCTGTAGCAGACAGTAACAGACCTGTAGCAGACCAGTAACAGACCTGTAGCAGACCAGTAACAGACCTGTAGCAGACCAGTAATACACTTGTAGCAGACCAGTAACAGACCTGTAGCAGACAGTAACAGACCTGTAGCAGACAGTAACAGACTTGTAGCAGACAGTAACAGACCTGTAGCAGACCAGTAACAGACCTGTAGCAGACCAGTAACAGACCTGTAGCACACCAGTAACAGACCTGTAGCAGACCAGTAACAGACCTGTAGCAGACAGTAACAGACCTGTAGCAGACCAGTAACAGACTTGTAGCAGACAGTAACAGACCTGTAGCACACCAGTAACAGACCTGTAGCAGACAGTAACAGACCTGTAGCAGACCAGTAACAGACCTGTAGCAGACCAGTAACAGACCTGTAGCAGACCAGTAATACACTTGTAGCAGACCAGTAACAGACCTGTAGCAGACAGTAACAGACCTGTAGCAGACCAGTAACAGACTTGTAGCAGACAGTAACAGACCTGTAGCACACCAGTAACAGACCTGTAGCAGACAGTAACAGACCTGTAGCAGACCAGTAACAGACCTGTAGCAGACAGTAACAGACCTGTAGCAGACCAGTAACAGACCTGTAGCAGACCAGTAACAGACCTGTAGCAGACCAGTAATACACTTGTAGCAGACCAGTAACAGACCTGTAGCAGACAGTAACAGACCTGTAGCAGACAGTAACAGACTTGTAGCAGACAAGTAACAGACTTGTAGCAAACCAGTAACAGACCTGTAGCAGACCAGTAACAGACCTGTAGCAGACAGTAACAGACCTGTAGCAGACCAGTAACAGACTTGTAGCAGATAGTAACAGACCTGTGGCAGACAGTAACAGACTTGTAGCAGACAGTAACAGACCTGTAGCAGACAGTAACAGACCTGTAGCACACCACTAACAGACCTGTAGCAGACAGTAACAGACCTGTAGCAGACCAGTAACAGACCAGTAACAGACCTGTAGCAGACAGTAAAAGACCTGTAGCAGACAGTAACAGACCTGTAGCAGACAGTAACAGACCTGTACTAGACCAGTAACAGACTTGTAGCAGACAGTAACAGACCTGTAGTAGACAGTAACAGACCTGTAGCAGACCAGTAACAGACTTGTAGCAGACAGTAACAGACCTGTAGCAGACCAGTAACAGACTTGTAGCAGACAGTAACAGACCTGTAGCAGACCAGTAACAGACCTGTAGCACACCAGTAACAGACCTGTAGCAGACCAGTAACAGACCTGTAGCAGACAGTAAAAGACCTGTAGCAGACAGTAACAGACCTGTAGCAGACAGTAACAGACCTGTTGCAGAAAGTAACAGACCTGTAGCAGACCAGTAACAGACCTGTAGCAGACAGTAACAGACCTGTAGCAGACAGTAACAGACCTGTAGCAGACAGTAACAGACCTGTAACAGACCAGTAACAGACCTGTAGCAGACCAGTAACAGACTTGTAGCAGACAGTAACAGACCTGTAGCAGACAGTAACAGACCTGTAGCAGACCAGTAACAGACCTGTAGCAGAAAGTAACAGACCTGTAGCAGACCAGTAACAGACCTGTAGCAGACAGTAACAGACCTGTAGCAGACAAAAACAGACCTGTAGCAGACAGTAACAGACCTGTAGCAGACAGTAACAGACCTGTAGCAGACCAGTAACAGACTTGTAGCAGACAGTAACAGACCTGTAGCAGACCAGTAACAGACCTGTAGCAGACCAGTAACAGACTTGTAGCAGACCAGTAACAGACCTGTAGCAGACAGTAACAGCCCTGTAGCAGACAGTAATAGACCTGTAGCAGACCAGTAACAGACCTGTAGCAGAAAGTAACAGACCTGTAGCAGACCAGTAACAGACCTGTAGCAGACAGTAACAGACTTGTAGCAGAAAGTAACAGACCTGTAGCAGACAGTAACAGACCTGTAGCAGACCAGTAACAGACCTGTAGCAGAAAGTAACAGACCTGTAGCAGACCAGTAACAGACCTGTAGCAGACAGTAACAGACCTGTAGCAGACAATAACAGACCTGTAGCAGACAGTAACAGACCTGTAGCAGACAGTAACAGACCTGTAGCAGACCATTAACAGACTTGTAGCAGACAGTAACAGACCTGTAGCAGACCAGTAACAGACCTGTAGCAGACCAGTAACAGACCTGTAGCGGACAGTAATAGCCCTGTAGCAGACAGTAATAGACCTGTAGCAGACAGTAACAGACCTGTAGCAGACAGTAACAGACCTATAGCAGACCAGTAACAGACCTGTAGCAGACAGTAACAGACCTGTAGCAGACCAGTAACAGACCTGTAGCAGACCAGTAACAGACCTGTAGCAGAAAGTAACAGACCTGTAGCAGACCAGTAACAGACCTGTAGCAGACAGTAACAGACCTGTAGCAGACAATAACAGACCTGTAGCAGACAGTAACAGACCTGTAGCAGACAGTAACAGACCTGTAGCAGACCATTAACAGACTTGTAGCAGACAGTAACAGACCTGTAGCAGACCAGTAACAGACCTGTAGCAGACCAGTAACAGACTTGTAGCAGACCAGTAACAGACCTGTAGCGGACAGTAATAGCCCTGTAGCAGACAGTAATAGACCTGTAGCAGACAGTAACAGACCTGTAGCAGACAATAACAGACCTGTAGCAGACAGTAACAGACCTGTAGCAGACAGTAACAGACCTGTAGCAGACCATTAACAGACTTGTAGCAGACAGTAACAGACCTGTAGCAGACCAGTAACAGACCTGTAGCAGACCAGTAACAGACTTGTAGCAGACCAGTAACAGACCTGTAGCGGACAGTAATAGCCCTGTAGCAGACAGTAATAGACCTGTAGCAGACAGTAACAGACCTATAGCAGACAGTAACAGACCTATAGCAGACCAGTAACAGACCTGTAGCAGACAGTAACAGACCTGTAGCACACCAGTAACAGACCTGTAGCAGACAGTAACAGACCTGTAGCAGACCAGTAACAGACCTGTAGCAGACAGTAACAGACCTGTAGCAGACCAGTAACAGACCTGTAGCAGACCAGTAACAGACCTGTAGCAGACCAGTAATACACTTGTAGCAGACCAGTAACAGACCTGTAGCAGACAGTAACAGACCTGTAGCAGACCAGTAACAGACTTGTAGCAGACAGTAACAGACCTGTAGCACACCAGTAACAGACCTGTAGCAGACCAGTAACAGACCTGTAGCAGACAGTAACAGACTTGTAGCAGAAAGTAACAGACCTGTAGCAGACAGTAACAGACCTGTAGCAGACCAGTAACAGACCTGTAGCAGAAAGTAACAGACCTGTAGCAGACCAGTAACAGACCTGTAGCAGACAGTAACAGACCTGTAGCAGACAATAACAGACCTGTAGCAGACAGTAACAGACCTGTAGCAGACAGTAACAGACCTGTAGCAGACCATTAACAGACTTGTAGCAGACAGTAACAGACCTGTAGCAGACCAGTAACAGACCTGTAGCAGACCAGTAACAGACCTGTAGCGGACAGTAATAGCCCTGTAGCAGACAGTAATAGACCTGTAGCAGACAGTAACAGACCTGTAGCAGACAGTAACAGACCTATAGCAGACCAGTAACAGACCTGTAGCAGACAGTAACAGACCTGTAGCAGACCAGTAACAGACCTGTAGCAGACCAGTAACAGACCTGTAGCAGAAAGTAACAGACCTGTAGCAGACCAGTAACAGACCTGTAGCAGACAGTAACAGACCTGTAGCAGACAATAACAGACCTGTAGCAGACAGTAACAGACCTGTAGCAGACAGTAACAGACCTGTAGCAGACCATTAACAGACTTGTAGCAGACAGTAACAGACCTGTAGCAGACCAGTAACAGACCTGTAGCAGACCAGTAACAGACTTGTAGCAGACCAGTAACAGACCTGTAGCGGACAGTAATAGCCCTGTAGCAGACAGTAATAGACCTGTAGCAGACAGTAACAGACCTGTAGCAGACAATAACAGACCTGTAGCAGACAGTAACAGACCTGTAGCAGACAGTAACAGACCTGTAGCAGACCATTAACAGACTTGTAGCAGACAGTAACAGACCTGTAGCAGACCAGTAACAGACCTGTAGCAGACCAGTAACAGACTTGTAGCAGACCAGTAACAGACCTGTAGCGGACAGTAATAGCCCTGTAGCAGACAGTAATAGACCTGTAGCAGACAGTAACAGACCTATAGCAGACAGTAACAGACCTATAGCAGACCAGTAACAGACCTGTAGCAGACAGTAACAGACCTGTAGCACACCAGTAACAGACCTGTAGCAGACAGTAACAGACCTGTAGCAGACCAGTAACAGACCTGTAGCAGACAGTAACAGACCTGTAGCAGACCAGTAACAGACCTGTAGCCGACCAGTAACAGACCTGTAGCAGACCAGTAATACACTTGTAGCAGACCAGTAACAGACCTGTAGCAGACAGTAACAGACCTGTAGCAGACCAGTAACAGACTTGTAGCAGACAGTAACAGACCTGTAGCACACCAGTAACAGACCTGTAGCAGACAGTAACAGACCTGTAGCAGACCAGTAACAGACCTGTAGCAGACAGTAACAGACCTGTAGCAGACCAGTAACAGACCTGTAGCAGACCAGTAACAGACCTGTAGCAGACCAGTAATACACTTGTAGCAGACCAGTAACAGACCTGTAGCAGACAGTAACAGACCTGTAGCAGACAGTAACAGACTTGTAGCAGACAAGTAACAGACTTGTAGCAAACCAGTAACAGACCTGTAGCAGACCAGTAACAGACCTGTAGCAGACAGTAACAGACCTGTAGCAGACCAGTAACAGACTTGTAGCAGATAGTAACAGACCTGTGGCAGACAGTAACAGACTTGTAGCAGACAGTAACAGACCTGTAGCAGACAGTAACAGACCTGTAGCACACCACTAACAGACCTGTAGCAGACAGTAACAGACCTGTAGCAGACCAGTAACAGACCAGTAACAGACCTGTAGCAGACAGTAAAAGACCTGTAGCAGACAGTAACAGACCTGTAGCAGACAGTAACAGACCTGTACTAGACCAGTAACAGACTTGTAGCAGACAGTAACAGACCTGTAGTAGACAGTAACAGACCTGTAGCAGACCAGTAACAGACTTGTAGCAGACAGTAACAGACCTGTAGCAGACCAGTAACAGACTTGTAGCAGACAGTAACAGACCTGTAGCAGACCAGTAACAGACCTGTAGCACACCAGTAACAGACCTGTAGCAGACCAGTAACAGACCTGTAGCAGACAGTAAAAGACCTGTAGCAGACAGTAACAGACCTGTAGCAGACAGTAACAGACCTGTTGCAGAAAGTAACAGACCTGTAGCAGACCAGTAACAGACCTGTAGCAGACAGTAACAGACCTGTAGCAGACAGTAACAGACCTGTAGCAGACAGTAACAGACCTGTAACAGACCAGTAACAGACCTGTAGCAGACCAGTAACAGACTTGTAGCAGACAGTAACAGACCTGTAGCAGACAGTAACAGACCTGTAGCAGACCAGTAACAGACCTGTAGCAGAAAGTAACAGACCTGTAGCAGACCAGTAACAGACCTGTAGCAGACAGTAACAGACCTGTAGCAGACAAAAACAGACCTGTAGCAGACAGTAACAGACCTGTAGCAGACAGTAACAGACCTGTAGCAGACCAGTAACAGACTTGTAGCAGACAGTAACAGACCTGTAGCAGACCAGTAACAGACCTGTAGCAGACCAGTAACAGACTTGTAGCAGACCAGTAACAGACCTGTAGCAGACAGTAACAGCCCTGTAGCAGACAGTAATAGACCTGTAGCAGACCAGTAACAGACCTGTAGCAGAAAGTAACAGACCTGTAGCAGACCAGTAACAGACCTGTAGCAGACAGTAACAGACTTGTAGCAGAAAGTAACAGACCTGTAGCAGACAGTAACAGACCTGTAGCAGACCAGTAACAGACCTGTAGCAGAAAGTAACAGACCTGTAGCAGACCAGTAACAGACCTGTAGCAGACAGTAACAGACCTGTAGCAGACAATAACAGACCTGTAGCAGACAGTAACAGACCTGTAGCAGACAGTAACAGACCTGTAGCAGACCATTAACAGACTTGTAGCAGACAGTAACAGACCTGTAGCAGACCAGTAACAGACCTGTAGCAGACCAGTAACAGACCTGTAGCGGACAGTAATAGCCCTGTAGCAGACAGTAATAGACCTGTAGCAGACAGTAACAGACCTGTAGCAGACAGTAACAGACCTATAGCAGACCAGTAACAGACCTGTAGCAGACAGTAACAGACCTGTAGCAGACCAGTAACAGACCTGTAGCAGACCAGTAACAGACCTGTAGCAGAAAGTAACAGACCTGTAGCAGACCAGTAACAGACCTGTAGCAGACAGTAACAGACCTGTAGCAGACAATAACAGACCTGTAGCAGACAGTAACAGACCTGTAGCAGACAGTAACAGACCTGTAGCAGACCATTAACAGACTTGTAGCAGACAGTAACAGACCTGTAGCAGACCAGTAACAGACCTGTAGCAGACCAGTAACAGACTTGTAGCAGACCAGTAACAGACCTGTAGCGGACAGTAATAGCCCTGTAGCAGACAGTAATAGACCTGTAGCAGACAGTAACAGACCTGTAGCAGACAATAACAGACCTGTAGCAGACAGTAACAGACCTGTAGCAGACAGTAACAGACCTGTAGCAGACCATTAACAGACTTGTAGCAGACAGTAACAGACCTGTAGCAGACCAGTAACAGACCTGTAGCAGACCAGTAACAGACTTGTAGCAGACCAGTAACAGACCTGTAGCGGACAGTAATAGCCCTGTAGCAGACAGTAATAGACCTGTAGCAGACAGTAACAGACCTATAGCAGACAGTAACAGACCTATAGCAGACCAGTAACAGACCTGTAGCAGACAGTAACAGACCTGTAGCAGACCAGTAACAGACCTGTAGCAGACCAGTAACAGACCTGTAGCAGACAGTAACAGACCTGTAGCAGACAGTAACAGACCTGTAGCAGACAGTAACAGACCTGTAGCAGACCAGTAACAGACTTGTAGCAGACAGTAACAGACCTGTAGCAGACCAGTAACAGACCTGTAGCAGACCAGTAACAGACCTGTAGCAGAAAGTAACAGACCTGTAGCAGACCAGTAACAGACCTGTAGCAGACAGTAACAGACCTGTAGCAGACAATAACAGACCTGTAGCAGACAGTAACAGACCTGTAGCAGACAGTAACAGACCTGTAGCAGACCATTAACAGACTTGTAGCAGACAGTAACAGACCTGTAGCAGACCAGTAACAGACCTGTAGCAGACCAGTAACAGACTTGTAGCAGACCAGTAACAGACCTGTAGCGGACAGTAATAGCCCTGTAGCAGACAGTAATAGACCTGTAGCAGACAGTAACAGACCTGTAGCAGACAATAACAGACCTGTAGCAGACAGTAACAGACCTGTAGCAGACAGTAACAGACCTGTAGCAGACCATTAACAGACTTGTAGCAGACAGTAACAGACCTGTAGCAGACCAGTAACAGACCTGTAGCAGACCAGTAACAGACTTGTAGCAGACCAGTAACAGACCTGTAGCGGACAGTAATAGCCCTGTAGCAGACAGTAATAGACCTGTAGCAGACAGTAACAGACCTATAGCAGACAGTAACAGACCTATAGCAGACCAGTAACAGACCTGTAGCAGACAGTAACAGACCTGTAGCAGACCAGTAACAGACCTGTAGCAGACCAGTAACAGACCTGTAGCAGACAGTAACAGACCTGTAGCAGACAGTAACAGACCTGTAGCAGACAGTAACAGACCTGTAGCAGACCAGTAACAGACTTGTAGCAGACAGTAACAGACCTGTAGCAGACAGTAACAGACCTGTACTAGACCAGTAACAGACTTGTAGCAGACAGTAACAGACCTGTAGTAGACAGTAACAGACCTGTAGCAGACCAGTTACAGACTTGTAGCAGACAGTAACAGACCTGTAGCAGACCAGTAACAGACCTGTAGCAGACAGTAAAAGACCTGTAGCACACCAGTAACAGACCTGTAGCAGACAGTAACAGACCTGTAGCAGACCTGTCGCAGACCAGTAACAGACCTTTAACAGACAGTAACAGACCTGTAGCAGACAGTAACAGACCTGTACCAGACCAGTAACAAACTTGTAGCAGACAGTAACAGACCTGTAGTAGACAGTAACAGACCTGTAGCAGACCAGTAACAGACTTGTAGCAGACAGTAACAGACCTATAGCAGACCAGTAACAGACCTGTAGCACACCAGTAACAGACCTGTAGCAGACAGTAACAGACCTGTAGCAGACCTGTCGCAGACCAGTAATAGGCCTGTAGCAGACAGTAAAAGACCTGTAGCAGACAGTAACAGACCTGTAGCAGACCAGTAACAGACCTGTAGCAGAAAGTAACAGACCTGTAGCAGACCAGTAACAGACCTGTAGCAGACAGTAACAGACCTGTAGCAGACCAGTAACAGACTTGTAGCAGACAGTAACAGACCTGTAGCAGACAGTAACAGACCTGTATCAGACAGTAACAGACCTGTACCAGACCAGTAACAGACTTGTAGCAGACAATAACAGACCTGTAGTAGACAGTAACAGACCTGTAGCAGACCAGTAACAGACTTGTAGCAGACAGTAACAGACCTGTAGCAGACCAGTAACAGACCTGTAGCACACCAGTAACAGACTTGTAGCAGACCAGTAACAGACCTGTAGCAGACAGTAATAGACCTGTAGCAGACAGTAATAGACCTGTAGCAGACAGTAACAGACCTGTAGCAGAAGTAACAGACCTGTAGCAGACCAGTAACAGACCTGTAGCAGACCAGTAACAGACCTGTAGCAGACAGTAACAGACCTGTAGCAGACCAGTAACAGACCTGTAGCAGACAGTAACAGACCTGTAGCACACCAGTAATAGACCTGTAGCAGACAGTAACAGACCTGTAGCAGACCAGTTACAGACTTGTAGCAGACAGTAACAGACCTGTAGCAGACCAGTAACAGACCTGTAGCAGACAGTAACAGACCTGTAGCAGACAGTAACAGACCTGTAGCAGACAGTAACAGACCGGTAGCAGACAGTAATAGACCTGTAGCAGATAGTAACAGACCTGTAGCAGACAGTAACAGACCTGTACCAGACCAGTAACAGACTTGTAGCAGACAGTAACAGACCTGTAGCAGACAGTAACAGACCTGTAGCAGACCAGTAACAGACCTGTAGCAGACAGTAACAGACCTGTAGCAGACAGTAACAGACTTGTAGCAGACAGTAACAGACCTGTACCAGACCAGTAACAGACCTGTAGCACACCAGTAACAGACCTGTAGCAGACCAGTAACAGACCTGTAGCACACCAGTAACAGACTTGTAGCAGACCAGTAACAGACCTGTAGCAGACAGTAATAGACCTGTAGCAGACAGTAATAGACCTGTAGCAGACAGTAACAGACCTGTAGCAGACCAGTAACAGACCTGTAGCAGACCAGTAACAGACCTGTAGCAGACAGTAACAGACCTGTAGCAGACCAGTAACAGACCTGTAGCAGACAGTAACAGACCTGTAGCACACCAGTAATAGACCTGTAGCAGACAGTAACAGACCTGTAGCAGACCAGTTACAGACTTGTAGCAGACAGTAACAGACCTGTAGCAGACCAGTAACAGACCTGTAGCAGACAGTAACAGACCTGTAGCAGACAGTAACAGACCGGTAGCAGACAGTAATAGACCTGTAGCAGATAGTAACAGACCTGTAGCAGACAGTAACAGACCTGTACCAGACCAGTAACAGACTTGTAGCAGACAGTAACAGACCTGTAGCAGACAGTAACAGACCTGTAGCAGACCAGTAACAGACCTGTAGCAGACAGTAACAGACCTGTAGCAGACAGTAACAGACTTGTAGCAGACAGTAACAGACCTGTAGCAGACAGTAACAGACCTGTAGCAGACAGTAACAGACCTGTACCAGACCAGTAACAGACTTGTAGCAGACAGTAACAGACCTGTAGTAGACAGTAACAGACCTGTAGCAGACCAGTAACAGACTTGTAGCAGACAGTAACAGACCTGTAGCAGACCAGTAACAGACCTGTAGCACACCAGTAACAGACCTGTAGCAGACAGTAACAGACCGGTAGCAGACAGTAATAGACCTGTAGCAGATAGTAACAGACCTGTAGCAGACAGTAACAGACCTATAGCAGACCAGTAACAGACCTGTAGCAGACAGTAACAGACCTGTAACAGACAGTAACAGACCTGTAGCAGACCAGTAACAGACTTGTAGCAGACAGTAACAGACCTGTAGCAGACAGTAACAGACTTGTAGCAGACAGTAACAGACCTGTAGCAGACAGTAACAGACCTGTAGCACACCAGTAACAGACCTGTAGCAGACCAGTAACAGACTTTTAGCAGACAGTAACAGACCTGTAGCAGACAGTAAAAGACCTGTAGCAGACAGTAACAGACCTGTAGCAGGCCAGTAACAGACCTGTAGCAGAAAGTAACAGACCTGTAGCAGACCAGTAACAGACCTGTAGCAGACTGTAACAGACCTGTAGCAGACCAGTAAAAGACTTGTAGCAGACAGTAACAGACCTGTGGCAGACAGTAACAGACCTGTAGCAGACAGTAACAGACCTGTAGCAGACAGTAACAGACCTGTAGCAGACCAGTAACAGACTTGTAGTAGACAGTAACAGACCTGTAGCAGAAAGTAAAAGACCTGTAGCAGACAGTAACAGACCTATAGCAGACCAGTAACAGACCTGTAGCAGACCAGTAACAGACCTGTAGCAGACAGTAACAGACCTGTAGCAGACAGTAACAGACCTGTACCAGACCAGTAACAGACCTGTAGCAGACAGTAACAGACCTGTAGCAGACCAGTAACAGACCTGTAGCAGACAGTAACAGACCTGTAGCAGACCAGTAACAGACCTGTAGCAGTCCAGTAACAGACCTGTAGCAGACCAGTAACAGACCTGTAGCAGACAGTAATAGACCTGTAGCAGACAGTAACAGACCTGTAGCAGAAGTAACAGACCTGTAGCAGACCAGTAAAAGACCTGTAGCAGACAGTAACAGACCTGTAGCAGACAGTAAAAGACCTGTAGCAGACAGTAACAGACCTGTAGCAGACCAGTAACAGACCTGTAGCAGACAGTAACAGACCTGTAGCAGACAGTAACAGACCTGTAGCAGACCAGTAACAGACTTGTAGCAGACAGTAACAGACCTGTAGCAGACAGTAACAGACCTGTAGCAGACCAGTAACAGACTTGTAGCAGACAGTAACAGACCTGTAGCAGACCAGTAACAGACCTGTAGTTGACCAGTAACAGACCTGTAGCAGACCAGTAACAGACCTGTAGCAGCCAGTAATAGACCTGTAGCAGACAGTAACAGACCTGTAGCAGAAGTAACAGACCTGTAGCAGACCAGTAACAGACCTGTAGCAGACCAGTAACAGACTTTTAGCAGACAGTAAGAGACCTCTAGCAGACAGTAACAGACCTGTAGCACACCATTAACAGAACTGTAGCAGACAGTAACAGACCTGTAGCAGACAGGTAACAGACCTGTAGCAGACAGTAACAGACCTGTAGCAGACCAGTAACAGACCTGTAGCAGACCAGTAACAGACTTTTAGCAGACAGTAAGAGACCTCTAGCAGACAGTAACAGACCTGTAGCACACCATTAACAGAACTGTAGCAGACAGTAACAGACCTGTAGCAGACAGGTAACAGACCTGTAGCAGACAGTAACAGACCTGTAGCAGACCAGTAACAGACCTGTAGCAGACCAGTAACAGACCTGTAGCAGACAGTAACAGACCTGTAGCAGACCAGTAATAGACTTGTAGCAGACCAGTAACAGACCTGTAGCAGACAGTAACAGACCTGTAGCAGACCAGTAACAGACCTGTAGCAGACAGTAACAGACCTGTAGCAGACAGTAACAGACCTGTAGCAGACCAGTAACAGACCTGTAGCAGACCAGTAACAGACCTGTAGCAGACCAGAAACAGACCGGTAGCAGACAGTAATAGACCTGTAGCAGATAGTAACAGACCTGTAGCAGACAGTAACAGACCTGTAGCAGACCAGTAACAGACCTGTAGCAGACAGTAACAGACCTGTAGCAGACAGTAACAGACTTGTAGCAGACAGTAACAGACCTGTCGCAGACAGTAATAGACCTGTAACAGACCTGTAGCAGACAGTAACAGACCTGTAGCAGACAGTAACAGACCTGTAGCAGTCCAGTAACAGACCTGTAGCAGACCAGTAGCAGACTTGTAGCAGACAATAACAGACCTGTAGCAGACAGTAACAGACCTGTACCAGACAGTAACAGACTTGTAGCTGACCAGTAACAGACTTGTAGCAGACAGTAACAGACCTGTAGCAGACAGTAACAGACCTGTAGCAGACCAGTAACCGACCTGTAGCAGACAGTAACAGACCTGTAGCAGACAGTAACAGACTTGTAGCAGACCAGTAACAGACCTGTAGCAGACAGTAACAGACTTGTAGCAGACAGTAACAGACCTGTAGCAGACCAGTAACAGACCTGTAGCACACCAGTAACAGACCTGTAGCAGACAGTAACAGACCTGTAGCAGACCAGTAACAGACCTGTAGCAGACCAGTAACAGACTTGTAGCAGACCAGTAACAGACCTGTAGCAGACAGTAACAGACCTGTAGCAGACCAGTAACAGACCTGTAGCAAACCAGTAACAGACCTGTAGCAGACCAGAAACAGACCGGTAGCAGACAGTAATAGACCTGTAGAAGATAGTAACAGACCTGTAGCAGACAGTAACAGACCTGTAGTAGACCAGTAACCGACCTGTAGCAGACCAGTAACAGACCTGTAGCAGACAGTAACAGACCTGTAGCAGACAGTAACAGACCTGTAGCAGACCAGTAATAGACTTGTAGCAGACCAGTAACAGACCTGTAGCATACAGTAACAGACCTGTAGCAGACCAGTAACAGACTTTTAGCAGACAGTAACAGACCTGTAGCAGACAGTAACAGACCTGTAGCAGACCAGTAACAGACCTGTAGCAGACCAGTAAAAGACCTGTAGCAGACCAGAAACAGACCTGTAGCAGACAGTAATAGACCTGTAGCAGACAGTAACAGACCTGTAGCAGACAGTAACAGACCTGTAGAAGACCATTAACATACTTGTGGCAGACCAGTAACAGACCTGTAGCAGACAGTAACAGACTTGTAGCAGATAGTAACAGACCTGTAGCAGACAGTAACAGACCTGTAACAGACCTGTAGCAGACAGTAACAGACCTGTAGCAGACAGTAACAGACCTGTAGCAGTCCAGTAACAGACCTGTAGCAGACCAGTAGCAAACTTGTACCAGAAAGTAACAGACCTGTAGCAGACAGTAACAGACCTGTAGCAGACCAGTAACAGACTTGTGGCAGACCAGTAACAGACCTGTAGCAGACCAGTAACATACTTGTGGCAGACCAGTAACAGACCTGTAGCAGACCAGTAACAGACTTGTAGGAGACAGTAACAGACCTGTAGCAGATAGTAACAGACCTGTAGCAGACCAGTAACAGACCTGTAGCCGACCAGTAACAGACTTGTGGCAGACCAGTAACAGACCTGTGGCAGACCAGTAACAGACTTGTGTCAGACCAGTGACAGACCTGTAGCAGACCAGTAACAGACTTGTAGCAGACCAGTAACAGACCTGTAGCAGACAGTAACAGACCTGTAGCAGTCCAGTAACAGACCTGTAGCAGACCAGTAACAGACTTGTAGCAGACAGTAACAGACCTGTAGCAGACAATAACAGACCTGTAACAGACCTGTAGCAGACAGTAACAGACCTGTAGCAGACAGTAACAGACCTGTAGCAGTCCAGTAACAGACCTGTAGCAGACAGTAACAGACCTGTAGCAGACAGTAACAGACCTGTAGCAGACAGTAACAGACCTGTAGCAGACCAGTAACAGACTTGTAGCAGACAGTAACAGACCTGTAGCAGACCAGTAACAGACCTGTAGCAGACCAGTAACAGACTTGTAGCAGACCAGTAACAGACCTGTAGCAGACAGTAATAGACCTGTAGCAGACAGTAACAGACCTGTAGCAGAAGTAACAGACCTGTAGCAGACCAGTAACAGACCTGTAGCAGACAGTAACAGACCTGTAGCAGACCAGTAGCAGACCTTTAGCAGACAGTAACAGACCTGTAGCAGACCAGTAACAGACCTGTAGCAGACAGTAACAGACCTGTAGCAGACCAGTAACAGACTTGTAGCAGACAGTAACAGACCTGTAGCAGACAGTAAAAAATCTGTAGCAGACAGTAACAGACCTGTAGCAGACAGTAACAGACCTGTAGCAGACCTGTAGCAGACCAGTAATAGACTTGTAGCAGACCAGTAACAGACCTGTAGCATAAAGTAACAGACCTGTAGCAGACCAGTAACAGACTTTTAGCAGACAGTAACAGACCTGTAGCAGACAATAACAGACCTGTAGCAGACCAGTAACAGACCTGTAGCAGACCAGTAACAGACCTGTAGCAGACCAGAAACAGACCGGTAGCAGACAGTAATAGACCTGTAGCAGATAGTAACAGACCTGTAGCAGACAGTAACAGACCTGTAGTAGACCAGTAACAGACCTGTAGCAGACAGTAACAGACCTGTAGCAGACAGTAACAGACTTGTAGAAGACAGTAAAAGACCTGTAGCAGACAGTAACAGACCTGTAGCAGACCAGTAACATACTTGTGGCAGACCAGTAACAGACCTGTAGCAGACCAGTAACAGACTTGTAGGAGACAGTAACAGACCTGTAGCAGACAGTAACAGACCTGTAGCCGACCAGTAACAGACTTGTGGCAGACCAGTAACAGACCTGTGGCAGACCAGTAACAGACTTGTGTCAGACCAGTGACAGACCTGTAGCAGACCAGTAATAGACTTGTAGCAGACCAGTAACAGACCTGTAGCATACAGTAACAGACCTGTAGCAGACCAGTTACAGACTTTTAGCAGACAGTAACAGACCTGTAGCAGACAGTAACAGACCTGTAGCAGACCAGTAACAGACCTGTAGCAGACCAGTAAAAGACCTGTAGCAGACCAGAAACAGACCTGTAGCAGACAGTAATAGACCTGTAGCAGACCAGTGACAGACCTGTAGCAGACAGTAACAGACCTGTAGCAGACAGTAACAGACCTGTAGAAGACCATTAACATACTTGTGGCAGACCAGTAACAGACCTGTAGCAGACAGTAACAGACTTGTAGCAGACAGTAACAGACCTGTAGCAGACAGTAACAGACCTGTAGCAGTCCAGTAACAGACCTGTAGCAGACCAGTAGCAGACTTGTACCAGACAGTAACAGACCTGTAGCAGACAGTAACAGACCTGTAGCAGACCAGTAACATACTTGTGGCAGACCAGTAACAGACCTGTAGCAGACCAGTAACATACTTGTGGCAGACCAGTAACAGACCTGTAGCAGACCAGTAACAGACTTGTAGGAGACAGTAACAGACCTGTAGCAGACAGTAACAGACCTGTAGCAGACCAGTAACAGACCTGTAGCCGACCAGTAACAGACTTGTGGCAGACCAGTAACAGACCTGTGGCAGACCAGTAACAGACTTGTGTCAGACCAGTGACAGACCTGTAGCAGACCAGTAACAGACTTGTAGCAGACCAGTAACAGACCTGTAGCAGACAGTAACAGACCTGTAGCAGTCCAGTAACAGACCTGTAGCAGACCAGTAACAGACTTGTAGCAGACAGTAACAGACCTGTAGCAGACAATAACAGACCTGTAACAGACCTGTAGCAGACAGTAACAGACCTGTAGCAGACAGTAACAGACCTGTAGCAGTCCAGTAACAGACCTGTAGCAGACAGTAACAGACCTGTAGCAGACAGTAACAGACCTGTAGCAGACAGTAACAGACCTGTAGCAGACCAGTAACAGACTTGTAGCAGACAGTAACAGACCTGTAGCAGACCAGTAACAGACCTGTAGCAGACCAGTAACAGACTTGTAGCAGACCAGTAACAGACCTGTAGCAGACAGTAATAGACCTGTAGCAGACAGTAACAGACCTGTAGCAGAAGTAACAGACCTGTAGCAGACCAGTAACAGACCTGTAGCAGACAGTAACAGACCTGTAGCAGACAGTAACAGACCTGTAGCAGACAGTAACAGACCTGTAGCAGTCCAGTAACAGACCTGTAGCAGACAGTAACAGACCTGTAGCAGACCAGTAACAGACTTGTAGCAGACAGTAACAGACCTGTAGCAGACAGTAAAAAATCTGTAGCAGACAGTAACAGACCTGTAGCAGACAGTAACAGACCTGTAGCAGACCTGTAGCAGACCAGTAATAGACTTGTAGCAGACCAGTAACAGGCCTGTAGCATAAAGTAACAGACCTGTAGCAGACCAGTAACAGACTTTTAGCAGACAGTAACAGACCTGTAGCAGACAATAACAGACCTGTAGCAGACCAGTAACAGACCTGTAGCAGACCAGTAACAGACCTGTAGCAGACCAGAAACAGACCGGTAGCAGACAGTAATAGACCTGTAGCAGATAGTAACAGACCTGTAGCAGACAGTAACAGACCTGTAGTAGACCAGTAACAGACCTGTAGCAGACAGTAACAGACCTGTAGCAGACAGTAACAGACTTGTAGAAGACAGTAACAGACCTGTAGCAGACAGTAACAGACCTGTAGCAGACAGTAACAGACCTGTAGCCGACCAGTAACAGACTTGTGGCAGACCAGTAACAGACCTGTGGCAGACCAGTAACAGACTTGTGTCAGACCAGTGACAGACTTGTACCAGACAGTAACAGACCTGTAGCAGACAGTAACAGACCTGTAGCAGACCAGTAACATACTTGTGGCAGACCAGTAACAGACCTGTAGCAGACCAGTAACATACTTGTGGCAGACCAGTAACAGACCTGTAGCAGACCAGTAACAGACTTGTAGGAGACAGTAACAGACCTGTAGCAGACAGTAACAGACCTGTAGCAGACCAGTAACAGACCTGTAGCCGACCAGTAACAGACTTGTGGCAGACCAGTAACAGACCTGTGGCAGACCAGTAACAGACTTGTGTCAGACCAGTGACAGACCTGTAGCAGACCAGTAACAGACTTGTAGCAGACCAGTAACAGACCTGTAGCAGACAGTAACAGACCTGTAGCAGTCCAGTAACAGACCTGTAGCAGACCAGTAACAGACTTGTAGCAGACAGTAACAGACCTGTAGCAGACAATAACAGACCTGTAACAGACCTGTAGCAGACAGTAACAGACCTGTAGCAGACAGTAACAGACCTGTAGCAGTCCAGTAACAGACCTGTAGCAGACATTAACAGACCTGTAGCAGACAGTAACAGACCTGTAGCAGACAGTAACAGACCTGTAGCAGACCAGTAACAGACTTGTAGCAGACAGTAACAGACCTGTAGCAGACCAGTAACAGACCTGTAGCAGACCAGTAACAGACTTGTAGCAGACCAGTAACAGACCTGTAGCAGACAGTAATAGACCTGTAGCAGACAGTAACAGACCTGTAGCAGAAGTAACAGACCTGTAGCAGACCAGTAACAGACTTGTAGCAGACAGTAACAGACCTGTAGCAGACCAGTAACAGACCTGTAGCAGACCAGTAACAGACTTGTAGCAGACCAGTAACAGACCTGTAGCAGACAGTAATAGACCTGTAGCAGACAGTAACAGACCTGTAGCAGACCAGTAACAGACCTGTAGCAGACAGTAACAGACCTGTAGCAGACAGTAACAGACTTGTAGCAGACAGTAACAGACCGGTAGCAGACAGTAATAGACCTGTAGCAGATAGTAACAGACCTGTAGCAGACAGTAACAGACCTGTAGCAGACCAGTAACAGACCTGTAGCAGACAGTAACAGACCTGTAGCAGACAGTAACAGACCTGTAGCACACCAGTAACAGACCTGTAGCAGACAGTAACAGACCTGTAGCAGACCTGTAGCAGACCTGTAGCACACCAGTAACAGACCTGTAGCAGACCAGTAACAGACCTGTAGCAGACAGTAACAGACCTGTAGCAGACCAGTAACAGACTTGTAGCAGACAGTAACAGACCTGTAGCAGACAGTAACAGACCTGTAGCAGACAGTAACAGACCTGTAGCAGACAGTAACAGACCTGTAGCAGACCAGTAACCGACTTTTAGCAGACAATAACAGACCTGTAGCAGACAGTAACAGACCTGTAGCAGACCAGTAACAGACTTGTAGCAGACAGTAACAGACCTGTAGCAGACAGTAACAGACCTGTAGCAGACAGTAACAGACCTGTAGCAGACAGTAACAGACCTGTAGCAGATAGTAACAGACCAGTAGCAGACAGTAACAGACCTGTAGCAGACCAGTAACATACTTGTGGCAGACCAGTAACAGACCTGTAGCAGTCCAGTAACAGACTTGTAGCAGACAGTAACAGACCTGTAGCAGACAGTAACAGACCTGTAGCAGACCAGTAACAGACCTGTAGCCGACCAGTAACAGACTTGTGGCAGACCAGTAACAGACCTGTGGCAGACCAGTAACAGACTTGTAGCAGAACAGTAACAGACCTGTAGCAGACAGTAACAGACCTGTAGCAGACAGTAACAGACTTGTAGCAGACAGTAACAGACCTGTAGCAGACAGTAACAGACTTGTAGCAGACCGTAACAGACCTGTAGTAGACAGTAACAGACCTGTAGCAGTCCAGTAACAGACTTGTAGCAGATAGTAACAGACCTGTAGCAGACCAGTAACAGACCTGTAGCAGACCAGTAACAGACTTGTAGCAGACCAGTAACAGACCTGTAGCAGACAGTAATAGACCTGTAGCAGACAGTAACAGACCTGTAGCAGACAATAACAGACCTGTAACAGACCTGTAGCAGACAGTAACAGACCTGTAGCAGACAGTAACAGACCTGTAGCAGTCCAGTAACAGACTTGTAGCAGACAGTAACAGACCTGTAGCAGACCAGTGACAGACTTGTAGCAGAACAGTAACAGACCTGTAGCAGACAGTAACAGACCTGTAGCAGACAGTAACAGACTTGTAGCAGACAGTAACAGACCTGTAGCAGACAGTAACAGACCTGTAACAGACCTGTAGCAGACAGTAACAGAACTGTAGCAGACAGTAACAGACCTGTAGCAGTCCAGTAACAGACTTTTAGCAGACAGTAACAGACCTGTAGCAGACAGTAACAGACCTGTAGCAGACCAGTAACAGACCTGTAGCAGACCAGTAACAGACCTGTAACAGACCAGAAACAGACCGGTAGCAGACAGTAATAGACCTGTAGCAGATAGTAACAGACCTGTAGCAGACAGTAACAGACCTGTAGCAGACAGTAACAGACCTGTAGCAGACCAGTAACAGACCTGTAGCAGACCAGTAACAGACCTGTAGCAGACAGTAACAGACCTGTAGCAGACAGTAACAGACTTGTAGCAGACAGTAACAGACCGGTAGCAGACAGTAATAGACCTGTAGCAGATAGTAACAGACCTGTAGCAGACATTAACAGACCTGTAGCAGACAGTAACAGACTTGTAGCAGACAGTAACAGACCTGTAGCAGACAGTAACAGACCTGTAACAGACCTGTAGCAGACAGTAACAGAACTGTAGCAGACAGTAACAGACCTGTAGCAGTCCAGTAACAGACTTTTAGCAGACAGTAACAGACCTGTAGCAGACAGTAACAGACCTGTAGCAGACCAGTAACAGACCTGTAGCAGACCAGTAACAGACCTGTAACAGACCAGAAACAGACCGGTAGCAGACAGTAATAGACCTGTAGCAGATAGTAACAGACCTGTAGCAGACAGTAACAGACCTGTAGCAGACAGTAACAGACCTGTAGCAGACCAGTAACAGACCTGTAGCAGACCAGTAACAGACCTGTAGCAGACAGTAACAGACCTGTAGCAGACAGTAACAGACTTGTAGCAGACAGTAACAGACCGGTAGCAGACAGTAATAGACCTGTAGCAGATAGTAACAGACCTGTAGCAGACATTAACAGACCTGTAGCAGACCAGTAACAGACCTGTAGCAGACAGTAACAGACCTGTGGCAGACAGTAACAGACCTGTAGCATACCAGTAACAGACCTGTAGCAGACAGTAAAAGACCTGTAGCAGACCAGTAACAGACTTGTAGCAGACCAGTAACAGACCTGTAGCAGACAGTAACAGACTTGTAGCAGACAGTAACAGACCTGTAGCAGACCAGTAACAGACCTGTAGCACACCAGTAACAGACCTGTAGCAGACAGTAACAGACCTGTAGCAGACAGTAACAGACCTGTAGCAGACCAGTAACAGACCTGTAGCATACAGTAACAGACCTGTAGCAGACCAGTAACAGACTTTTGGCAGACAGTAACGGACCTGTAGCAGACAGTAACAGACCTGTAGCAGACCAGTAACAGACCTGTAGCAGACCAGAAACAGGCCGGTAGCAGACAGTAATAGACCTGTAGCAGATAGTAACAGACCTGTAGCAGACAGTAACAGACCTGTAGCAGACAGTAACAGACCTGTAGCAGACAGTAACAGACCTGTACCAGACCAGTAACAGACCTGTAGCACACCAGTAACAGACCTGTAGCAGACAGTAACAGACCTGTAGCAGACAGTAACAGACCTGTAGCAGACCAGTAACAGACCTGTAGCATACAGTAACAGACCTGTAGCAGACCAGCAACAGACTTTTAGCAGACAGTAACAGACCTGTAGCAGACAGTAACAGACCTGTAGCAGACCAGTAACAGACCTGTAGCAGACCAGTAACAGACCTGTAACAGACCAGAAACAGACCGGTAGCAGACAGTAATAGACCTGTAGCAGATAGTAACAGACCTGTAGCAGACAGTAACAGACCTGTAGCAGACACTAACAGACCTGTAGCAGACCAGTAATAGACTTGTAGCAGACCAGTAACAGACCTGTAGCACACAGTAACAGACCTGTAGCAGACCAGTAACAGACTTGTAGCAGACAGTAACAGACCTGTAGCAGACCAGTAACAGACCTGTAGCAGTCCAGTAACAGACTTGTAGCAGACAGTAACAGACCTGTAGCAGACCAGTAACAGACTTGTAGCAGAACAGTAACAGACCTGTAGCAGACAGTAACAGACCTGTAGCAGACAGTAACAGACTTGTAGCAGACAGTAACAGACCTGTAGCAGACAGTAAAAGACCTGTAACAGACCTGTAGCAGACAGTAACAGACCTGTAGCAGACTTGTACCAGACAGTAACAGACCTGTAGCAGACAGTAACAGACCTGTACCAGACAGTAACAGACTTGTAGCTGACCAGTAACAGACTTGTAGCAGACAGTAACAGACCTGTAGCAGACAGTAACAGACCTGTAGCAGACCAGTAATAGACTTGTAGCAGACCAGTAACAGACCTGTAGCACACAGTAACAGACTTATAGCTGACCAGTAACAGACCTGTAGCAGACAGTAACAGACCTGTAGCAGACAGTAACAGACCTGTAGCAGACCAGTAACAGACCTGTAGCAGACAGTAAAAGACCTGTAGCAGACAGTAACAGACTTGTAGCAGACCAGTAACAGACCTGTAGCAGACAGTAACAGACTTGTAGCAGACAGTAACAGACCTGTAGCAGACCAGTAACAGACCTGTAGCACACCAGTAACAGACCTGTAGCAGACAGTAACAGACCTGTAGCAGACCAGTAACAGACCTGTAGCAGACCAGTAACAGACCTGTAGCAGACCAGTAACAGACCTGTAGCAGACCAGTAACAGACCTGTAGCAGACAGTAACAGACCTGTAGCAGACCAGTAACAGACCTGTAGCAGACAGTAACAGACCTGTAGCAGACCAGTAACAGACCTGTAGCATACAGTAACAGACCTGTAGCAGACCAGTAACAGACTTTTGGCAGACAGTAACAGACCTGTAGCAGACAGTAACAGACCTGTAGCAGACCAGTAACAGACCTGTAGCAGACCAGTAACAGACCTGTAGCAGACCAGAAACAGACCGGTAGCAGACAGTAATAGACCTGTAGCAGATAGTAACAGACCTGTAGCAGACAGTAACAGACCTGTAGCAGACAGTAACAGACCTGTAGCAGACAGTAACAGACCTGTACCAGACCAGTAACAGACCTGTAGCACACCAGTAACAGACCTGTAGCATACAGTAACAGACCTGTAGCAGACAGTAACAGACCTGTAGCAGACCAGTAACAGACCTGTAGCATACAGTAACAGACCTGTAGCAGACAGTAACAGACCTGTAGCAGACCAGTAACAGACCTGTAGCATACAGTAACAGACCTGTAGCAGACCAGTAACAGACTTTTAGCAGACAGTAACAGACCTGTAGCAGACAGTAACAGACCTGTAGCAGACCAGTAACAGACCTGTAGCAGACCAGTAACAGACCTGTAACAGACCAGAAACAGACCTGTAGCAGACAGTAATAGACCTGTAGCAGATAGTAACAGACCTGTAGCAGACAGTAACAGACCTGTAGCAGACAGTAACAGACCTGTAGCAGACCAGTAACAGACCTGTAGCAGACCAGTAACAGACCTGTAGCAGACAGTAACGGACCTGTAGCAGACAGTAACAGACTTGTAGCAGACAGTAACAGACAGTAACAGACAGTAATAGACCTGTAGCAGATAGTAACAGACCTGTAGCAGACAGTAACAGACCTGTAGCAGACAGTAACAGACCTGTAGCAGACAGTAACAGACCTGTAGCAGACAGTAACAGACCTGTAGCAGACCAGTAACAGACCTGTAGCAGACCAGTAACAGACCTGTAGCAGACCAGTAACAGACTTGTAGCAGACAGTAACAGACCTGTAGCAGACAGTAAAAAATCTGTAGCAGACAGTAACAGACCTGTAGCAGACAGTAACAGACCTGTAGCAGACCAGTAACAGACTTGTAGCAGACAGTAACAGACCTGTAGCAGACAGTAACAGACCTGTAGCAGACAGTAACAGACCTGTAGCAGACAGTAACAGACCTGTAGCAGACCAGTAACATACTTGTGGCACACCAGTAACAGACCTGTAGCAGTCCAGTAACAGACTTGTAGCAGACAGTAACAGACCTGTAGCAGACAGTAACAGACCTGTAGCAGACCAGTAACAGACCTGTAGCAGACCAGTAACAGACCTGTAGCAGACAGTAACAGACCTGTAGCAGACAGTAACAGACTTGTAGCAGACAGTAACAGACCGGTAGCAGACAGTAATAGACCTGTAGCAGATAGTAACAGACCTGTAGCAGACAGTAACAGACCTGTAGCAGACCAGTAACAGACCTGTAGCAGACCAGTAACAGACCTGTAGCAGACAGTAACAGACCTGTGGCAGACCAGTAACAGACCTGTAGCATACAGTAACAGACCTGTAGCAGACCAGTAACAGACTTTTAGCAGACAGTAACAGACCTGTAGCAGACAGTAACAGACCTGTAGCAGACCAGTAACAGACCTGTAGCAGACCAGTAACAGACCTGTAGCAGACCAGAAACAGACCGGTAGCAGACAGTAATAGACCTGTAGCAGATAGTAACAGACCTGTAGCAGACAGTAACAGACCTGTAGCAGACAGTAACAGACCTGTCGCAGACAGTAACAGACCTGTACCAGACCAGTAACAGACCTGTAGCACACCAGTAACAGACCTGTAGCAGACAGTAACAGACCTGTAGGAGACAGTAACAGACCTGTAGCAGACCAGTAACAGACCTGTAGCATACAGTAACAGACCTGTAGCAGACCAGTAACACACTTTTAGCAGACAGTAACAGACCTGTAGCAGACAGTAACAGACCTGTAACAGACCAGAAACAGACCGGTAGCAGACAGTAATAGACCTGTAGCAGATAGTAACAGACCTGTAGCAGACAGTAACAGACCTGTAGCAGACCAGTAACAGACCTGTAGCAGACCAGTAACAGACCTGTAGCAGACCAGTAACAGACCTGTAGCAGACAGTAACAGACTTGTAGCAGACAGTAACAGACCGATAGCAGACAGTAATAGACCTGTAGCAGATAGTAACAGACCTGTAGCAGACAGTAACAGACCTGTAGCAGACAGTAACAGACCTGTAGCAGACAGTAACAGACCTGTAGCAGACCAGTAACAGACCTGTAGCAGACAGTAACAGACCTGTAGCAGACCAGTAACAGACTTGTAGCAGACAGTAAAAAATCTGTAGCAGACAGTAACAGACCTGTAGCAGACAGTAACAGACCTGTAGCAGACCAGTAACAGACTTGTAGCAGACAGTAACAGACCTGTAGCAGACAGTAACAGACCTGTAGCAGACAGTAACAGACCTGTAGCAGACAGTAACAGACCTGTAGCAGACCAGTAACAGACCTGTAGCAGACAGTAACAGACCCTTTAGCAGACCAGTAACAGACCTGTAGCAGACAGTAACAGACCTGTGGCAGACCAGTAACAGACCTGTAGCATACAGTAACAGACCTGTAGCAGACCAGTAACAGACTTTTAGCAGACAGTAACAGACCTGTAGCAGACAGTAACAGACCTGTAGCAGACCAGTAACAGACCTGTAGCAGACCAGTAACAGACCTGTAGCAGACCAGAAACAGACCGGTAGCAGACAGTAATAGACCTGTAGCAGATAGTAACAGACCTGTAGCAGACAGTAACAGACCTGTAGCAGACAGTAACAGACCTGTAGCAGACAGTAACAGACCTGTACCAGACCAGTAACAGACCTGTAGCACACCAGTAACAGACCTGTAGCAGACAGTAACAGACCTGTAGCAGACAGTAACAGACCTGTAGCATACCAGTAACAGACCTGTAGCATACAGTAACAGACCTGTAGCAGACCAGTAACAGACTTTTAGCAGACAGTAACAGACCTGTAGCAGACCAGTAACAGACCTGTAGCAGACCAGTAACAGACCTGTAACAGACCAGAAACAGACCGGTAGCAGACATTAATAGACCTGTAGCAGATAGTAACAGACCTGTAGCAGACAGTAACAGACCTGTAGCAGACAGTAACAGACCTGTAGCAGACAGTAACAGACCTGTAGCAGACAGTAACAGACTTGTAGCAGACAGTAACAGACCGGTAGCAGACAGTAACAGACCTGTAGCAGACCAGTAACAGACCTGTAGCAGACAGTAACAGACCTGTAGCAGACAGTAACAGACTTGTAGCAGACAGTAACAGACCGGTAGCAGACAGTAATAGACCTGTAGCAGATAGTAAAAGACCTGTAGCAGAAAGTAACAGACCTGTAGCAGACCAGAAACAGACCGGTAGCAGACAGTAATAGACCTGTAGCAGATAGTAACAGACCTGTAGCAGACAGTAACAGACCTGTAGCAGACAGTAACAGACCTGTAGCAGACAGTAACAGACCTGTACCAGACCAGTAACAGACCTGTAGCACACCAGTAACAGACCTGTAGCAGACAGTAACAGACCTGTAGCAGACAGTAACAGACCTGTAGCAGACCAGTAACAGACCTGTAGCATACAGTAACAGACCTGTAGCAGACCAGTAACAGACTTTTAGCAGACAGTAACAGACCTGTAGCAGACCAGTAACAGACCTGTAGCAGACCAGTAACAGACCTGTAACAGACCAGAAACAGACCGGTAGCAGACATTAATAGACCTGTAGCAGATAGTAACAGACCTGTAGCAGACAGTAACAGACCTGTAGCAGACCAGTAACAGACCTGTAGCAGACAGTAACAGACCTGTAGCAGACCAGTAACAGACTTGTAGCAGACCAGTAACAGACCTGTAGCAGACCAGTAACAGACCTGTAGCAGACAGTAACAGACCTGTAGCAGACAGTAACAGACCTGTAGCAGACCAGTAACAGACCTGTAGCAGACCAGTAACAGACCTGTAGCAGACAGTAACAGACCTGTAGCAGACAGTAACAGACTTGTAGCAGACAGTAACAGACCGGTAGCAGACAGTAAAAGACCTGTAGCAGATAGTAACAGACCTGTAGCAGACAGTAACAGACCTGTAGCAGACAGTAACAGACCTGTAGCAGACAGTAACAGACCTGTAGCAGACCAGTAACAGACTTGTAGCAGACAGTAACAGACCTGTAGCAGACAGTAACAGACTTGTAGCAGACAGTAACAGACCTGTAGCAGACAGTAACAGACCTGTAGCACACCAGTAACAGACCTGTAGCAGACAGTAACAGACCTGTAGCAGACCTGTAGCAGACCAGTAACAGACCTGTAGCAGACAGTAACAGACCTGTAGCAGACCAGTAACAGACTTGTAGCACACAGTAATAGACCTGTAGCAGACAGTAACAGACCTGTAGCAGACAGTAACAGACCTGTACTAGACCAGTAACAGACTTGTAGCAGACAGTAACAGACCTGTAGTAGACAGTAACTGACCTGTAGCAGACCAGTAACAGACTTGTAGCAGACAGTAACAGACCTGTAGCAGACCAGTAACAGACCTGTAGCACACCAGTAACAGACCTGTAGCAGACAGTAACAGACCTGTAGCAGACCTGTAGCAGACCAGTAACAGACCTGTAGCAGACAGTAACAGACCTGTAGCAGACAGTAACAGACCTGTAGCAGACCAGTAACAGACCTGTAGCAGACAGTAACAGACCTGTAGCAGACAAGTAACAGACTTGTAGCAGACAGTAACAGACTTGTAGCAGACAGTAACAGACCTGTAGCAGACCAGTAACAGACCTGTAGCAGACCAGTAACAGACTTGTAGCAGACCAGTAACAGACCTGTAGCAGACAGTAATAGCCCTGTAGCAGACAGTAACAGACCTGTAACAGACCAGTAACAGACTTTTAGCAGACCTGTAGCAGACCAGTAAACGACTTGTAGCAGACAGTAACAGACCTGTAGCAGACCAGTAACAGACCTGTAGCAGACCAGTAACAGACCTGTAGCAGACCAGTAACAGACCTGTAGTAGACAGTAATAGACCTGTAGCAGACAGTAACAGACCTGTAGCAGACAGTAACAGACCTGTAGCAGACCAGTAACAGACCGGTAGCAGACAGTAATAGACCTGTAGCAGATAGTAACAGACCTGTAGCAGACAGTAACAGACCTGTAGCAGACAGTAACAGACCTATAGCACACCAGTAACAGACCTGTAGCAGACAGTAACAGACCTGTAGCAGACCTGTAGCAGACCAGTAACAGACCTGTAGCAGACAGTAATAGACCTGTAGCAGATAGTAACAGACCTGTAGCAGATAGTAACAGACCTGTAGCAGACCAGTAACAGACCTGTAGCAGACAGTAACAGACCTGTAACAGACCAGTAACAGACTTTTAGCAGACCTGTAGCAGACCAGTAAACGACTTGTAGCAGACAGTAACAGACCTGTAGCAGACCAGTAACAGACCTGTAGCAGACAGTAATAGCCCTGTAGCAGACAGTAACAGACCTGTAACAGACCAGTAACAGACTTTTAGCAGACCTGTAGCAGACCAGTAAACGACTTGTAGCAGACAGTAACAGACCTGTAGCAGACCAGTAACAGACCTGTAGCAGACCAGTAACAGACCTGTAGTAGACAGTAATAGACCTGTAGCAGACAGTAACAGACCTGTAGCAGACAGTAACAGACCTGTAGCAGACCAGTAACAGACCTGTAGCAGACAGTAACAGACCTGTAGCAGACCAGTAACAGACTTGTAGCAGACAGTAACAGACCTGTAGCAGACAGTAAAAAATCTGTAGCAGACAGTAACAGACCTGTAGCAGACAGTAACAGACCTGTAGCAGACCAGTAACAGACTTGTAGCAGACAGTAACAGACCTGTAGCAGACAGTAACAGACCTGTAGCAGACAGTAACAGACCTGTAGCAGAGCAGTAACATACTTGTGGCAGACCAGTAACAGACCTGTAGCAGTCCAGTAACAGACTTGTAGCAGACAGTAACAGACTTGTAGCAGACAGTAACAGACCTGTAGCAGACCAGTAACAGACCTGTAGCAGACCAGTAACAGACCTGTAGCAGACCAGTAACAGACCTGTAGCAGACAGTAACAGACCTGTAGCAGACAGTAACAGACTTGTAGCAGACAGTAACAGACCGGTAGCAGACAGTAAAAGACCTGTAGCAGATAGTAACAGACCTGTAGCAGACAGTAACAGACCTGTAGCAGACAGTAACAGACCTGTAGCAGACCAGTAACAGACTTGTAGCAGACAGTAACAGACCTGTAGCAGACAGTAACAGACTTGTAGCAGACAGTAAAAGACCTGTAGCAGACAGTAACAGACCTGTAGCACACCAGTAACAGACCTGTAGCAGACAGTAACAGACCTGTAGCAGACCTGTAGCAGACCAGTAACAGACCTGTAGCAGACAGTAACAGACCTGTAGCAGACCAGTAACAGACTTGTAGCAGACAGTAATAGACCTGTAGCAGACCAGTAACAGACCTGTAGCAGACAGTAACAGACCTGTACTAGACCAGTAACAGACTTGTAGCAGACAGTAACAGACCTGTAGTAGACAGTAACTGACCTGTAGCAGACCAGTAACAGACTTGTAGGAGACAGTAACAGACCTGTAGCAGACCAGTAACAGACCTGTAGCACACCAGTAACAGACCTGTAGCAGACAGTAACAGACCTGTAGCAGACCTGTAGCAGACCAGTAACAGACCTGTAGCAGACAGTAAAAGACATGTAGCAGACAGTAACAGACCTGTAGCAGACCAGTAACAGACCTGTAGCAGAAAGTAACAGACCTGTAGCAGACCAGTAACAGACCTGTAGCAGACAGTAACAGACCTGTAGCAGACCAGTAACAGACTTGTAGCAGACAGTAACAGACCTGTAGCAGACAGTAACAGACCTGTAGCAGACAGTAACAGACCTGTAGCAGACCAGTAACAGACCTGTAGCAGACAGTAACAGACCTGTAGCAGACAGTAACAGACTTGTAGCAGACAGTAACAGACCTGTAGCAGACAGTAACAGACTTGTAGCAGACAGTAACAGACCGGTAGCAGACAGTAACAGACCTGTAGCAGATAGTAACAGACCTGTAGCAGACAGTAACAGACCTGTAGCAGACCAGTAACAGACCTGTAGCAGACAGTAACAGACCTGTAGCAGACAGTAACAGACCTGTAGCAGACCAGTAACAGACTTGTAGCAGACAGTAACAGACCTGTAGCAGACAGTAACAGACTTGTAGCAGACAGTAACAGACCTGTAGCACACCAGTAACAGACCTGTAGCAGACAGTAACAGACCTGTAGCAGACCTGTAGCAGACCAGTAACAGACCTGTAGCAGACAGTAACAGACCTGTAGCAGACCAGTAACAGACTTGTAGCAGACAGTAATAGACCTGTAGCAGACAGTAACAGACCTGTAGCAGACAGTAACAGACCTGTACTAGACCAGTAACAGACTTGTAGCAGAAAGTAACAGACCTGTAGTAGACAGTAACTGACCTGTAGCAGACCAGTAACAGACTTGTAGGAGACAGTAACAGACCTGTAGCAGACCAGTAACAGACCTATAGCACACCAGTAACAGACCTGTAGCAGACAGTAACAGACCTGTAGCAGACCTGTAGCAGACCAGTAACAGACCTGTAGCAGACAGTAATAGACCTGTAGCAGATAGTAACAGACCTGTAGCAGATAGTAACAGACCTGTAGCAGACCAGTAACAGACCTGTAGCAGACAGTAACAGACCTGTAGCAGACCAGTAACAGACTTGTAGCAGACAGTAACAGACCTGTAGCAGACAGTAACAGACCTGTAGCAGACAGTAACAGACCTGTAGCACACCAGTAACAGACTTGTAGCAGACAGTAACAGACCTGTAGCAGACCAGTAACAGACCTGTAGCAGACCAGTAACAGACTTGTAGCAGACCAGTAACAGACCTGTAGCAGACAGTAATAGCCCTGTAGCAGACAGTAATAGACCTGTAGCAGACAGTAACAGACCTGTAGCAGACAGTAACAGACCTATAGCAGACCAGTAACAGACCTGTAGCAGACAGTAACAGACCTGTAACAGACCAGTAACAGACTTTTAGCAGACCTGTAGCAGACCAGTAACAGACCTGTAGCAGACAGTAACAGACCTGTAGCAGACAGTAACAGACCTGTAGCAGACAGTAACAGACCTGTACCAGACCAGTAACAGACCTGTAGCAGACAGTAACAGACCTGTAGCAGACCAGTAAACGACTTGTAGCAGACAGTAACAGACCTGTAGCAGACCAGTAACAGACCTGTAGCAGAAGTAATAGACCTGTAGCAGATAGTAACAGACCTGTAGCAGACAGTAACAGACCTGTAGCAGACCAGTAACAGACCTGTAGCAGACCAGAAACAGACCGGTAGCAGACAGTAATAGACCTGTAGCAGATAGTAACAGACCTGTAGCAGACAGTAACAGACCTGGAGCAGACCAGTAACAGACCTGTAGCAGACCAGTAACAGACCTGTAGCAGACAGTAATAGACCTGTAGCAGACAGTAACAGACCTGTAGCAGAAGTAACAGACCTGTAGCAGACCAGTAACAGACCTGTAGCAGACAGTAACAGACCTGTAGCAGACCAGTAACAGACCTGTAGCAGACAGTAAAAGACCTGTAGCAGACAGTAACAGACCTGTAGCAGACCAGTAACAGACCTGTAGCATACAGTAACAGACCTGTAGCAGACCAGTAACAGACTTTTAGCAGACCAGTAACAGACCTGTAGCAAACAGTAACAGACCTGTAGCAGACCAGTAACAGACCTGTAGCAGACCAGTAACAGACCTGTAGCAGACCAGAAACAGACCGGTAGCAGACAGTAATAGACCTGTAGAAGATAGTAACAGACCTGTAGCAGACAGTAACAGACCTGTAGCAGACAGTAACAGACCTGTAGCAGACAGTAACAGACCTGTAGCAGACCAGTAACAGACCTGTAGCACACCAGTAACAGACCTGTAGCAGACAGTAACAGACCTGTAGCAGACAGTAACAGACCTGTAGCAGACAGTAACAGACCTGTAGCAGACAGTAATAGACCTGTAGCAGACCAGTAACAGACCTGTAGCAGACCAGTAACAGACCTGTAGCAGACAGTAACAGACCTGTAGCAGACCAGTAACAGACTTGTAGCAGACAGTAACAGACCTGTAGCAGACAGTAAAAAATCTGTAGCAGACAGTAACAGACCTGTAGCAGACAGTAACAGACCTGTAGCAGACCAGTAACAGACTTGTAGCAGACAGTAACAGACCTGTAGCAGACAGTAACAGACCTGTAGCAGACAGTAACAGACCTGTAGCAGACAGTAACAGACCTGTAGCAGACCATTAACATACTTGTGGCAGACCAGTAACAGACCTGTAGCAGTCCAGTAACAGACTTGTAGCAGACAGTAACAGACCTGTAGCAGACAGTAACAGACCTGTAGCAGACCAGTAACAGACCTGTAGCAGACCAGTAACAGACCTGTAGCAGACCAGTAACAGACCTGTAGCAGACAGTAACAGACCTGTAGCAGACAGTGACAGACTTGTAGCAGACAGTAACAGACCGGTAGCAGACAGTAATAGACCTGTAGCAGATAGTAACAGACCTGTAGCAGACCAGTAACAGACCTGTAGCAGACAGTAACAGACCCTTTAGCAGACCAGTAACAGACCTGTAGCAGACAGTAACAGACCTGTGGCAGACCAGTAACAGACCTGTAGCATACAGTAACAGACCTGTAGCAGACCAGTAACAGACTTTTAGCAGACAGTAACAGACCTGTAGCAGACCTGTAACAGACCTGTAGCAGACCAGTAACAGACTTTTAGCAGACAGTAACAGACCTGTGGCAGACCAGTAACAGACCTGTAGCATACAGTAACAGACCTGTAGCAGACCAGTAACAGACTTTTAGCAGACAGTAACAGACCTGTAGCAGACCTGTAACAGACCTGTAGCAGACCAGTAACAGACTTGTAGCAGACAGTAACAGACCTGTAGCAGACCAGTAACAGACCTGTAGCAGACCAGTAACAGACCTGTAGCAGACCAGAAACAGACCTGTAGCAGACAGTAATAGACCTGTAGCAGATAGTAACAGACCTGTAGCAGACAGTAACAGACCTGTAGCAGACAGTAACAGACCTGTAGCAGACAGTAACAGACCTGTACCAGACCAGTAACAGACCTGTAGCACACCAGTAACAGACCTGTAGCAGACAGTAACAGACCTGTAGCAGACAGTAACAGACCTGTAGCAGACCAGTAACAGACCTGTAGCAGACAGTAACAGACCTGTAGCAGACCAGTAACAGACTTTTAGCAGACAGTAACAGACCTGTAGCAGACAGTAACAGACCTGTAGCAGACCAGTAACAGACCTGTAACAGACCAGAAACAGACCGGTAGCAGACAGTAATAGACCTGTAGCAGATAGTAACAGACCTGTAGCAGACAGTAACAGACCTGTAGCAGACAGTAACAGACCTGTAGCAGACCAGTAACAGACCTGTAGCAGACCAGTAACAGACCTGTAGCAGACAGTAACAGACCTGTAGCAGACAGTAACAGACTTGTAGCAGACAGTAACAGACCGGTAGCAGACAGTAACAGACCTGTAGCAGATAGTACCAGACCTGTAGCAGACAGTAACAGACCTGTAGCAGACAGTAACAGACCTGTAGCAGACAGTAACAGACCTGTAGCAGACAGTAACAGACCTGTAGCAGACCAGTAACATACTTGTGGCAGACCAGTAACAGACCTGTAGCAGTCCAGTAACAGACTTGTAGCAGACAGTAACAGACCTGTAGCAGACAGTAACAGACCTGTAGCAGACCAGTAACAGACCTGTAGCAGACCAGTAACAGACCTGTAGCAGACCAGTAAGAGACCTGTAGCAGACAGTAACAGACCTGTAGCAGACAGTAACAGACTTGTAGCAGACAGTAACAGACCGGTAGCAGACAGTAAAAGACCTGTAGCAGATAGTAACAGACCTGTAGCAGACAGTAACAGACCTGTAGCAGACCAGTAACAGACCTGTAGCAGACAGTAACAGACCTGTAGCAGACAGTAACAGACCTGGAGCAGACCAGTAACAGACCTGTAGCAGACCAGTAACAGACCTGTAGCAGACAGTAATAGACCTGTAGCAGACAGTAACAGACCTGTAGCAGAAGTAACAGACCTGTAGCAGACCAGTAACAGACCTGTAGCAGACAGTAACAGACCTGTAGCAGACCAGTAACAGACCTGTAGCAGACAGTAAAAGACCTGTAGCAGACAGTAACAGACCTGTAGCAGACCAGTAACAGACCTGTAGCATACAGTAACAGACCTGTAGCAGACCAGTAACAGACTTTTAGCAGACCAGTAACAGACCTGTAGCAAACAGTAACAGACCTGTAGCAGACCAGTAACAGACCTGTAGCAGACCAGTAACAGACCTGTAGCAGACCAGAAACAGACCGGTAGCAGACAGTAATAGACCTGTAGCAGATAGTAACAGACCTGTAGCAGACAGTAACAGACCTGTAGCAGACAGTAACAGACCTGTAGCAGACAGTAACAGACCTGTAGCAGACCAGTAACAGACCTGTAGCACACCAGTAACAGACCTGTAGCAGACAGTAACAGACCTGTAGAAGACAGTAACAGACCTGTAGCAGACAGTAACAGACCTGTAGCAGACAGTAATAGACCTGTAGCAGACCAGTAACAGACCTGTAGCAGACCAGTAACAGACCTGTAGCAGACAGTAACAGACCTGTAGCAGACCAGTAACAGACTTGTAGCAGACAGTAACAGACCTGTAGCAGACAGTAAAAAATCTGTAGCAGACAGTAACAGACCTGTAGCAGACAGTAACAGACCTGTAGCAGACCAGTAACAGACTTGTAGCAGACAGTAACAGACCTGTAGCAGACAGTAACAGACCTGTAGCAGACAGTAACAGACCTGTAGCAGACCATTAACATACTTGTGGCAGACCAGTAACAGACCTGTAGCAGTCCAGTAACAGACTTGTAGCAGACAGTAACAGACCTGTAGCAGACAGTAACAGACCTGTAGCAGACCAGTAACAGACCTGTAGCAGACCAGTAACAGACCTGTAGCAGACCAGTAACAGACCTGTAGCAGACAGTAACAGACCTGTAGCAGACAGTGACAGACTTGTAGCAGACAGTAACAGACCGGTAGCAGACAGTAATAGACCTGTAGCAGATAGTAACAGACCTGTAGCAGACAGTAACAGACCTGTAGCAGACCAGTAACAGACCTGTAGCAGACCAGTAACAGACCTGTAGCAGACAGTAACAGACCCTTTAGCAGACCAGTAACAGACCTGTAGCAGACAGTAACAGACCTGTGGCAGACCAGTAACAGACCTGTAGCATACAGTAACAGACCTGTAGCAGACCAGTAACAGACTTTTAGCAGACAGTAACAGACCTGTAGCAGACCTGTAACAGACCTGTAGCAGACCAGTAACAGACTTGTAGCAGACAGTAACAGACCTGTGGCAGACCAGTAACAGACCTGTAGCATACAGTAACAGACCTGTAGCAGACCAGTAACAGACTTTTAGCAGACAGTAACAGACCTGTAGCAGACCTGTAACAGACCTGTAGCAGACCAGTAACAGACTTGTAGCAGACAGTAACAGACCTGTAGCAGACCAGTAACAGACCTGTAGCAGACCAGTAACAGACCTGTAGCAGACCAGAAACAGACCGGTAGCAGACAGTAATAGACCTGTAGCAGATAGTAACAGACCTGTAGCAGACAGTAACAGACCTGTAGCAGACAGTAACAGACCTGTAGCAGACAGTAACAGACCTGTACCAGACCAGTAACAGACCTGTAGCACACCAGTAACAGACCTGTAGCAGACAGTAACAGACCTGTAGCAGACAGTAACAGACCTGTAGCAGACCAGTAACAGACCTGTAGCAGACAGTAACAGACCTGTAGCAGACCAGTAACAGACTTTTAGCAGACAGTAACAGACCTGTAGCAGACAGTAACAGACCTGTAGCAGACCAGTAACAGACCTGTAACAGACCAGAAACAGACCGGTAGCAGACAGTAATAGACCTGTAGCAGATAGTAACAGACCTGTAGCAGACAGTAACAGACCTGTAGCAGACAGTAACAGACCTGTAGCAGACCAGTAACAGACCTGTAGCAGACCAGTAACAGACCTGTAGCAGACAGTAACAGACCTGTAGCAGACAGTAACAGACTTGTAGCAGACAGTAACAGACCGGTAGCAGACAGTAACAGACCTGTAGCAGATAGTACCAGACCTGTAGCAGACAGTAACAGACCTGTAGCAGACAGTAACAGACCTGTAGCAGACAGTAACAGACCTGTAGCAGACCAGTAACATACTTGTGGCAGACCAGTAACAGACCTGTAGCAGTCCAGTAACAGACTTGTAGCAGACAGTAACAGACCTGTAGCAGACAGTAACAGACCTGTAGCAGACCAGTAACAGACCTGTAGCAGACCAGTAACAGACCTGTAGCAGACCAGTAAGAGACCTGTAGCAGACAGTAACAGACCTGTAGCAGACAGTAACAGACTTGTAGCAGACAGTAACAGACCGGTAGCAGACAGTAAAAGACCTGTAGCAGATAGTAACAGACCTGTAGCAGACAGTAACAGACCTGTAGCAGACCAGTAACAGACCTGTAGCAGACAGTAACAGACCTGTAGCAGACAGTAACAGACCTGTAGCAGACCAGTAACAGACTTGTAGCAGACAGTAACAGACCTGTAGCAGACAGTAACAGACTTGTAGCAGACAGTAACAGACCTGTAGCAGACAGTAACAGACCTGTAGCACACCAGTAACAGACCTGTAGCAGACAGTAACAGACTTGTAGCAGACCTGTATCATACCAGTAACAGACCTGTAGCAGACAGTAACAGACCTGTAGCAGACCAGTAACAGACTTGTAGCAGACAGTAATAGACCTGTAGCAGACAGTAACAGACCTGTAGCAGACAGTAACAGACCTGTACTAGACCAGTAACAGACTTGTAGCAGACAGTAACAGACCTGTAGTAGACAGTAACTGACCTGTAGAAGACCAGTAACAGACTTGTAGCAGACAGTAACAGACCTGTAGCAGACCAGTAACAGACCTGTAGCACACCAGTAACAGACCTGTAGCAGACCAGTAACAGACCTGTAGCAGACCAGTAACAGACCTGTAGCAGACAGTAACAGACCTGTAGCAGACCTGTAGCAGACCAGTAACAGACCTGTAGCAGACAGTAAAAGACCTGTAGCAGACAGTAACAGACCTGTAGCAGACCAGTAACAGACCTGTAGCAGAAAGTAACAGACCTGTAGCAGACCAGTAAACGACTTGTAGCAGACAGTAACAGACCTGTAGCAGACCAGTAACAGACCTGTAGCAGACCAGTAACAGACCTGTAGCAGACCAGAAACAGACCGGTAGCAGACAGTAATAGACCTGTAGCAGATAGTAACAGACCTTTAGCAGACAGTAACAGACCTGTAGCAGACAGTAACAGACCTGTAGCAGACAGTAACAGACCTGTACCAGACCAGTAACAGACCTGTAGCACACCAGTAACAGACCTGTAGCAGACAGTAACAGACCTGTAGCAGACAGTAACAGACCTGTAGCAGACAGTAATAGACCTGTAGCAGACCAGTAACAGACCTGTAGCAGACCAGTAACAGACCTGTAGCAGACAGTAACAGACCTGTAGCAGACCAGTAACAGACCTGTAGCATACAGTAACAGACCTGTAGCAGACCAGTAACAGACTTTTAGCAGACAATAACAGACCTGTAGCAGACAGTAACAGACCTGTAGCAGACCAGTAACAGACCTGTAGCAGACCAGTAACAGACCTGTAACAGACCAGAAACAGACCGGTAGCAGACAGTAATAGACCTGTAGCAGATAGTAACAGACCTGTAGCAGACAGTAACAGACCTGTAGCAGACCAGTAACAGACCTGTAGCAGACCAGTAACAGACCTGTAGCAGACCAGTAACAGACCTGTAGCAGACAGTAACAGACCTGTAGCAGATAGTAACAGACCTGTAGCAGACAGTAACAGACCTGTAGCAGACAGTAACAGACCTGTAGCAGACAGTAACAGACCTGTAGCAGACCAGTAACAGACCTGTAGCAGACAGTAACAGACCTGTAGCAGACCAGTAACAGACTTGTAGCAGACAGTAACAGACCTGTAGCAGACAGTAAAAAATCTGTAGCAGACAGTAACAGACCTGTAGCAGACAGTAACAGACCTGTAGCAGACCAGTAACAGACTTGTAGCAGACAGTAACAGACCTGTAGCAGACAGTAACAGACCTGTAGCAGACAGTAACAGACCTGTAGCAGACAGTAACAGACCTGTAGCAGACCAGTAACATACTTGTGGCAGACCAGTAACAGACCTGTAGCAGTCCAGTAACAGACTTGTAGCAGACAGTAACAGACCTGTAGCAGACAGTAACAGACCTGTAGCAGACCAGTAACAGACCTGTAGCAGACCAGTAACAGACCTGTAGCAGACCAGTAACAGACCTGTAGCAGACAGTAACAGACCTGTAGCAGACAGTAACAGACCTGTAGCACACCAGTAACAGACCTGTAGCAGACAGTAACAGACTTGTAGCAGACAGTAACAGACCTGTAGCAGACAGTAACAGACCTGTAGCACACCAGTAACAGACCTGTAGCAGACAGTAACAGACCTGTAGCAGACCTGTAGCAGACCAGTAACAGACCTGTAGCAGACAGTAACAGACCTGTAGCAGACCAGTAACAGACTTGTAGCAGACAGTAACAGACCTGTAGCAGACAGTAACAGACCTGTAGCAGACAGTAACAGACCTGTAGCAGACAGTAACAGACCTGTAGCAGACAGTAACAGACCTGTAGAAGACAGTAACAGACCTGTAGCAGACCAGTAACAGACCTGTAGCAGACCAGTAACAGACCTGTAACAGACCAGGAACAGACCGGTAGCAGACAGTAATAGACCTGTAGCAGATAGTAACAGACCTGTAGCAGACAGTAACAGACCTGTAGCAGACCAGTAACAGACCTGTAGCAGACCAGTAACAGACCTGTAGCAGACCAGTAACAGACCTGTAGCAGACAGTAACAGACTTGTAGCAGACAGTAACAGACCGGTAGCAGACAGTAATAGACCTGTAGCAGATAGTAACAGACCTGTAGCAGACAGTAACAGACCTGTAGCAGACAGTAAAAGACCTGTAGCAGACAGTAACAGACCTGTAGCAGACCAGTAACAGACCTGTAGCAGACAGTAACAGACCTGTAGCACACCAGTAACAGACCTGTAGCAGACAGTAACAGACCTGTAGCAGACCTGTAGCAGACCAGTAACAGACCTGTAGCAGACAGTAACAGACCTGTAGCAGACCAGTAACAGACTTGTAGCAGACAGTAATAGACCTGTAGCAGACCAGTAACAGACCTGTAGCAGACAGTAACAGACCTGTACTAGACCAGTAACAGACTTGTAGCAGACAGTAACAGACCTGTAGTAGACAGTAACTGACCTGTAGCAGACCAGTAACAGACTTGTAGGAGACAGTAACAGACCTGTAGCAGACCAGTAACAGACCTGTAGCACACCAGTAACAGACCTGTAGCAGACAGTAACAGACCTGTAGCAGACCTGTAGCAGACCAGTAACAGACCTGTAGCAGACAGTAAAAGACATGTAGCAGACAGTAACAGACCTGTAGCAGACCAGTAACAGACCTGTAGCAGAAAGTAACAGACCTGTAGCAGACAGTAACAGACCTATAGCACACCAGTAACAGACCTGTAGCAGACAGTAACAGACCTGTAGCAGACCTGTAGCAGACCAGTAACAGACCTGTAGCAGACAGTAATAGACCTGTAGCAGATAGTAACAGACCTGTAGCAGATAGTAACAGACCTGTAGCAGACCAGTAACAGACCTGTAGCAGACAGTAACAGACCTGTAGCAGACCAGTAACAGACTTGTAGCAGACAGTAACAGACCTGTAGCAGACAGTAACAGACCTGTAGCAGACAGTAACAGACCTGTAGCAGACCAGTAACAGACTTGTAGCAGACAGTAACAGACCTGTAGCAGACCAGTAACAGACCTGTAGCAGACCAGTAACAGACTTGTAGCAGACCAGTAACAGACCTGTAGCAGACAGTAATAGCCCTGTAGCAGACAGTAATAGACCTGTAGCAGACAGTAACAGACCTGTAGCAGACAGTAACAGACCTATAGCAGACCAGTAACAGACCTGTAGCAGACAGTAACAGACCTGTAACAGACCAGTAACAGACTTTTAGCAGACCTGTAGCAGACCAGTAACAGACCTGTAGCAGACAGTAACAGACCTGTAGCAGACAGTAACAGACCTGTAGCAGACAGTAACAGACCTGTACCAGACCAGTAACAGACCTGTAGCAGACTGTAACAGACCTGTAGCAGACCAGTAAACGACTTGTAGCAGACAGTAACAGACCTGTAGCAGACCAGTAACAGACCTGTAGCAGAAGTAATAGACCTGTAGCAGATAGTAACAGACCTGTAGCAGACAGTAACAGACCTGTAGCAGAGCAGTAACAGACCTGTAGCAGACAGTAACAGACCTGGAGCAGACCAGTAACAGACCTGTAGCAGACCAGTAACAGACCTGTAGCAGACAGTAATAGACCTGTAGCAGACAGTAACAGACCTGTAGCAGAAGTAACAGACCTGTAGCAGACCAGTAACAGACCTGTAGCAGACAGTAACAGACCTGTAGCAGACCAGTAACAGACCTGTAGCAGACAGTAAAAGACCTGTAGCAGACAGTAACAGACCTGTAGCAGACCAGTAACAGACCTGTAGCATACAGTAACAGACCTGTAGCAGACCAGTAACAGACTTTTAGCAGACCAGTAACAGACCTGTAGCAAACAGTAACAGACCTGTAGCAGACCAGTAACAGACCTGTAGCAGACCAGTAACAGACCTGTAGCAGACCAGAAACAGACCGGTAGCAGACAGTAATAGACCTGTAGCAGATAGTAACAGACCTGTAGCAGACAGTAACAGACCTGTAGCAGACAGTAACAGACCTGTAGCAGACAGTAACAGACCTGTAGCAGACCAGTAACAGACCTGTAGCACACCAGTAACAGACCTGTAGCAGACAGTAACAGACCTGTAGCAGACAGTAACAGACCTGTAGCAGACAGTAATAGACCTGTAGCAGACCAGTAACAGACCTGTAGCAGACCAGTAACAGACCTGTAGCAGACAGTAACAGACCTGTAGCAGACCAGTAACAGACTTGTAGCAGACAGTAACAGACCTGTAGCAGACAGTAAAAAATCTGTAGCAGACAGTAACAGACCTGTAGCAGACAGTAACAGACCTGTAGCAGACCAGTAACAGACTTGTAGCAGACAATAACAGACCTGTAGCAGACAGTAACAGACCTGTAGCAGACAGTAACAGACCTGTAGCAGACAGTAACAGACCTGTAGCAGACCATTAACATACTTGTGGCAGACCAGTAACAGACCTGTAGCAGTCCAGTAACAGACTTGTAGCAGACAGTAACAGACCTGTAGCAGACAGTAACAGACCTGTAGCAGACAGTAACAGACTTGTAGCAGACCAGTAACAGACCTGTAGCAGACCAGTAACAGACCTGTAGCAGACCAGTAACAGACCTGTAGCAGACAGTAACAGACCTGTAGCAGACAGTGACAGACTTGTAGCAGACAGTAACAGACCGGTAGCAGACAGTAATAGACCTGTAGCAGATAGTAACAGACCTGTAGCATACAGTAACAGACCTGTAGCAGACCAGTAACAGACTTTTAGCAGACAGTAACAGACCTGTAGCAGACTTGTAACAGACCTGTAGCAGACCAGTAACAGACTTGTAGCAGACAGTAACAGACCTGTAGCAGACCAGTAACAGACCTGTAGCAGACCAGTAACAGACCTGTAGCAGACCAGAAACAGACCGGTAGCAGACAGTAATAGACCTGTAGCAGATAGTAACAGACCTGTAGCAGACAGTAACAGACCTGTAGCAGACAGTAACAGACCTGTAGCAGACAGTAACAGACCTGTACCAGACCAGTAACAGACCTGTAGCACACCAGTAACAGACCTGTAGCAGACAGTAACAGACCTGTAGCAGACAGTAACAGACCTGTAGCAGACCAGTAACAGACCTGTAGCAGACAGTAACAGACCTGTAGCAGACCAGTAACAGACTTTTAGCAGACAGTAACAGACCTGTAGCAGACAGTAACAGACCTGTAGCAGACCAGTAACAGACCTGTAACAGACCAGAAACAGACCGGTAGCAGACAGTAATAGACCTGTAGCAGATAGTAACAGACCTGTAGCAGACAGTAACAGACCTGTAGCAGACAGTAACAGACCTGTAGCAGACCAGTAACAGACCTGTAGCAGACCAGTAACAGACCTGTAGCAGACAGTAACAGACCTGTAGCAGACAGTAACAGACTTGTAGCAGACAGTAACAGACCGGTAGCAGACAGTAACAGACCTGTAGCAGATAGTACCAGACCTGTAGCAGACAGTAACAGACCTGTAGCAGACAGTAACAGACCTGTAGCAGACAGTAACAGACCTGTAGCAGACAGTAACAGACCTGTAGCAGACCAGTAACATACTTGTGGCAGACCAGTAACAGACCTGTAGCAGTCCAGTAACAGACTTGTAGCAGACAGTAACAGACCTGTAGCAGACAGTAACAGACCTGTAGCAGACCAGTAACAGACCTGTAGCAGACCAGTAACAGACCTGTAGCAGACCAGTAACAGACCTGTAGCAGACAGTAACAGACCTGTAGCAGACAGTAACAGACTTGTAGCAGACAGTAACAGACCGGTAGCAGACAGTAAAAGACCTGTAGCAGATAGTAACAGACCTGTAGCAGACAGTAACAGACCTGTAGCAGACCAGTAACAGACCTGTAGCAGACAGTAACAGACCTGTAGCAGACAGTAACAGACCTGTAGCAGACCAGTAACAGACTTGTAGCAGACAGTAACAGACCTGTAGCAGACAGTAACAGACTTGTAGCAGACAGTAACAGACCTGTAGCAGACAGTAACAGACCTGTAGCACACCAGTAACAGACCTGTAGCAGACAGTAACAGACCTGTAGCAGACCTGTAGCATACCAGTAACAGACCTGTAGCAGACAGTAACAGACCTGTAGCAGACCAGTAACAGACTTGTAGCAGACAGTAATAGACCTGTAGCAGACAGTAACAGACCTGTAGCAGACAGTAACAGACCTGTACTAGACCAGTAACAGACTTGTAGCAGACAGTAACAGACCTGTAGTAGACAGTAACTGACCTGTAGAAGACCAGTAACAGACTTGTAGCAGACAGTAACAGACCTGTAGCAGACCAGTAACAGACCTGTAGCACACCAGTAACAGACCTGTAGCAGACCAGTAACAGACCTGGAGCAGACCAGTAACAGACCTGTAGCAGACAGTAACAGACCTGTAGCAGACCAGTAACAGACCTGTAGCAGACAGTAAAAGACCTGTAGCAGACAGTAACAGACCTGTAGCAGACCAGTAACAGACCTGTAGCAGAAAGTAACAGACCTGTAGCAGACCAGTAAACGACTTGTAGCAGACAGTAACAGACCTGTAGCAGACCAGTAACAGACCTGTAGCAGACCAGTAACAGACCTGTAGCAGACAGTAATAGACCTGTAGCAGACAGTAACAGACCTGTAGCAGAAGTAACAGACCTGTAGCAGACCAGTAACAGACCTGTAGCAGACAGTAACAGACCTGTAGCAGACCAGTAACAGACCTGTAGCAGACAGTAAAAGACCTGTAGCAGACAGTAACAGACCTGTAGCAGACCAGTAACAGACCTGTAGCAGACCAGTAACAGACCTGTAGCATACAGTAACAGACCTGTAGCAGACCAGTAACAGACTTTTAGCAGACAGTAACAGACCTGTAGCAGACAGTAACAGACCTGTAGCAGACCAGTAACAGACCTGTAGCAGACCAGAAACAGACCGGTAGCAGACAGTAATAGACCTGTAGCAGACAGTAACAGACCTGTAGCACACCAGTAACAGACCTGTAGCAGACAGTAACAGACCTGTAGCAGACCAGAAACAGACCTGTAGCAGACAGTAACAGACCTGTAGCAGACAGTAACAGACCTGTAGCACACCAGTAACAGACCTGTAGCAGACAGTAACAGACCTGTAGCAGACCTGTAGCATACCAGTAACAGACCTGTAGCAGACAGTAACAGACCTGTAGCAGACCAGTAACAGACTTGTAGCAGACAGTAATAGACCTGTAGCAGACAGTAACAGACCTGTAGCAGACAGTAACAGACCTGTACTAGACCAGTAACAGACTTGTAGCAGACAGTAACAGACCTGTAGTAGACAGTAACTGACCTGTAGAAGACCAGTAACAGACTTGTAGCAGACAGTAACAGACCTGTAGCAGACCAGTAACAGACCTGTAGCACACCAGTAACAGACCTGTAGCAGACCAGTAACAGACCTGGAGCAGACCAGTAACAGACCTGTAGCAGACAGTAACAGACCTGTAGCAGACCAGTAACAGACCTGTAGCAGACAGTAAAAGACCTGTAGCAGACAGTAACAGACCTGTAGCAGACCAGTAACAGACCTGTAGCAGAAAGTAACAGACCTGTAGCAGACCAGTAACAGACCTGTAGCAGACCAGTAACAGACCTGTAACAGACCAGAAACAGACCGGTAGCAGACAGTAACAGACCTGTAGCAGACCTGTAGCAGACCAGTAACAGACCTGTAGCAGACAGTAACAGACCTGTAGCAGACCAGTAACAGACTTGTAGCAGACAGTAACAGACCTGTAGCAGACAGTAACAGACCTGTAGCAGACAGTAACAGACCTGTACTAGACCAGTAACAGACTTGTAGCAGGCAATAACAGACCTGTAGTAGACAGTAACAGACCTGTAGCAGACCAGTAACAGACCTGTAACAGACCAGAAACAGACCGGTAGCAGACAGTAATAGACCTGTAGCAGATAGTAACAGACCTGTAGCAGACAGTAACAGACCTGTAGCAGACCAGTAACAGACCTGTAGCAGACCAGTAACAGACCTGTAGCAGACCAGTAACAGACCTGTAGCAGACAGTAACAGACCTGTAGCAGATAGTAACAGACCTGTAGCAGACAGTAACAGACCTGTAGCAGACAGTAACAGACCTGTAGCAGACAGTAACAGACCTGTAGCAGACCAGTAACAGACCTGTAGCAGACCAGTAACAGACTTGTAGCAGACAGTAACAGACCGGTAGCAGACAGTAAAAAATCTGTAGCAGACAGTAACAGACCTGTAGCAGACAGTAACAGACCTGTAGCAGACCAGTTACAGACTTGTAGCAGACAGTAACAGACCTGTAGCAGACAGTAACAGACCTGTAGCAGACAGTAACAGACCTGTAGCAGACAGTAACAGACCTGTAGCAGACCAGTAACATACTTGTGGCAGACCAGTAACAGACCTGTAGCAGTCCAGTAACAGACTTGTAGCAGACAGTAACAGACCTGTAGCAGACCAGTAACAGACCTGTAGCAGACCAGTAACAGACCTGTAGCAGACCAGTAACAGACCTGTAGCAGACAGTAACAGACCTGTAGCAGACAGTAACAGACCTGTAGCACACCAGTAACAGACCTGTAGCAGACAGTAACAGACTTGTAGCAGACAGTAACAGACCTGTAGCAGACAGTAACAGACCTGTAGCACACCAGTAACAGACCTGTAGCAGACAGTAACAGACCTGTAGCAGACCTGTAGCAGACCAGTAACAGACCTGTAGCAGACAGTAACAGACCTGTAGCAGACCAGTAACAGACTTGTAGCAGACAGTAACAGACCTGTAGCAGACAGTAACAGACCTGTAGCAGACAGTAACAGACCTGTACTAGACCAGTAACAGACTTGTAGCAGGCAATAACAGACCTGTAGTAGACAGTAACAGACCTGTAGCAGACCAGTAACAGACTTGTAGCAGACAGTAACAGACCTGTAGCACACCAGTAACAGACCTGTAGCAGACAGTAACAGACCTGTAGCAGACAGTAACAGACCTGTAGCAGACCAGTAACAGACTTGTAGCAGACAGTAACAGACCTGTAGCAGAACAGTAACAGACCTGTAGCAGACCAGTAACAGACCTGTAGCAGACCAGTAACAGACCTGTAGCAGACAGTAATAGACCTGTAGCAGACAGTAACAGACCTGTAGCAGAAGTAACAGACCTGTAGCAGACCAGTAACAGACCTGTAGCAGACAGTAACAGACCTGTAGCAGACCAGTAACAGACCTGTAGCAGACAGTAAAAGACCTGTAGCAGACAGTAACAGACCTGTAGCAGACCAGTAACAGACCTGTAGCAGACAGTAACAGACCTGTAGCAGACCAGAAACAGACCGGTAGCAGACAGTAATAGACCTGTAGCAGATAGTAACAGACCTGTAGCAGACAGTAACAGACCTGTAGCAGACAGTAACAGACCTGTAGCAGACAGTAACAGACCTGTACCAGACCAGTAACAGACCTGTAGCACACCAGTAACAGACCTGTAGCAGACAGTAACAGACCTGTAGCAGACAGTAACAGACCTGTAGCAGACAGTAACAGACCTGTAGCAGACAGTAATAGACCTGTAGCATACCAGTAACAGACCTGTAGCAGACCAGTAACAGACTTGTAGCAGACAGTAACAGACCTGTAGCAGACCAGTAACAGACCTGTAGCAGACCAGTAACAGACTTGTAGCAGACCAGTAACAGACCTGTAGCAGACAGTAATAGCCCTGTAGCAGACAGTAACAGACCTGTAGCAGACAGTAACAGACCTGTAGCAGACAGTAACAGACCTGTAGCAGACCAGTAACAGACCTGTAGCAGACCAGTAACAGACCTGTAGCAGACCAGTAACAGACCTGTAGCAGACAGTAACAGACCTGTAGCAGACAGTGACAGACTTGTAGCAGACAGTAACAGACCGGTAGCAGACAGTAATAGACCTGTAGCAGATAGTAACAGACCTGTAGCAGACAGTAACAGACCTGTAGCAGACCAGTAACAGACCTGTAGCAGACCAGTAACAGACCTGTAGCAGACAGTAACAGACCCTTTAGCAGACCAGTAACAGACCTGTAGCAGACAGTAACAGACCTGTGGCAGACCAGTAACAGACCTGTAGCATACAGTAACAGACCTGTAGCAGACCAGTAACAGACTTTTAGCAGACAGTAACAGACCTGTAGCAGACAGTAACAGACCTGTAGCAGACCAGTAACAGACCTGTAGCAGACCAGTAACAGACCTGTAGCAGACCAGAAACAGACCGGTAGCAGACAGTAATAGACCTGTAGCAGATAGTAATAGACCTGTAGCAGACAGTAACAGACCTGTAGCAGACAGTAACAGACCTGTAGCAGACAGTAACAGACCTGTACCAGACCAGTAACAGACCTGTAGCACACCAGTAACAGACCTGTTGCAGACAGTAACAGACCTGTAGCAGACAGTAACAGACCTGTAGCAGACCAGTAACAGACCTGTAGCATACAGTAACAGACCTGTAGCAGACAGTAACAGACCTGTAGCAGACCAGTAACATACTTGTGGCAGACCAGTAACAGACCTGTAGCAGTCCAGTAACAGACTTGTAGCAGACAGTAACAGACCTGTAGCAGACAGTAACAGACCTGTAGCAGACCAGTAACAGACCTGTAGCAGACCAGTAACAGACCTGTAGCAGACCAGTAACAGACCTGTAGCAGACAGTAACAGACCTGTAGCAGACAGTAACAGACTTGTAGCAGACAGTAACAGACCGGTAGCAGACAGTAAAAGACCTGTAGCAGATAGTAACAGACCTGTAGCAGACAGTAACAGACCTGTAGCAGACCAGTAACAGACCTGTAGCAGACAGTAACAGACCTGTAGCAGACAGTAACAGACCTGTAGCAGACCAGTAACAGACTTGTAGCAGACAGTAACAGACCTGTAGCAGACAGTAACAGACTTGTAGCAGACAGTAACAGACCTGTAGCAGACAGTAACAGACCTGTAGCACACCAGTAACAGACCTGTAGCAGACAGTAACAGACCTGTAGCAGACCTGTAGCATACCAGTAACAGACCTGTAGCAGACAGTAACAGACCTGTAGCAGACCAGTAACAGACTTGTAGCAGACAGTAATAGACCTGTAGCAGACAGTAACAGACCTGTAGCAGACAGTAACAGACCTGTACTAGACCAGTAACAGACTTGTAGCAGACAGTAACAGACCTGTAGTAGACAGTAACTGACCTGTAGAAGACCAGTAACAGACTTGTAGCAGACAGTAACAGACCTGTAGCAGACCAGTAACAGACCTGTAGCACACCAGTAACAGACCTGTAGCAGACCAGTAACAGACCTGGAGCAGACCAGTAACAGACCTGTAGCAGACAGTAACAGACCTGTAGCAGACCAGTAACAGACCTGTAGCAGACAGTAAAAGACCTGTAGCAGACAGTAACAGACCTGTAGCAGACCAGTAACAGACCTGTAGCAGAAAGTAACAGACCTGTAGCAGACCAGTAAACGACTTGTAGCAGACAGTAACAGACCTGTAGCAGACCAGTAACAGACCTGTAGCAGACCAGTAACAGACCTGTAGCAGACAGTAATAGACCTGTAGCAGACAGTAACAGACCTGTAGCAGAAGTAACAGACCTGTAGCAGACCAGTAACAGACCTGTAGCAGACAGTAACAGACCTGTAGCAGACCAGTAACAGACCTGTAGCAGACAGTAAAAGACCTGTAGCAGACAGTAACAGACCTGTAGCAGACCAGTAACAGACCTGTAGCAGACCAGTAACAGACCTGTAGCATACAGTAACAGACCTGTAGCAGACCAGTAACAGACTTTTAGCAGACAGTAACAGACCTGTAGCAGACAGTAACAGACCTGTAGCAGACCAGTAACAGACCTGTAGCAGACCAGAAACAGACCGGTAGCAGACAGTAATAGACCTGTAGCAGACAGTAACAGACCTGTAGCACACCAGTAACAGACCTGTAGCAGACAGTAACAGACCTGTAGCAGACCAGAAACAGACCTGTAGCAGACAGTAACAGACCTGTAGCAGACAGTAACAGACCTGTAGCACACCAGTAACAGACCTGTAGCAGACAGTAACAGACCTGTAGCAGACCTGTAGCATACCAGTAACAGACCTGTAGCAGACAGTAACAGACCTGTAGCAGACCAGTAACAGACTTGTAGCAGACAGTAATAGACCTGTAGCAGACAGTAACAGACCTGTAGCAGACAGTAACAGACCTGTACTAGACCAGTAACAGACTTGTAGCAGACAGTAACAGACCTGTAGTAGACAGTAACTGACCTGTAGAAGACCAGTAACAGACTTGTAGCAGACAGTAACAGACCTGTAGCAGACCAGTAACAGACCTGTAGCACACCAGTAACAGACCTGTAGCAGACCAGTAACAGACCTGGAGCAGACCAGTAACAGACCTGTAGCAGACAGTAACAGACCTGTAGCAGACCAGTAACAGACCTGTAGCAGACAGTAAAAGACCTGTAGCAGACAGTAACAGACCTGTAGCAGACCAGTAACAGACCTGTAGCAGAAAGTAACAGACCTGTAGCAGACCAGTAAACGACTTGTAGCAGACAGTAACAGACCTGTAGCAGACCAGTAACAGACCTGTAGCAGACCAGTAACAGACCTGTAGCAGACAGTAATAGACCTGTAGCAGACAGTAACAGACCTGTAGCAGAAGTAACAGACCTGTAGCAGACCAGTAACAGACCTGTAGCAGACAGTAACAGACCTGTAGCAGACCAGTAACAGACCTGTAGCAGACAGTAAAAGACCTGTAGCAGACAGTAACAGACCTGTAGCAGACCAGTAACAGACCTGTAGCAGACCAGTAACAGACCTGTAGCATACAGTAACAGACCTGTAGCAGACCAGTAACAGACTTTTAGCAGACAGTAACAGACCTGTAGCAGACAGTAACAGACCTGTAGCAGACCAGTAACAGACCTGTAGCAGACCAGTAACAGACCTGTAGCAGACCAGAAACAGACCGGTAGCAGACAGTAATAGACCTGTAGCAGATAGTAACAGACCTGTAGCAGACAGTAACAGACCTGTAGCAGACAGTAACAGACCTGTAGCAGACAGTAACAGACCTGTACCAGACCAGTAACAGACCTGTAGCACACCAGTAACAGACCTGTAGCAGACAGTAACAGACCTGTAGCAGACAGTAACAGACCTGTAGCAGACAGTAATAGACCTGTAGCAGACCAGTAACAGACCTGTAGCAGACCAGTAACAGACCTGTAGCAGACCAGTAACAGACCTGTAGCATACAGTAACAGACCTGTAGCAGACCAGTAACAGACCTGTAGCAGACCAGTAACAGACCTGTAGCAGACCAGTAACAGACCTGTAGCAGACAGTAACAGACCTGTAGCAGACCAGTAACAGACCTGTAGCAGACCAGTAACAGACCTGTAACAGACCAGAAACAGACCGGTAGCAGACAGTAACAGACCTGTAGCAGACCTGTAGCAGACCAGTAACAGACCTGTAGCAGACAGTAACAGACCTGTAGCAGACCAGTAACAGACTTGTAGCAGACAGTAACAGACCTGTAGCAGACAGTAACAGACCTGTAGCAGACAGTAACAGACCTGTACTAGACCAGTAACAGACTTGTAGCAGGCAATAACAGACCTGTAGTAGACAGTAACAGACCTGTAGCAGACCAGTAACAGACCTGTAACAGACCAGAAACAGACCGGTAGCAGACAGTAATAGACCTGTAGCAGATAGTAACAGACCTGTAGCAGACAGTAACAGACCTGTAGCAGACCAGTAACAGACCTGTAGCAGACCAGTAACAGACCTGTAGCAGACCAGTAACAGACCTGTAGCAGACAGTAACAGACCTGTAGCAGATAGTAACAGACCTGTAGCAGACAGTAACAGACCTGTAGCAGACAGTAACAGACCTGTAGCAGACAGTAACAGACCTGTAGCAGACCAGTAACAGACCTGTAGCAGACAGTAACAGACCTGTAGCAGACCAGTAACAGACTTGTAGCAGACAGTAACAGACCGGTAGCAGACAGTAAAAAATCTGTAGCAGACAGTAACAGACCTGTAGCAGACAGTAACAGACCTGTAGCAGACCAGTAACAGACTTGTAGCAGACAGTAACAGACCTGTAGCAGACAGTAACAGACCTGTAGCAGACAGTAACAGACCTGTAGCAGACAGTAACAGACCTGTAGCAGACCAGTAACATACTTGTGGCAGACCAGTAACAGACCTGTAGCAGTCCAGTAACAGACTTGTAGCAGACAGTAACAGACCTGTAGCAGACCAGTAACAGACCTGTAGCAGACCAGTAACAGACCTGTAGCAGACCAGTAACAGACCTGTAGCAGACAGTAACAGACCTGTAGCAGACAGTAACAGACCTGTAGCACACCAGTAACAGACCTGTAGCAGACAGTAACAGACTTGTAGCAGACAGTAACAGACCTGTAGCAGACAGTAACAGACCTGTAGCACACCAGTAACAGACCTGTAGCAGACAGTAACAGACCTGTAGCAGACCTGTAGCAGACCAGTAACAGACCTGTAGCAGACAGTAACAGACCTGTAGCAGACCAGTAACAGACTTGTAGCAGACAGTAACAGACCTGTAGCAGACAGTAACAGACCTGTAGCAGACAGTAACAGACCTGTACTAGACCAGTAACAGACTTGTAGCAGGCAATAACAGACCTGTAGTAGACAGTAACAGACCTGTAGCAGACCAGTAACAGACTTGTAGCAGACAGTAACAGACCTGTAGCACACCAGTAACAGACCTGTAGCAGACAGTAACAGACCTGTAGCAGACAGTAACAGACCTGTAGCAGACCAGTAACAGACTTGTAGCAGACAGTAACAGACCTGTAGCAGAACAGTAACAGACCTGTAGCAGACCAGTAACAGACCTGTAGCAGACCAGTAACAGACCTGTAGCAGACAGTAATAGACCTGTAGCAGACAGTAACAGACCTGTAGCAGAAGTAACAGACCTGTAGCAGACCAGTAACAGACCTGTAGCAGACAGTAACAGACCTGTAGCAGACCAGTAACAGACCTGTAGCAGACAGTAAAAGACCTGTAGCAGACAGTAACAGACCTGTAGCAGACCAGTAACAGACCTGTAGCAGACAGTAACAGACCTGTAGCAGACCAGAAACAGACCGGTAGCAGACAGTAATAGACCTGTAGCAGATAGTAACAGACCTGTAGCAGACAGTAACAGACCTGTAGCAGACAGTAACAGACCTGTAGCAGACAGTAACAGACCTGTACCAGACCAGTAACAGACCTGTAGCACACCAGTAACAGACCTGTAGCAGACAGTAACAGACCTGTAGCAGACAGTAACAGACCTGTAGCAGACAGTAACAGACCTGTAGCAGACAGTAATAGACCTGTAGCATACCAGTAACAGACCTGTAGCAGACCAGTAACAGACTTGTAGCAGACAGTAACAGACCTGTAGCAGACCAGTAACAGACCTGTAGCAGACCAGTAACAGACTTGTAGCAGACCAGTAACAGACCTGTAGCAGACAGTAATAGCCCTGTAGCAGACAGTAACAGACCTGTAGCAGACAGTAACAGACCTGTAGCAGACAGTAACAGACCTGTAGCAGACCAGTAACAGACCTGTAGCAGACCAGTAACAGACCTGTAGCAGACCAGTAACAGACCTGTAGCAGACAGTAACAGACCTGTAGCAGACAGTGACAGACTTGTAGCAGACAGTAACAGACCGGTAGCAGACAGTAATAGACCTGTAGCAGATAGTAACAGACCTGTAGCAGACAGTAACAGACCTGTAGCAGACCAGTAACAGACCTGTAGCAGACCAGTAACAGACCTGTAGCAGACAGTAACAGACCCTTTAGCAGACCAGTAACAGACCTGTAGCAGACAGTAACAGACCTGTGGCAGACCAGTAACAGACCTGTAGCATACAGTAACAGACCTGTAGCAGACCAGTAACAGACTTTTAGCAGACAGTAACAGACCTGTAGCAGACAGTAACAGACCTGTAGCAGACCAGTAACAGACCTGTAGCAGACCAGTAACAGACCTGTAGCAGACCAGAAACAGACCGGTAGCAGACAGTAATAGACCTGTAGCAGATAGTAATAGACCTGTAGCAGACAGTAACAGACCTGTAGCAGACAGTAACAGACCTGTAGCAGACAGTAACAGACCTGTACCAGACCAGTAACAGACCTGTAGCACACCAGTAACAGACCTGTTGCAGACAGTAACAGACCTGTAGCAGACAGTAACAGACCTGTAGCAGACCAGTAACAGACCTGTAGCATACAGTAACAGACCTGTAGCAGACCAGTAACAGACTTTTAGCAGACAGTAACAGACCTGTAGCAGACAGTAACAGACCTGTAGCAGACCAGTAACAGACCTGTAGCAGACCAGAAACAGACCGGTAGCAGACAGTAATAGACCTGTAGCAGATAGTAACAGACCTGTAGCAGACAGTAACAGACCTGTAGCAGACAGTAACAGACCTGTAGCAGACAGTAACAGACCTGTACCAGACCAGTAACAGACCTGTAGCACACCAGTAACAGACCTGTAGCAGACCAGTAACAGACCTGTAGCAGACAGTAACAGACCTGTAGCAGACCAGTAACAGACCTGTAGCATACAGTAACAGACCTGTAGCAGACCAGTAACAGACTTTTAGCAGACAGTAACAGACCTGTAGCAGACAGTAACAGACCTGTAGCAGACCAGTAACAGACCTGTAGCAGACCAGTAACAGACCTGTAACAGACCAGAAACAGACCGGTAGCAGACAGTAATAGACCTGTAGCAGATAGTAACAGAACTGTAGCAGACAGTAACAGACCTGTAGCAGACAGTAACAGACCTGTAGCAGACCAGTAACAGACCTGTAGCAGACCAGTAACAGACCTGTAGCAGACAGTAACAGACCTGTAGCAGACAGTAACAGACTTTTAGCAGACAGTAACAGACCGGTAGCAGACAGTAAAAGACCTGTAGCAGATAGTACCAGACCTGTAGCAGACAGTAACAGACCTGTAGCTGACAGTAACAGACCTGTAGCAGACCAGTAACAGACCTGTAGCAGACAGTAACAGACCTGTAGCAGACCAGTAACAGACCTGTAGCAGACAGTAAAAAATCTGTAGCAGACAGTAACAGACCTGTAGCAGACAGTAACAGACCTGTAGCAGACCAGTAACAGACTTGTAGCAGACAGTAACAGACCTGTAGCAGACAGTAACAGACCTGTAGCAGACAGTAACAGACCTGTAGCAGACAGTAACAGACCTGTAGCAGACAGTAACAGACCTGTAGCAGACAGTAACAGACCTGTACCAGACCAGTAACAGACCTGTAGCACACCAGTAACAGACCTGTAGCAGACCAGTAACAGACCTGTAGCAGACAGTAACAGACCTGTAGCAGACCAGTAACAGACCTGTAGCATACAGTAACAGACCTGTAGCAGACCAGTAACAGACTTTTAGCAGACAGTAACAGACCTGTAGCAGACAGTAACAGACCTGTAGCAGACCAGTAACAGACCTGTAGCAGACCAGTAACAGACCTGTAACAGACCAGAAACAGACCGGTAGCAGACAGTAATAGACCTGTAGCAGATAGTAACAGACCTGTAGCAGACAGTAACAGACCTGTAGCAGACAGTAACAGACCTGTAGCAGACCAGTAACAGACCTGTAGCAGACCAGTAACAGACCTGTAGCAGACAGTAACAGACCTGTAGCAGACAGTAACAGACTTTTAGCAGACAGTAACAGACCGGTAGCAGACAGTAAAAGACCTGTAGCAGATAGTACCAGACCTGTAGCAGACAGTAACAGACCTGTAGCTGACAGTAACAGACCTGTAGCAGACCAGTAACAGACCTGTAGCAGACAGTAACAGACCTGTAGCAGACCAGTAACAGACCTGTAGCAGACAGTAAAAAATCTGTAGCAGACAGTAACAGACCTGTAGCAGACAGTAACAGACCTGTAGCAGACCAGTAACAGACTTGTAGCAGACAGTAACAGACCTGTAGCAGACAGTAACAGACCTGTAGCAGACAGTAACAGACCTGTAGCAGACAGTAACAGACCTGTAGCAGACCAGTAACATACTTGTGGCAGACCAGTAACAGACCTGTAGCAGTCCAGTAACAGACTTGTAGCAGACAGTAACAGACCTGTAGCAGACAGTAACAGACCTGTAGCAGACCAGTAACAGACCTGTAGCAGACCAGTAACAGACCTGTAGCAGACAGTAACAGACCTGTAGCAGACAGTAACAGACTTGTAGCAGACAGTAACAGACCGGTAGCAGACAGTAAAAGACCTGTAGCAGATAGTAACAGACCTGTAGCAGACAGTAACAGACCTGTAGCAGACCAGTAACAGACCTGTAGCAGACAGTAACAGACCTGTAGCAGACAGTAACAGACCTGTAGCAGACCAGTAACAGACTTGTAGCAGACAGTAACAGACCTGTAGCAGACAGTAACAGACTTGTAGCAGACAGTAACAGACCTGTAGCAGACAGTAACAGACTTGTAGCACACCAGTAACAGACCTGTAGCAGACAGTAACAGACCTGTAGCAGACCAGTAGCAGACCAGTAACAGACCTGTAGCAGACAGTAACAGACCTGTAGCAGACCAGTAACAGACTTGTAGCAGACAGTAATAGACCTGTAGCAGACAGTAACAGACCTGTAGCAGACAGTAACAGACCTGTACTAGACCAGTAACAGACTTGTAGCAGACAGTAACAGACCTGTAGTAGACAGTAACTGACCTGTAGCAGACCAGTAACAGACTTGTAGCAGACAGTAACAGACCTGTAGCAGACCAGTAACAGACCTGTAGCACACCAGTAACAGACCTGTAGCAGACAGTAACAGACCTGTAGCAGACCAGTAACAGACCTGTAGCAGACCAGAAACAGACCGGTAGCAGACAGTAATAGACCTGTAGCAGATAGTAACAGACCTGTAGCAGACAGTAACAGACCTGTAGCAGACAGTAACAGACCTGTAGCAGACAGTAACAGACCTGTACCAGACCAGTAACAGACCTGTAGCACACCAGTAACAGACCTGTAGCAGACCAGTAACAGACCTGTAGCAGACAGTAACAGACCTGTAGCAGACCAGTAACAGATCTGTAGCATACAGTAACAGACCTGTAGCAGACCAGTAACAGACTTTTAGCAGACAGTAACAGACCTGTAGCAGACAGTAACAGACCTGTAGCAGACCAGTAACAGACCTGTAGCAGACCAGTAACAGACCTGTAACAGACCAGAAACAGACCGGTAGCAGACAGTAATAGACCTGTAGCAGATAGTAACAGACCTGTAGCAGACAGTAACAGACCTGTAGCAGACAGTAACAGACCTGTAGCAGACCAGTAACAGACCTGTAGCAGACCAGTAACAGACCTGTAGCAGACAGTAACAGACCTGTAGCAGACAGTAACAGACTTTTAGCAGACAGTAACAGACCGGTAGCAGACAGTAACAGACTTGTAGCAGACAGTAACAGACTTGTAGCAGACAGTAACAGACCGGTAGCAGACAGTAAAAGACCTGTAGCAGATAGTAACAGACCTGTAGCAGACAGTAACAGACCTGTAGCAGACCAGTAACAGACCTGTAGCAGACAGTAACAGACCTGTAGCAGACAGTAACAGACCTGTAGCAGACCAGTAACAGACTTGTAGCAGACAGTAACAGACCTGTAGCAGACAGTAACAGACTTGTAGCAGACAGTAACAGACCTGTAGCAGACAGTAACAGACCTGTAGCAGACCAGTAACAGACTTGTAGCAGACAGTAATAGACCTGTAGCAGACAGTAACAGACCTGTAGCAGACAGTAACAGACCTGTACTAGACCAGTAACAGACTTGTAGCAGACAGTAACAGACCTGTAGTAGACAGTAACTGACCTGTAGCAGACCAGTAACAGACTTGTAGCAGACAGTAACAGACCTGTAGCAGACCAGTAACAGACCTGTAGCACACCAGTAACAGACCTGTAGCAGACAGTAACAGACCTGTAGCAGACCAGTAACAGACCTGTAGCAGACCAGAAACAGACCGGTAGCAGACAGTAATAGACCTGTAGCAGATAGTAACAGACCTGTAGCAGACAGTAACAGACCTGTAGCAGACAGTAACAGACCTGTAGCAGACAGTAACAGACCTGTACCAGACCAGTAACAGACCTGTAGCACACCAGTAACAGACCTGTAGCAGACCAGTAACAGACCTGTAGCAGACAGTAACAGACCTGTAGCACACCAGTAACAGACCTGTAGCATACAGTAACAGACCTGTAGCAGACCAGTAACACACTTTTAGCAGACAGTAACAGACCGGTAGCAGACAGTAATAGACCTGTAGCAGATAGTAACAGACCTGTAGCAGACAGTAACAGACCTGTAGCAGACAGTAACAGACCTGTAGCAGACCAGTAACAGACCTGTAGCAGACCAGTAACAGACCTGTAGCAGACAGTAACAGACCTGTAGCAGACAGTAACAGACTTTTAGCAGACAGTAACAGACCGGTAGCAGACAGTAAAAGACCTGTAGCAGACAGTAACAGACCTGTAGCAGACAGTAACAGACCTGTAGCAGACAGTAACAGACCTGTACTAGACCAGTAACAGACTTGTAGCAGACAGTAACAGTCCTGTAGTAGACAGTAACTGACCTGTAGCAGACCAGTAACAGACTTGTAGCAGACAGTAACAGACCTGTAGCAGACCAGTAACAGACCTGTAGCACACCAGTAACAGACCTGTAGCAGACAGTAACAGACCTGTAGCAGACCAGTAACAGACCTGTAGCAGACCAGAAACAGACCGGTAGCAGACAGTAATAGACCTGTAGCAGATAGTAACAGACCTGTAGCAGACAGTACCAGACCTGTAGCAGACAGTAACAGACCTGTAGCAGACAGTAACAGACCTGTACCAGACCAGTAACAGACCTGTAGCACACCAGTAACAGACCTGTAGCAGACCAGTAACAGACCTGTAGCAGACAGTAACAGACCTGTAGCAGACCAGTAACAGACCTGTAGCATACAGTAACAGACCTGTAGCAGACCAGTAACAGACTTTTAGCAGACAGTAACAGACCTGTAGCAGACAGTAACAGACCTGTAGCAGACCAGTAACAGACCTGTAGCAGACCAGTAACAGACCTGTAACAGACCAGAAACAGACCGGTAGCAGACAGTAATAGACCTGTAGCAGATAGTAACAGACCTGTAGCAGACAGTAACAGACCTGTAGCAGACAGTAACAGACCTGTAGCAGACCAGTAACAGACCTGTAGCAGACCAGTAACAGACCTGTAGCAGACAGTAACAGACCTGTAGCAGACAGTAACAGACTTTTAGCAGACAGTAACAGACCGGTAGCAGACAGTAAAAGACCTGTAGCAGATAGTACCAGACCTGTAGCAGACAGTAACAGACCTGTAGCAGACAGTAACAGACCTGTACCAGACCAGTAACAGACCTGTAGCACACCAGTAACAGACCTGTAGCAGACCAGTAACAGACCTGTAGCAGACAGTAACAGACCTGTAGCAGACCAGTAACAGACCTGTAGCATACAGTAACAGACCTGTAGCAGACCAGTAACAGACTTTTAGCAGACAGTAACAGACCTGTAGCAGACAGTAACAGACCTGTAGCAGACCAGTAACAGACCTGTAGCAGACCAGTAACAGACCTGTAACAGACCAGAAACAGACCGGTAGCAGACAGTAATAGACCTGTAGCAGATAGTAACAGACCTGTAGCAGACAGTAACAGACCTGTAGCAGACAGTAACAGACCTGTAGCAGACCAGTAACAGACCTGTAGCAGACCAGTAACAGACCTGTAGCAGACAGTAACAGACTTTTAGCAGACAGTAACAGACCGGTAGCAGACAGTAAAAGACCTGTAGCAGATAGTACCAGACCTGTAGCAGACAGTAACAGACCTGTAGCAGACAGTAACAGACCTGTAGCAGACCAGTAACAGACCTGTAGCAGACAGTAACAGACCTGTAGCAGACCAGTAACAGACCTGTAGCAGACAGTAAAAAATCTGTAGCAGACAGTAACAGACTTGTAGCAGACAGTAACAGACCTGTAGCAGACCAGTAACAGACTTGTAGCAGACAGTAACAGACCTGTAGCAGACAGTAACAGACCTGTAGCAGACAGTAACAGACCTGTAGCAGACAGTAACAGACCTGTAGCAGACCAGTAACATACTTGTGGCAGACCAGTAACAGACCTGTAGCAGTCCAGTAACAGACTTGTAGCAGACAGTAACAGACCTGTAGCAGACAGTAACAGACCTGTAGCAGACCAGTAACATACTTGTGGCAGACCAGTAACAGACCTGTAGCAGTCCAGTAACAGACTTGTAGCAGACAGTAACAGACCTGTAGCAGACAGTAACAGACCTGTAGCAGACAGTAACAGACCTGTAGCAGACCAGTAACATACTTGTGGCAGACCAGTAACAGACCTGTAGCAGTCCAGTAACAGACTTGTAGCAGACAGTAACAGACCTGTAGCAGACAGTAACAGACCTGTAGCAGACCAGTAACAGACCTGTAGCAGACCAGTAACAGACCTGTAGCAGACCAGTAACAGACCTGTAGCAGACAGTAACAGACCTGTAGCAGACAGTAACAGACTTGTAGCAGACAGTAACAGACCGGTAGCAGACAGTAAAAGACCTGTAGCAGATAGTAACAGACCTGTAGCAGACAGTAACAGACCTGTAGAAGACCAGTAACAGACCTGTAGCAGACAGTAACAGACCTGTAGCAGACAGTAACAGACCTGTAGCAGACCAGTAACAGACTTGTAGCAGACAGTAACAGACCTGTAGCAGACAGTAACAGACTTGTAGCAGACAGTAACAGACCTGTAGCAGACAGTAACAGACTTGTAGCACACCAGTAACAGACCTGTAGCAGACAGTAACAGACCTGTAGCAGACCAGTAGCAGACCAGTAACAGACCTGTAGCAGACAGTAACAGACCTGTAGCAGACCAGTAACAGACTTGTAGCAGACAGTAATAGACCTGTAGCAGACAGTAACAGACCTGTAGCAGACAGTAACAGACCTGTACTAGACCAGTAACAGACTTGTAGCAGACAGTAACAGACCTGTAGTAGACAGTAACTGACCTGTAGCAGACCAGTAACAGACTTGTAGCAGACAGTAACAGACCTGTAGCAGACCAGTAACAGACCTGTAGCACACCAGTAACAGACCTGTAGCAGACAGTAACAGACCTGTAGCAGACCTGTAGCAGATAGTAACAGACCTGTAGCAGACCAGTAACAGACTTGTAGCAGACAGTAACAGACCTGTAGCAGACCAGTAACAGACCTGTAGCAGACCAGTAACAGACTTGTAGCAGACCAGTAACAGACCTGTAGCAGACAGTAATAGCCCTGTAGCAGACAGTAATAGACCTGTAGCAGACAGTAACAGACCTGTAGCAGACAGTAACAGACCTATAGCAGACCAGTAACAGACCTGTAGCAGACAGTAACAGACCTGTAACAGACCAGTAACAGACTTTTAGCAGACCTGTAGCAGACCAGTAACAGACCTGTAGCAGACAGTAACAGACCTGTAGCAGACAGTAACAGACCTGTAGCAGACAGTAACAGACCTGTACCAGACCAGTAACAGACCTGTAGCAGACAGTAACAGACCTGTAGCAGACCAGTAAACGACTTGTAGCAGACAGTAACAGACCTGTAGCAGACCAGTAAAAGACCTGTAGCAGACCAGTAACAGACCTGTAGCAGACCAGTAACAGACCTGTAGCAGACAGTAATAGACCTGTAGCAGACAGTAACAGACCTGTAGCAGAAGTAACAGACCTGTAGCAGACCAGTAACAGACCTGTAGCAGACAGTAACAGACCTGTAGCAGACCAGTAACAGACCTGTAGCAGACAGTAAAAGACCTGTAGCAGACAGTAACAGACCTGTAGCAGACCAGTAACAGACCTGTAGCAGACCAGTAACAGACCTGTAGCATACAGTAACAGACCTGTAGCAGACCAGTAACAGACTTTTAGCAGACAGTAACAGACCTGTAGCAGACAGTAATAGACCTGTAGCAGACCAGTAACAGACCTGTAGCAGACAGTAACAGACCTGTAGCAGACCAGTAACAGACCTGTAGCATACAGTAACAGACCTGTAGCAGACCAGTAACAGACTTTTAGCAGACAATAACAGACCTGTAGCAGACAGTAACAGACCTGTAGCAGACAGTAACAGACTTGTAGCAGACAGTAACAGACCTGTAGCAGACAGTAACAGACTTGTAGCACACCAGTAACAGACCTGTAGCAGACAGTAACAGACCTGTAGCAGACCAGTAGCAGACCAGTAACAGACCTGTAGCAGACAGTAACAGACCTGTAGCAGACCAGTAACAGACTTGTAGCAGACAGTAATAGACCTGTAGCAGACAGCAACAGACCTGTAGCAGACAGTAACAGACCTGTACTAGACCAGTAACAGACTTGTAGCAGACAGTAACAGACCTGTAGTAGACAGTAACTGACCTGTAGCAGACCAGTAACAGACTTGTAGCAGAAAGTAACAGACCTGTAGCAGACCAGTAACAGACCTGTAGCAGACAGTAACAGACCTGTAGCAGACCAGTAACAGACTTGTAGCAGACAGTAACAGACCTGTAGCAGACAGTAACAGACCTGTAGCAGACAGTAACAGACCTGTAGCAGACCAGTAACAGACTTGTAGCAGACAGTAACAGACCTGTAGCAGACCAGTAACAGACCTGTAGCAGACCAGTAACAGACTTGTAGCAGACAAGTAACAGACCTGTAGCAGACAGTAATAGCCCTGTAGCAGACAGTAATAGACCTGTAGCAGAAAGTAACAGACCTGTAGCAGACAGTAACAGACCTATAGCAGACCAGTAACAGACCTGTAGCAGACAGTAACAGACCTGTAACAGACCAGTAACAGACTTTTAGCAGACCTGTAGCAGACCAGTAACAGACCTGTAGCAGACAGTAACAGACCTGTAGCAGACAGTAACAGACCTGTAGCAGACAGTAACAGACCTGTACCAGACCAGTAACAGACCTGTAGCAGACAGTAACAGACCTGTAGCAGACCAGTAAACGACTTGTAGCAGACAGTAACAGACCTGTAGCAGACCAGTAACAGACCTGTAGCAGACCAGTAACAGACCTGTAGCAGACCAGTAACAGACCTGTAGCAGACAGTAATAGACCTGTAGCAGACAGTAACAGACCTGTAGCAGAAGTAACAGACCTGTAGCAGACCAGTAACAGACCTGTAGCAGACAGTAACAGACCTGTAGCAGACCAGTAACAGACCTGTAGCAGACAGTAAAAGACCTGTAGCAGACAGTAACAGACCTGTAGCAGACCAGTAACAGACCTGTAGCAGACCAGTAACAGACCTGTAGCATACAGTAACAGACCTGTAGCAGACCAGTAACAGACTTTTAGCAGACAGTAACAGACCTGTAGCAGACAGTAATAGACCTGTAGCAGACCAGTAACAGACCTGTAGCAGACAGTAACAGACCTGTAGCAGACCAGTAACAGACCTGTAGCATACAGTAACAGACCTGTAGCAGACCAGTAACAGACTTTTAGCAGACAATAACAGACCTGTAGCAGACAGTAACAGACCTGTAGCAGACCAGTAACAGACCTGTAGCAGACCAGTAACAGACCTGTAACAGACCAGGAACAGACCGGTAGCAGACAGTAATAGACCTGTAGCAGATAGTAACAGACCTGTAGCAGACAGTAACAGACCTGTAGCAGACCAGTAACAGACCTGTAGCAGACCAGTAACAGACCTGTAGCAGACCAGTAACAGACCTGTAGCAGACAGTAACAGACTTGTAGCAGACAGTAACAGACCGGTAGCAGACAGTAATAGACCTGTAGCACATAGTAACAGACCTGTAGCAGAAAGTAACAGACCTGTAGCAGACAGTAACAGACCTGTAGCAGACAGTAACAGACCTGTAGCAGACCAGTAACAGACCTGTAGCAGACAGTAACAGACCTGTAGCAGACCAGTAACAGACTTGTAGCAGACAGTAACAGACCTGTAGCAGACAGTAAAAAATCTGTAGCAGACAGTAACAGACCTGTAGCAGACAGTAACAGACCTGTAGCAGACCAGTAACAGACTTGTAGCAGACAGTAACAGACCTGTAGCAGACAGTAACAGACCTGTAGCAGACAGTAACAGACCTGTAGCAGACAGTAACAGACCTGTAGCAGACCAGTAACATACTTGTGGCAGACCAGTAACAGACCTGTAGCAGTCCAGTAACAGACTTGTAGCAGACAGTAACAGACCTGTAGCAGACAGTAACAGACCTGTAGCAGACGAGTAACAGACCTGTAGCAGACCAGTAACAGACCTGTAGCAGACCAGTAACAGACCTGTAGCAGACAGTAACAGACCTGTAGCAGACAGTAACAGACCTGTAGCACACCAGTAACAGACCTGTAGCAGACAGTAACAGACCTGTAGCAGACCTGTAGCAGACCAGTAACAGACCTGTAGCAGACAGTAACAGACCTGTACTAGACCAGTAACAGACTTGTAGCAGGCAGTAACAGACCTGTAGTAGACAGTAACAGACCTGTAGCAGACCAGTAACAGACTTGTAGCAGACAGTAACAGACCTGTAGCAGACCAGTAACAGACCTGTAGCACACCAGTAACAGACCTGTAGCAGACAGTAACAGACCTGTAGCAGACCTGTAGCAGACCAGTAACAGACCTGTAGCAGACAGTAACAGACCTGTAGCAGACAGTAACAGACCTGTAGCAGACCAGTAACAGACCTGTAGCAGAAAGTAACAGACCTGTAGCAGACCAGTAACAGACCTGTAGCAGACAGTAACAGACCTGTAGCAGACCAGTAACAGACTTGTAGCAGACAGTAACAGACCTGTAGCAGACAGTAACAGACCTGTAGCAGACAGTAACAGACCTGTAGCAGATCAGTAACAGACTTGTAGCAGACAGTAACAGACCTGTAGCAGACCAGTAACAGACCTGTAGCAGACCAGTAACAGACTTGTAGCAGACCAGTAACAGACCTGTAGCAGACCAGTAACAGACCTGTAGCAGACCAGTAACAGACCTGTAGCAGACAGTAACAGACCTGTAGCAGACAGTAACAGACTTGTAGCAGACAGTAACAGACCGGTAGCAGACAGTAAAAGACCTGTAGCAGATAGTAACAGACCTGTAGCAGACAGTAACAGACCTGTAGCAGACCAGTAACAGACCTGTAGCAGACAGTAACAGACCTGTAGCAGACAGTAACAGACCTGTAGCAGACCAGTAACAGACTTGTAGCAGACAGTAACAGACCTGTAGCAGACAGTAACAGACTTGTAGCAGACAGTAACAGACCTGTAGCAGACAGTAACAGACCTGTAGCACACCAGTAACAGACCTGTAGCAGACAGTAACAGACCTGTAGCAGACCTGTAGCATACCAGTAACAGACCTGTAGCAGACAGTAACAGACCTGTAGCAGACCAGTAACAGACTTGTAGCAGACAGTAATAGACCTGTAGAAGACAGTAACAGACCTGTAGCAGACAGTAACAGACCTGTACTAGACCAGTAACAGACTTGTAGCAGACAGTAACAGACCTGTAGTAGACAGTAACTGACCTGTAGAAGACCAGTAACAGACTTGTAGCAGACAGTAACAGACCTGTAGCAGACCAGTAACAGACCTGTAGCACACCAGTAACAGACCTGTAGCAGACCAGTAACAGACCTGTAGCAGACCAGTAACAGACCTGTAGCAGACAGTAACAGACCTGTAGCAGACCTGTAGCAGACCAGTAACAGACCTGTAGCAGACAGTAAAAGACCTGTAGCAGACAGTAACAGACCTGTAGCAGACCAGTAACAGACCTGTAGCAGAAAGTAACAGACCTGTAGCAGACCAGTAAACGACTTGTAGCAGACAGTAACAGACCTGTAGCAGACCAGTAACAGACCTGTAGCAGACCAGTAACAGACCTGTAGCAGACAGTAATAGACCTGTAGCAGACAGTAACAGACCTGTAGCAGAAGTAACAGACCTGTAGCAGACCAGTAACAGACCTGTAGCAGACAGTAACAGACCTGTAGCAGACCAGTAACAGACCTGTAGCAGACAGTAAAAGACCTGTAGCAGACAGTAACAGACCTGTAGCAGACCAGTAACAGACCTGTAGCAGACCAGTAACAGACCTGTAGCATACAGTAACAGACCTGTAGCAGACCAGTAACAGACTTTTAGCAGACAGTAACAGACCTGTAGCAGACAGTAACAGACCTGTAGCAGACCAGTAACAGACCTGTAGCAGACCAGTAACAGACCTGTAGCAGACCAGAAACAGACCGGTAGCAGACAGTAATAGACCTGTAGCAGATAGTAACAGACCTGTAGCAGACAGTAACAGACCTGTAGCAGACAGTAACAGACCTGTACCAGACCAGTAACAGACCTGTAGCACACCAGTAACAGACCTGTAGCAGACAGTAACAGACCTGTAGCAGACAGTAACAGACCTGTAGCAGACAGTAATAGACCTGTAGCAGACCAGTAACAGACCTGTAGCAGACCAGTAACAGACCTGTAGCAGACCAGTAACAGACCTGTAGCATACAGTAACAGACCTGTAGCAGACCAGTAACAGACCTGTAGCAGACCAGTAACAGACCTGTAGCAGACCAGTAACAGACTTTTAGCAGACAATAACAGACCTGTAGCAGACAGTAACAGACCTGTAGCAGACCAGTAACAGACCTGTAGCAGACCAGTAACAGACCTGTAACAGACCAGAAACAGACCGGTAGCAGACAGTAATAGACCTGTAGCAGATAGTAACAGACCTGTAGCAGACAGTAACAGACCTGTAGCAGACCAGTAACAGACCTGTAGCAGACCAGTAACAGACCTGTAGCAGACCAGTAACAGACCTGTAGCACACAGTAACAGACCTGTAGCAGATAGTAACAGACCTGTAGCAGACAGTAACAGACCTGTAGCAGACAGTAACAGACCTGTAGCAGACAGTAACAGACCTGTAGCAGACCAGTAACAGACCTGTAGCAGACAGTAACAGACCTGTAGCAGACCAGTAACAGACTTGTAGCAGACAGTAACAGACCTGTAGCAGACAGTAAAAAATCTGTAGCAGACAGTAACAGACCTGTAGCAGACAGTAACAGACCTGTAGCAGACCAGTAACAGACTTGTAGCAGACAGTAACAGACCTGTAGCAGACAGTAACAGACCTGTAGCAGACAGTAACAGACCTGTAGCAGACAGTAACAGACCTGTAGCAGACCAGTAACATACTTGTGGCAGACCAGTAACAGACCTGTAGCAGTCCAGTAACAGACTTGTAGCAGACAGTAACAGACCTGTAGCAGACAGTAACAGACCTGTAGCAGACCAGTAACAGACCTGTAGCAGACCAGTAACAGAATTGTAGCAGACCAGTAACAGACCTGTAGCAGACAGTAACAGACCTGTAGCAGACAGTAACAGACCTGTAGCACACCAGTAACAGACCTGTAGCAGACAGTAACAGACTTGTAGCAGACAGTAACAGACCTGTAGCAGACAGTAACAGACCTGTAGCACACCAGTAACAGACCTGTAGCAGACAGTAACAGACCTGTAGCAGACCTGTAGCAGACCAGTAACAGACCTGTAGCAGACAGTAACAGACCTGTAGCAGACCAGTAACAGACTTGTAGCAGACAGTAACAGACCTGTAGCAGACAGTAACAGACCTGTAGCAGACAGTAACAGACCTGTACTAGACCAGTAACAGACTTGTAGCAGGCAATAACAGACCTGTAGTAGACAGTAACAGACCTGTAGCAGACCAGTAACAGACCTGTAACAGACCAGAAACAGACCGGTAGCAGACAGTAATAGACCTGTAGCAGATAGTAACAGACCTGTAGCAGACAGTAACAGACCTGTAGCAGACCAGTAACAGACCTGTAGCAGACCAGTAACAGACCTGTAGCAGACCAGTAACAGACCTGTAGCAGACAGTAACAGACCTGTAGCAGATAGTAACAGACCTGTAGCAGACAGTAACAGACCTGTAGCAGACAGTAACAGACCTGTAGCAGACAGTAACAGACCTGTAGCAGACCAGTAACAGACCTGTAGCAGACAGTAACAGACCTGTAGCAGACCAGTAACAGACTTGTAGCAGACAGTAACAGACCTGTAGCAGACAGTAAAAAATCTGTAGCAGACAGTAACAGACCTGTAGCAGACAGTAACAGACCTGTAGCAGACCAGTAACAGACTTGTAGCAGACAGTAACAGACCTGTAGCAGACAGTAACAGACCTGTAGCAGACAGTAACAGACCTGTAGCAGACAGTAACAGACCTGTAGCAGACCAGTAACATACTTGTGGCAGACCAGTAACAGACCTGTAGCAGTCCAGTAACAGACTTGTAGCAGACAGTAACAGACCTGTAGCAGACCAGTAACAGACCTGTAGCAGACCAGTAACAGACCTGTAGCAGACCAGTAACAGACCTGTAGCAGACAGTAACAGACCTGTAGCAGACAGTAACAGACCTGTAGCACACCAGTAACAGACCTGTAGCAGACAGTAACAGACTTGTAGCAGACAGTAACAGACCTGTAGCAGACAGTAACAGACCTGTAGCACACCAGTAACAGACCTGTAGCAGACAGTAACAGACCTGTAGCAGACCTGTAGCAGACCAGTAACAGACCTGTAGCAGACAGTAACAGACCTGTAGCAGACCAGTAACAGACTTGTAGCAGACAGTAACAGACCTGTAGCAGACAGTAACAGACCTGTAGCAGACAGTAACAGACCTGTACTAGACCAGTAACAGACTTGTAGCAGGCAATAACAGACCTGTAGTAGACAGTAACAGACCTGTAGCAGACCAGTAACAGACTTGTAGCAGACAGTAACAGACCTGTAGCAGACCAGTAACAGACCTGTAGCACACCAGTAACAGACCTGTAGCAGACAGTAACAGACCTGTAGCAGACAGTAACAGACCTGTAGCAGACCAGTAACAGACTTGTAGCAGACAGTAACAGACCTGTAGCAGAACAGTAACAGACCTGTAGCAGACCAGTAACAGACCTGTAGCAGACCAGTAACAGACCTGTAGCAGACAGTAATAGACCTGTAGCAGACAGTAACAGACCTGTAGCAGAAGTAACAGACCTGTAGCAGACCAGTAACAGACCTGTAGCAGACAGTAACAGACCTGTAGCAGACCAGTAACAGACCTGTAGCAGACAGTAAAAGACCTGTAGCAGACAGTAACAGACCTGTAGCAGACCAGTAACAGACCTGTAGCAGACAGTAACAGACCTGTAGCAGACCAGAAACAGACCGGTAGCAGACAGTAATAGACCTGTAGCAGATAGTAACAGACCTGTAGCAGACAGTAACAGACCTGTAGCAGACAGTAACAGACCTGTAGCAGACAGTAACAGACCTGTACCAGACCAGTAACAGACCTGTAGCACACCAGTAACAGACCTGTAGCAGACAGTAACAGACCTGTAGCAGACAGTAACAGACCTGTAGCAGACAGTAACAGACCTGTAGCAGACAGTAATAGACCTGTAGCATACCAGTAACAGACCTGTAGCAGACCAGTAACAGACTTGTAGCAGACAGTAACAGACCTGTAGCAGACCAGTAACAGACCTGTAGCAGACCAGTAACAGACTTGTAGCAGACCAGTAACAGACCTGTAGCAGACAGTAATAGCCCTGTAGCAGACAGTAACAGACCTGTAGCAGACAGTAACAGACCTGTAGCAGACAGTAACAGACCTGTAGCAGACCAGTAACAGACCTGTAGCAGACCAGTAACAGACCTGTAGCAGACCAGTAACAGACCTGTAGCAGACAGTAACAGACCTGTAGCAGACAGTGACAGACTTGTAGCAGACAGTAACAGACCGGTAGCAGACAGTAATAGACCTGTAGCAGATAGTAACAGACCTGTAGCAGACAGTAACAGACCTGTAGCAGACCAGTAACAGACCTGTAGCAGACCAGTAACAGACCTGTAGCATACAGTAACAGACCTGTAGCAGACCAGTAACAGACCTGTAGCATACAGTAACAGACCTGTAGCAGACCAGTAACAGACTTTTAGCAGACAGTAACAGACCTGTAGCAGACAGTAACAGACCTGTAGCAGACCAGTAACAGACCTGTAGCAGACCAGTAACAGACCTGTAGCAGACCAGAAACAGACCGGTAGCAGACAGTAATAGACCTGTAGCAGATAGTAATAGACCTGTAGCAGACAGTAACAGACCTGTAGCAGACAGTAACAGACCTGTAGCAGACAGTAACAGACCTGTAGCAGACAGTAACAGACCTGTACCAGACCAGTAACAGACCTGTAGCACACCAGTAACAGACCTGTTGCAGACAGTAACAGACCTGTAGCAGACAGTAACAGACCTGTAGCAGACCAGTAACAGACCTGTAGCATACAGTAACAGACCTGTAGCAGACCAGTAACAGACTTTTAGCAGACAGTAACAGACCTGTAGCAGACAGTAACAGACCTGTAGCAGACCAGTAACAGACCTGTAGCAGACCAGAAACAGACCGGTAGCAGACAGTAATAGACCTGTAGCAGATAGTAACAGACCTGTAGCAGACAGTAACAGACCTGTAGCAGACAGTAACAGACCTGTAGCAGACAGTAACAGACCTGTAGCACACCAGTAACAGACCTGTAGCAGACCAGTAACAGACCTGTAGCAGACAGTAACAGACCTGTAGCAGACCAGTAACAGACCTGTAGCATACAGTAACAGACCTGTAGCAGACCAGTAACAGACTTTTAGCAGACAGTAACAGACCTGTAGCAGACAGTAACAGACCTGTAGCAGACCAGTAACAGACCTGTAACAGACCAGAAACAGACCGGTAGCAGACAGTAATAGACCTGTAGCAGATAGTAACAGACCTGTAGCAGACAGTAACAGACCTGTAGCAGACAGTAACAGACCTGTAGCAGACCAGTAACAGACCTGTAGCAGACCAGTAACAGACCTGTAGGAGACAGTAACAGACCTGTAGCAGACAGTAACAGACTTTTAGCAGACAGTAACAGACCGGTAGCAGACAGTAAAAGACCTGTAGCAGATAGTACCAGACCTGTAGCAGACAGTAACAGACCTGTAGCAGACAGTAACAGACCTGTAGCAGACCAGTAACAGACCTGTAGCAGACAGTAACAGACCTGTAGCAGACCAGTAACAGACCTGTAGCAGACAGTAAAAAATCTGTAGCAGACAGTAACAGACCTGTAGCAGACAGTAACAGACCTGTAGCAGACCAGTAACAGACTTGTAGCAGACAGTAACAGACCTGTAGCAGACAGTAACAGACCTGTAGCAGACAGTAACAGACCTGTAGCAGACAGTAACAGACCTGTAGCAGACCAGTAACATACTTGTGGCAGACCAGTAACAGACCTGTAGCAGTCCAGTAACAGACTTGTAGCAGACAGTAACAGACCTGTAGCAGACAGTAACAGACCTGTAGCAGACCAGTAACAGACCTGTAGCAGACCAGTAACAGACCTGTAGCAGACAGTAACAGACCTGTAGCAGACAGTAACAGACTTGTAGCAGACAGTAACAGACCGGTAGCAGACAGTAAAAGACCTGTAGCAGATAGTAACAGACCTGTAGCAGACAGTAACAGACCTGTAGCAGACCAGTAACAGACCTGTAGCAGACAGTAACAGACCTGTAGCAGACAGTAACAGACCTGTAGCAGACCAGTAACAGACTTGTAGCAGACAGTAACAGACCTGTAGCAGACAGTAACAGACTTGTAGCTGACAGTAACAGACCTGTAGCAGACAGTAACAGACTTGTAGCACACCAGTAACAGACCTGTAGCAGACAGTAACAGACCTGTAGCAGACCAGTAGCAGACCAGTAACAGACCTGTAGCAGACAGTAACAGACCTGTAGCAGACCAGTAACAGACTTGTAGCAGACAGTAATAGACCTGTAGCAGACAGTAACAGACCTGTAGCAGACAGTAACAGACCTGTACTAGACCAGTAACAGACTTGTAGCAGACAGTAACAGACCTGTAGTAGACAGTAACTGACCTGTAGCAGACCAGTAACAGACTTGTAGCAGACAGTAACAGACCTGTAGCAGACCAGTAACAGACCTGTAGCACACCAGTAACAGACCTGTAGCAGACAGTAACAGACCTGTAGCAGACCAGTAACAGACCTGTAGCAGACCAGAAACAGACCGGTAGCAGACAGTAATAGACCTGTAGCAGATAGTAACAGACCTGTAGCAGACAGTAACAGACCTGTAGCAGACAGTAACAGACCTGTACCAGACCAGTAACAGACCTGTAGCACACCAGTAACAGACCTGTAGCAGACCAGTAACAGACCTGTAGCAGACAGTAACAGACCTGTAGCAGACCAGTAACAGACCTGTAGCATACAGTAACAGACCTGTAGCAGACCAGTAACAGACTTTTAGCAGACAGTAACAGACCTGTAGCAGACAGTAACAGACCTGTAGCAGACCAGTAACAGACCTGTAGCAGACCAGTAACAGACCTGTAGCAGACCAGAAACAGACCGGTAGCAGACAGTAATAGACCTGTAGCAGATAGTAACAGACCTGTAGCAGACAGTAACAGACCTGTAGCAGACAGTAACAGACCTGTAGCAGACCAGTAACAGACCTGTAGCAGACCAGTAACAGACCTGTAGCAGACAGTAACAGACCTGTAGCAGACAGTAACAGACTTTTAGCAGACAGTAACAGACCGGTAGCAGACAGTAACAGACTTGTAGCAGACAGTAACAGACTTGTAGCAGACAGTAACAGACCGGTAGCAGACAGTAAAAGACCTGTAGCAGATAGTAACAGACCTGTAGCAGACAGTAACAGACCTGTAGCAGACCAGTAACAGACCTGTAGCAGACAGTAACAGACCTGTAGCAGACAGTAACAGACCTGTAGCAGACCAGTAACAGACTTGTAGCAGACAGTAACAGACCTGTAGCAGACAGTAACAGACTTGTAGCAGACAGTAACAGACCTGTAGCAGACAGTAACAGACTTGTAGCACACCAGTAACAGACCTGTAGCAGACAGTAACAGACCTGTAGCAGACCAGTAGCAGACCAGTAACAGACCTGTAGCAGACAGTAACAGACCTGTAGCAGACCAGTAACAGACTTGTAGCAGACAGTAATAGACCTGTAGCAGACAGTAACAGACCTGTAGCAGACAGTAACAGACCTGTACTAGACCAGTAACAGACTTGTAGCAGACAGTAACAGACCTGTAGTAGACAGTAACTGACCTGTAGCAGACCAGTAACAGACTTGTAGCAGACAGTAACAGACCTGTAGCAGACCAGTAACAGACCTGTAGCACACCAGTAACAGACCTGTAGCAGACAGTAACAGACCTGTAGCAGACCAGTAGCAGACCTGTAGCAGACCAGAAACAGACCGGTAGCAGACAGTAATAGACCTGTAGCAGATAGTAACAGACCTGTAGCAGACAGTAACAGACCTGTAGCAGACAGTAACAGACCTGTAGCAGACAGTAACAGACCTGTACCAGACCAGTAACAGACCTGTAGCACACCAGTAACAGACCTGTAGCAGACCAGTAACAGACCTGTAGCAGACAGTAACAGACCTGTAGCAGACCAGTAACAGACCTGTAGCATACAGTAACAGACCTGTAGCAGACCAGTAACAGACTTTTAGCAGACAGTAACAGACCTGTAGCAGACAGTAACAGACCTGTAGCAGACCAGTAACAGACCTGTAGCAGACCAGTAACAGACCTGTAACAGACCAGAAACAGACCGGTAGCAGACAGTAATAGACCTGTAGCAGATAGTAACAGACCTGTAGCAGACAGTAACAGACCTGTAGCAGACAGTAACAGACCTGTAGCAGACCAGTAACAGACCTGTAGCAGACCAGTAACAGACCTGTAGCAGACAGTAACAGACCTGTAGCAGACAGTAACAGACTTTTAGCAGACAGTAACAGACCGGTAGCAGACAGTAAAAGACCTGTAGCAGATAGTACCAGACCTGTAGCAGACAGTAACAGACCTGTAGCAGACAGTAACAGACCTGTAGCAGACCAGTAACAGACCTGTAGCAGACAGTAACAGACCTGTAGCAGACCAGTAACAGACCTGTAGCAGACAGTAAAAAATCTGTAGCAGACAGTAACAGACCTGTAGCAGACAGTAACAGACCTGTAGCAGACCAGTAACAGACTTGTAGCAGACAGTAACAGACCTGTAGCAGACAGTAACAGACCTGTAGCAGACAGTAACAGACCTGTAGCAGACCAGTAACATACTTGTGGCAGACCAGTAACAGACCTGTAGCAGTCCAGTAACAGACTTGTAGCAGACAGTAACAGACCTGTAGCAGACAGTAACAGACCTGTAGCAGACCAGTAACAGACCTGTAGCAGACCAGTAACAGACCTGTAGCAGACCAGTAACAGACCTGTAGCAGACAGTAACAGACCTGTAGCAGACAGTAACAGACTTGTAGCAGACAGTAACAGACCGGTAGCAGACAGTAAAAGACCTGTAGCAGATAGTAACAGACCTGTAGCAGACAGTAACAGACCTGTAGCAGACCAGTAACAGACCTGTAGCAGACAGTAACAGACCTGTAGCAGACAGTAACAGACCTGTAGCAGACCAGTAACAGACTTGTAGCAGACAGTAACAGACCTGTAGCAGACAGTAACAGACTTGTAGCAGACAGTAACAGACCTGTAGCAGACAGTAACAGACTTGTAGCACACCAGTAACAGACCTGTAGCAGACAGTAACATACCTGTAGCAGACCAGTAGCAGACCAGTAACAGACCTGTAGCAGACAGTAACAGACCTGTAGCAGACCAGTAACAGACTTGTAGCAGACAGTAATAGACCTGTAGCAGACAGTAACAGACCTGTAGCAGACAGTAACAGACCTGTACTAGACCAGTAACAGACTTGTAGCAGACAGTAACAGACCTGTAGTAGACAGTAACTGACCTGTAGCAGACCAGTAACAGACTTGTAGCAGACAGTAACAGACCTGTAGCAGACCAGTAACAGACCTGTAGCACACCAGTAACAGACCTGTAGCAGACAGTAACAGACCTGTAGCAGACCTGTAGCAGACCAGTAACAGACAGTAAAAGACCTGTAGCAGACAGTAACAGACCTGTAGCAGACCAGTAACAGACCTGTAGCAGAAAGTAACAGACCTGTAGCAGACCAGTAACAGACCTGTAGCAGACAGTAACAGACCTGTAGCAGACCAGTAACAGACTTGTAGCAGACAGTAACAGACCTGTAGCAGACAGTAACAGACCTGTAGCAGACAGTAACAGACTTGTAGCAGACAGTAACAGACCTGTAGCAGACCAGTAACAGACCTGTAGCAGACCAGTAACAGACTTGTAGCAGACCAGTAACAGACCTGTAGCAGACAGTAATAGCCCTGTAGCAGACAGTAATAGACCTGTAGCAGACAGTAACAGACCTGTAGCAGACAGTAACAGACCTATAGCAGACCAGTAACAGACCTGTAGCAGACAGTAACAGACCTGTAACAGACCAGTAACAGACTTTTAGCAGACCTGTAGCAGACCAGTAACAGACCTGTAGCAGACAGTAACAGACCTGTAGCAGACAGTAACAGACCTGTAGCAGACAGTAACAGACCTGTACCAGACCAGTAACAGACCTGTAGCAGACAGTAACAGACCTGTAGCAGACCAGTAAACGACTTGTAGCAGACATTAACAGACCTGTAGCAGACCAGTAACAGACCTGTAGCAGACCAGTAACAGACCTGTAGCAGACCAGTAACAGACCTGTAGCAGACAGTAATAGACCTGTAGCAGACAGTAACAGACCTGTAGCAGAAGTAACAGACCTGTAGCAGACCAGTAACAGACCTGTAGCAGACAGTAACAGACCTGTAGCAGACCAGTAACAGACCTGTAGCAGACAGTAAAAGACCTGTAGCAGACAGTAACAGACCTGTAGCAGACCAGTAACAGACCTGTAGCAGACCAGTAACAGACCTGTAGCATACAGTAACAGACCTGTAGCAGACCAGTAACAGACTTTTAGCAGACAGTAACAGACCTGTAGCAGACAGTAATAGACCTGTAGCAGACCAGTAACAGACCTGTAGCAGACAGTAACAGACCTGGAGCAGACCAGTAACAGACCTGTAGCATACAGTAACAGACCTGTAGCAGACCAGTAACAGACTTTTAGCAGACAATAACAGACCTGTAGCAGACAGTAACAGACCTGTAGCAGACCAGTAACAGACCTGTAGCAGACCAGTAACAGACCTGTAACAGACCAGGAACAGACCGGTAGCAGACAGTAATAGACCTGTAGCAGATAGTAACAGACCTGTAGCAGACAGTAACAGACCTGTAGCAGACCAGTAACAGACCTGTAGCAGACCAGTAACAGACCTGTAGCAGACCAGTAACAGACCTGTAGCAGACAGTAACAGACTTGTAGCAGACAGTAACAGACCGGTAGCAGACAGTAATAGACCTGTAGCAGATAGTAACAGACCTGTAGCAGACAGTAACAGACCTGTAGCAGACAGTAACAGACCTGTAGCAGACAGTAACAGACCTGTAGCAGACCAGTAACAGACCTGTAGCAGACAGTAACAGACCTGTAGCAGACCAGTAACAGACTTGTAGCAGACAGTAACAGACCTGTAGCAGACAGTAAAAAATCTGTAGCAGACAGTAACAGACCTGTAGCAGACAGTAACAGACCTGTAGCAGACCAGTAACAGACTTGTAGCAGACAGTAACAGACCTGTAGCAGACAGTAACAGACCTGTAGCAGACAGTAACAGACCTGTAGCAGACAGTAACAGACCTGTAGCAGACCAGTAACAGACCTGTAGCAGACAGTAACAGACCTGTAGCAGACAGTAACAGACTTGTAGCAGACAGTAACAGACCGGTAGCAGACAGTAATAGACCTGTAGCAGATAGTAACAGACCTGTAGCAGACAGTAACAGAACTGTAGCAGACCAGTAACAGACCTGTAGCAGACAGTAACAGACCTGTAGCAGACAGTAACAGACCTGTAGCAGACCAGTAACAGACTTGTAGCAGACAGTAACAGACCTGTAGCAGACAGTAACAGACTTGTAGCAGACAGTAACAGACCTGTAGCAGACAGTAACAGACCTGTAGCACACCAGTAACAGACCTGTAGCAGACAGTAACAGACCTGTAGCAGACCTGTAGCAGACCAGTAACAGACCTGTAGCAGACAGTAACAGACCTGTACTAGACCAGTAACAGACTTGTAGCAGGCAGTAACAGACCTGTAGTAGACAGTAACAGACCTGTAGCAGACCAGTAACAGACTTGTAGCAGACAGTAACAGACCTGTAGCAGACCAGTAACAGACCTGTAGCACACCAGTAACAGACCTGTAGCAGACAGTAACAGACCTGTAGCAGACCTGTAGCAGACCAGTAACAGACCTGTAGCAGACAGTAACAGACCTGTAGCAGACAGTAACAGACCTGTAGCAGACCAGTAACAGACCTGTAGCAGAAAGTAACAGACCTGTAGCAGACCAGTAACAGACCTGTAGCAGACAGTAACAGACCTGTAGCAGACCAGTAACAGACTTGTAGCAGACAGTAACAGACCTGTAGCAGACAGTAACAGACCTGTAGCAGACAGTAACAGACCTGTAGCAGATCAGTAACAGACTTGTAGCAGACAGTAACAGACCTGTAGCAGACCAGTAACAGACCTGTAGCAGACCAGTAACAGACTTGTAGCAGACCAGTAACAGACCTGTAGCAGACAGTAATAGCCCTGTAGCAGACAGTAATAGACCTGTAGCAGACAGTAACAGACCTGTAGCAGACAGTAACAGACCTATAGCAGACCAGTAACAGACTTTTACCAGACCTGTAGCAGACCAGTAACAGACCTGTAGCAGACAGTAACAGACCTGTAGGAGACAGTAACAGACCTGTACCAGACCAGTAACAGACCTGTAGCAGACAGTAACAGACCTGTAGCAGACCAGTAAACAACTTGTAGCAGACAGTAACAGACCTGTAGCAGAACAGTAACAGACCTGTAGCAGACCAGTAACAGACCTGTAGCAGACCAGTAACAGACCTGTAGCAGACAGTAATAGACCTGTAGCAGACAGTAACAGACCTGTAGCAGAAGTAACAGACCTGTAGCAGACCAGTAACAGACCTGTAGCAGACAGTAACAGACCTGTAGCAGACCAGTAACAGACCTGTAGCAGACCAGTAAAAGACCTGTAGCAGACAGTAACAGACCTGTAGCAGACCAGTAACAGACCTGTAGCAGACAGTAACAGACCTGTAGCAGACAGTAACAGACCTGTAGCAGACAGTAACAGACCTGTAGCATACAGTAAAAGACCTGTAGCAGACCAGTAACAGACTTGTAGCAGACAGTAACAGACCTGTAGCAGACAGTAACAGACCTGTAGCAGACCAGTAACAGACTTGTAGCAGACAGTAACAGACCTGTAGCAGACCAGTAACAGACCTGTAGCAGACCAGTAACAGACTTGTAGCAGACCAGTAACATACCTGTAGCAGACAGTAACAGACCTGTAGCAGACCAGTAACAGACCTGTAGCAGACAGTAATAGACCTGTAGCAGACAGTAACAGACCTGTAGCAGAAGTAACAGACCTGTAGCAGACCAGTAACAGACCTGTAGCAGACCAGTAACAGACTTTTAGCAGACAGTAACAGACCTGTAGCAGACAGTAACAGACCTGTAGCACACCAGTAACAGACCTGTAGCAGACAGTAACAGACCTGTAGCAGACCAGTAACAGACCTGTAGCAGACCAGTAACAGACCTGTAGCAGAAAGTAACAGACCTGTAGCAGACCACTAATAGACTTGTAGCAGACCAGTAACAGACCTGTAGCATACAGTAACAGACCTGTAGCAGACCAGTAACAGACTTTTTGCAGACAGTAACAGACCTGTAGCAGACAGTAACAGACCTGTAGCAGACCAGTAACAGACCTGTAGCAGACCAGTAACAGACCTGTAGCAGACCAGAAACAGACCGGTAGCAGACAGTAATAGACCTGTAGCAGATAGTAACAGACCTGTAGCAGACAGTAACAGACCTGTAGCAGACCAGTAACAGACCTGTAGCAGACAGTAACAGACCTGTAGTAGACATTAACAGACCTGTAGCAGACAGTAACAGACTTGTAGAAGACAGTAACAGACCTGTAGCAGACAGTAACAGACCTGTAGCAGACAGTAACAGACCTATAGCAGACCAGTAACAGACCTGTAGCAGACAGTAACAGACCTGTAATGGACCAGTAACAGACTTTTAGCAGACCTGTAGCAGACCAGTAACAGACCTGTAGCAGACAGTAACAGACCTGTAGCAGACAGTAACAGACCTGTAGCAGACAGTAACAGACCTGTAGCAGACAGTAACAGACCTGTAGCAGACCAGTAAACGACTTGTAGCAGACCAGTAACAGACCTGTAGCAGACCAGTAACAGACCTGTAGCAGACCAGTAACAGACCTGTAGCAGACCAGTAACAGACCTGTAGCAGACAGTAATAGACCTGTAGCAGACAGTAACAGACCTGTAGCAGAAGTAACAGACCTGTAGCAGACCAGTAACAGACCTGTAGCAGACAGTAACAGACCTGTAGCAGACCAGTAACAGACCTGTAGCAGACAGTAAAAGACCTGTAGCAGACAGTAACAGACCTGTAGCAGACGAGTAACAGACCTGTAGCAGACAGTAACAGACCTGTAGCAGACAGTAACAGACCTGTAGCAGACAGTAACAGACCTGTAGCAGACCAGTAACAGACTTGTAGCAGACAGTAACAGACCTGTAGCAGACAGTAACAGACCTGTAGCAGACCAGTAACAGACTGGTAGCAGACCAGTAACAGACCTGTAGCAGACAGTAACAGACCTGTAGCAGAACAGTAACAGACCTGTAGCAGACCAGTAACAGACCTGTAGCAGACAGTAATAGACCTGTAGCAGACAGTAACAGACCTGTAGCAGAAGTAACAGACCTGTAGCAGACCAGTAACAGACCTGTAGCAGACCAGTAACAGACTTTTAGCAGACAGTAAGAGACCTGTAGCAGACAGTAACAGACCTGTAGCACACCAGTAACAGACCTGTAGCAGACAGTAACAGACCTGTAGCAGACCAGTAACAGACCTGTAGCAGACAGTAACAGACCTGTAGCAGACCAGTAACAGACCTGTAGCAGACCAGTAACAGACCTGTAGCAGACAGTAACAGACCTGTAGCAGACCAGTGATAGACTTGTAGCAGACCAGTAACAGACCTGTAGCATACAGTAACAGACCTGTAGCAGACCAGTAACAGACTTTTAGCAGACAGTAACAGACCTGTAGCAGACAGTAACAGACCTGTAGCAGACCAGTAACAGACCTGTAGCAGACCAGTAACAGACCTGTAGCAGACCAGAAACAGGCCGGTAGCGGACAGTAATAGACCTGTAGCAGATAGTAACAGACCTGTAGCAGACAGTAACAGACCTGTAGCAGACCAGTAACAGACCTGTAGCAGACAGTAACAGACCTGTAGTAGACAGTAACAGACCTGTAGCAGACCAGTAACAGACCTGTAGCAGAACAGTAACAGACTTGTAGCAGACCAGTAACAGACCTGTAGCAGACAGTAACAGACCTGTAGCAGACCAGTAACAGACCTGTAGCAGACCAGTAACAGACCTGTAGCAGACAGTAATAGACCTGTAGCAGACAGTAACAGACCTGTAGCAGAAGTAACAGACCTGTAGCAGACCAGTAACAGACCTGTAGCAGACCAGTAACAGACTTTTAGCAGACAGTAAGAGACCTGTAGCAGACAGTAACAGACCTGTAGCACACCAGTAACAGACCTGTAGCAGACAGTAACAGACCTGTAGCAGACCAGTAACAGACCTGTAGCAGACAGTAACAGACCTGTAGCAGACCAGTAACAGACCTGTAGCAGACCAGTAACAGACCTGTAGCAGACAGTAACAGACCTGTAGCAGACCAGTAATAGACTTGTAGCAGACCAGTAACAGACCTGTAGCATACAGTAACAGACCTGTAGCAGACCAGTAACAGACTTTTAGCAGACAGTAACAGACCTGTAGCAGACCAGTAACAGACCTGTAGTAGACCAATAACAGACCTGTAGCAGACCAGAAACTGGCCGGTAGAAGACAGTAATAGACCTGTAGAAGACCAGTAACAGACCTGTAGCAGACCAGTAACAGACCTGTAGCAGACCAGTAACAGACCTGTAGCAGACAGTAACAGACCTGTAGCAGACCATTAACAGACCTGTAGCATACAGTAACAGACCTGTAGCAGACCAGTAACAGACTTTTAGCAGACAGTAACAGACCTGTAGCAGACAGTAACAGACCTGTAGCAGACCAGTAACAGACCTGTAGCAGACCAGTAACAGACTTGTAGCAGAACAGTAACAGACCTGTAGCAGACAGTAACAGACCTGTAGCAGACAGTAACAGACTTGTAGCAGACAGTAACAGACCTGTAGCAGACAGTAACAGACCTGTAACAGACCTGTAGCAGACAGTCACAGACCTGTAGCAGACCAGTAACAGACCTGTAGCAGTCCAGTAACAGACCTGTAGCAGACCAGTAGCAGACTTGTACCAGACAGTAACAGACCTGTAGCAGACAGTAACAGACCTGTACCAGACAGTAACAGACTTGTAGCTGACCAGTAACAGACTTGTAGCAGACAGTAATAGACCTGTAGCAGACAGTAACAGACCTGTAGCAGACCAGTAACAGACCTGTAGCAGACAGTAAAAGACCTGTAGCAGACAGTAACAGACTTGTAGCAGACCAGTAACAGACCTGTAGCAGACAGTAACAGACTTTTAGCAGACCAGTAACAGACCTGTAGCAGACAGTAACAGACCTGTAGCAGACCAGTAACAGACCTGTAGCAGACCAGTAACAGACCTGTAGCAGACAGTAACAGACCTGTAGCAGACCAGTAATAGACTTGTAGCAGACCAGTGACAGACCTGTAGCATACAGTAACAGACCTGTAGCAGACCAGTAACAGACTTTTAGCAGACAGTAACAGACCTGTAGCAGACCAGTAACAGACCTGTAGCAGACCAGTAACAGACCTGTAGCAGACCAGAAACAGGCCGGTAGCAGACAGTAATAGACCTGTAGCAGATAGTAACAGACCTGTAGCAGACAGTAACAGACCTGTAGCAGACCAGTAACAGACCTGTAGCAGACAGTAACAGACCTGTAGTAGACAGTAACAGACCTGTAGCAGACAGTAACAGACTTGTAAAAGACAGTAACAGACCTGTAGCAGACAGTAACAGACCTGTAGCAGACAGTAACAGACCTGTAGCAGACCAGTAACAGACCTGTAGCAGACCAGTAACAGACTTGTAGCAGAACAGTAACAGACCTGTAGCAGACAGTAACAGACCTGTAGCAGACAGTAACAGACTTGTAGCAGACAGTAACAGACCTGTAACAGACCTGTAGCAGACAGTCAGAGACCTGTAGCAGACCAGTAACAGACCTGTAGCAGTCCAGGAACAGACCTGTAGCAGACCAGTAGCAGACTTGTACCAGACAGTAACAGACCTGTAGCAGACAGTAACAGACCTGTACCAGACAGTAACAGACTTGTAGCTGACCAGTAACAGACTTGTAGCAGACAGTAATAGACCTGTAGCAGACAGTAACAGACCTGTAGCAGACCAGTAACAGACCTGTAGCAGACAGTAAAAGACCTGTAGCAGACAGTAACAGACTTGTAGCAGACCAGTAACAGACCTGTAGCAGACAGTAACAGACTTGTAGCAGACAGTAACAGACCTGTAGCAGACCGGTAACAGACCTGTAGCAGACCAGTAACAGACCTGTAGCAGACCAGTAACAGACCTGTAGCAGACCAGTAACAGACCTGTAGCACACCAGTAACAGACCTGTAGCAGACAGTAACAGACCTGTAGCAGACCAGTAACAGACCTGTAGCAGACCAGTAACAGACCTGTAGCAGACCAGTAACAGACCTGTAGCAGAAGTAACAGACCTGTAGCAGACCAGTAACAGACCTGTAGCAGACAGTAACAGACTGGTAGCAGACAGTAACAGACCTGTAGCAGACCAGTAACAGACCTGTAGCAGACCAGTAACAGACTTGTAGCAGACCAGTAACAGACCTGTAGCAGACAGTAACAGACCTGTAGCAGACAGTAACAGACCTGTAGCAGACCAGTAACAGACCTGTAGCAGACAGTAATAGACCTGTAGCAGACAGTAACAGACCTGTAGCAGAAGTAACAGACCTGTAGCAGACCAGTAACAGACCTGTAGCAGACCAGTAACAGACCTGTAGCACACCAGTAACAGACCTGTAGCAGACAGTAACAGACCTGTAGCAGACCAGTAACAGACCTGTAGCAGACAGTAACAGACCTGTAGCAGACCAGTAACAGACCTGTAGCAGACCAGTAACAGACCTGTAGCAGACAGTAACAGACCTGTAGCAGACCAGTAATAGACTTGTAGCAGACCAGTAACAGACCTGTAGCATACAGTAACAGACCTGTAGCAGACCAGTAACAGACTTTTAGCAGACAGTAACAGACCTGTAGCAGACAGTAACAGACCTGTAGCAGACCAGTAACAGACCTGTAGCAGACCAGTAACAGACCTGTAGCAGACCAGAAACAGGCCGGTAGCGGACAGTAATAGACCTGTAGCAGATAGTAACAGACCTGTAGCAGACAGTAACAGACCTGTAGCAGACCAGTAACAGACCTGTAGCAGACAGTAACAGACCTGTAGTAGACAGTAACAGACCTGTAGCAGACCAGTAACAGACCTGTAGCAGAACAGTAACAGACTTGTAGCAGACCAGTAACAGACCTGTAGCAGACAGTAACAGACCTGTAGCAGACCAGTAACAGACCTGTAGCAGACCAGTAACAGACCTGTAGCAGACAGTAATAGACCTGTAGCAGACAGTAACAGACCTGTAGCAGAAGTAACAGACCTGTAGCAGACCAGTAACAGACCTGTAGCAGACCAGTAACAGACTTTTAGCAGACAGTAAGAGACCTGTAGCAGACAGTAACAGACCTGTAGCACACCAGTAACAGACCTGTAGCAGACAGTAACAGACCTGTAGCAGACCAGTAACAGACCTGTAGCAGACAGTAACAGACCTGTAGCAGACCAGTAACAGACCTGTAGCAGACCAGTAACAGACCTGTAGCAGACAGTAACAGACCTGTAGCAGACCAGTAATAGACTTGTAGCAGACCAGTAACAGACCTGTAGCATACAGTAACAGACCTGTAACAGACCAGTAACAGACTTTTAGCAGACAGTAACAGACCTGTAGCAGACCAGTAACAGACCTGTAGCAGACCAGTAACAGACCTGTAGCAGACCAGTAACAGGCCGGTAGAAGACAGTAATAGACCTGTAGAAGACCAGTAACAGACCTGTAGCAGACCAGTAACAGACCTGTAGCAGACCAGTAACAGACCTGTAGCAGACAGTAACAGACCTGTAGCAGACCATTAACAGACCTGTAGCATACAGTAACAGACCTGTAGCAGACCAGTAACAGACTTTTAGCAGACAGTAACAGACCTGTAGCAGACAGTAACAGACCTGTAGCAGACCAGTAACAGACCTGTAGCAGACCAGTAACAGACTTGTAGCAGAACAGTAACAGACCTGTAGCAGACAGTAACAGACCTGTAGCAGACAGTAACAGACTTGTAGCAGACAGTAACAGACCTGTAGCAGACAGTAACAGACCTGTAACAGACCTGTAGCAGACAGTCACAGACCTGTAGCAGACAGTAACAGACCTGTAGCAGACCTGTAGCAGACAGTCACAGACCTGTAGCAGACAGTAACAGACCTGTAGCAGACAGTAACAGACCTGTAGCAGACAGTAACAGACCAGTAACAGACCTGTAGCAGTCCAGTAACAGACCTGTAGCAGACCAGTAGCAGACTTGTACCAGACAGTAACAGACCTGTAGCAGACAGTAACAGACCTGTACCAGACAGTAACAGACTTGTAGCTGACCAGTAACAGACTTGTAGCAGACAGTAATAGACCTGTAGCAGACAGTAACAGACCTGTAGCAGACCAGTAACAGACCTGTAGCAGACAGTAAAAGACCTGTAGCAGACAGTAACAGACTTGTAGCAGACCAGTAACAGACCTGTAGCAGACAGTAACAGACTTGTAGCAGACCAGTAACAGACCTGTAGCAGACAGTAACAGACCTGTAGCAGACCAGTAACAGACCTGTAGCAGACCAGTAACAGACCTGTAGCAGACAGTAACAGACCTGTAGCAGACCAGTAATAGACTTGTAGCAGACCAGTGACAGACCTGTAGCATACAGTAACAGACCTGTAGCAGACCAGTAACAGACTTTTAGCAGACAGTAACAGACCTGTAGCAGACCAGTAACAGACCTGTAGCAGACCAGTAACAGACCTGTAGCAGACCAGAAACAGGCCGGTAGCAGACAGTAATAGACCTGTAGCAGATAGTAACAGACCTGTAGCAGACAGTAACAGACCTGTAGCAGACCAGTAACAGACCTGTAGCAGACCAGTAACAGACCTGTAGTAGACAGTAACAGACCTGTAGCAGACAGTAACAGACTTGTAGAAGACAGTAACAGACCTGTAGCAGACAGTAACAGACCTGTAGCAGACAGTAACAGACCTGTAGCAGACCAGTAACAGACCTGTAGCAGACCAGTAACAGACTTGTAGCAGAACAGTGACAGACCTGTAGCAGACAGTAACAGACCTGTAGCAGACAGTAACAGACTTGTAGCAGACAGTAACAAACCTGTAGCAGAAAGTAACAGACCTGTAACAGACCTGTAGCAGACAGTCAGAGACCTGTAGCAGACCAGTAACAGACCTGTAGCAGTCCAGTAACAGACCTGTAGCAGACCAGTAGCAGACTTGTACCAGACAGTAACAGACCTGTAGCAGACAGTAACAGACCTGTACCAGACAGTAACAGACTTGTAGCTGACCAGTAACAGACTTGTAGCAGACAGTAATAGACCTGTAGCAGACAGTAACAGACCTGTAGCAGACCAGTAACAGACCTGTACCAGACAGTAAAAGACCTGTAGCAGACAGTAACAGACTTGTAGCAGACCAGTAACAGACCTGTAGCAGACAGTAACAGACTTGTAGCAGACAGTAACAGACCTGTAGCAGACCGGTAACAGACCTGTAGCAGACCAGTAACAGACCTGTAGCAGACCAGTAACAGACCTGTAGCAGACCAGTAACAGACCTGTAGCACACCAGTAACAGACCTGTAGCAGACAGTAACAGACCTGTAGCAGACCAGTAACAGACCTGTAGCAGACCAGTAACAGACCTGTAGCAGACCAGTAACAGACCTGTAGCAGAAGTAACAGACCTGTAGCAGACCAGTAACAGACCTGTAGCAGACAGTAACAGACTTGTAGCAAACAGTAACAGACTTGTAGCAGACCAGTAACAGACCTGTAGCAGACCAGTAACAGACCTGTAGCAGACAGTAACAGACCTGTAGCACACCAGTAACAGACCTGTAGCAGACCAGTAACAGACCTGTAGCAGACCAGAAACAGACCGGTAGCAGACAGTAATAGACTTGTAGCAGACAGTAACAGACCTGTAGCAGACCAGTAACAGACCTGTAGCAGACAGTAACAGACCTGTAACAGACAGTAACAGACCTGTAGCAGACCAGTAACAGACCTGTAGCAGACAGTAACAGACCTGTAGTAGACCAGTAAAAGACTTGTAGCAGACCAGTAACAGACCTGTAGCAGACAGTAACAGACGTGTAGCAGACCAGTAACAGACCTGTAGCTGACAGTAACAGACCTGTAGCAGACCAGTAACAGACCTGTAGCAGACCAGTAAAAGACCTGTAGCAGACAGTAACAGACCTGTAGCAGACCAGTAACAGACCTGTAGCAGACCAGTAACAGACCTGTAGCAGACAGTAACAGACCTGTAGCAGACAGTAACAGACCTGTAGCAGACAGTAACAGACTTGTAGCAGACAAGTAACAGACCTGTAGCAAACCAGTAACAGACCTGTAGCAGACAGTAACAGACCTGTAGCGGACCCATAACAGACTTGTAGCCGACCATTAACAGACTTGTGGCAGACCAGTAACAGACCTGTGGCAGACCAGTAACAGACTTGTGTCAGACCAGTGACAGACCTGTAGCAGACAGTAACAGACCTGTAGCAGACCAGTAACAGACCTGTAGCAGAAAGTAACAGACCTGTAGCAGACAGTAACAGACTTGTAGCAGACCAGTAACAGACCTGTAGCAGACAGTAACAGACTTGTAGCAGACAGTAACAGACCTGTAGCAGACCAGTAACAGACCTGTAGCAGACATTAACAGACCTGTAGCAGACCAGTAACAGACCTGTAGCAGACCAGTAACAGACCTGTAGCAGACAGTAACAGACCTGTAGCAGACCAGTAACAGACCTGTAGCAGACCAGTAACAGACCTGTAGCAGACCAGTAACAGACCTGTAGCAGAAGTAACAGACCTGTAGCAGACCAGTAACAGACCTGTAGCAGACAGTAACAGACTTGTAGCAAACAGTAACAGACTTGTAGCAGACCAGTAACAGACCTGTAGCAGACAGTAACAGACCTGTAGCATACAGTAACAGACCTGTAGCAGACCAGTAACAGACCTTTAGCAGACCAGTAACAGACCTGTAGCAGACCAGTAACAGACCTGTAGCAGACAGTAATAGACCTGTAGCAGATAGTAACAGACCTGTAGCAGACAGTAACAGACCTGTAGCAGACCAGTGACAGACTTGTAGCAGACAGTAACAGACCTGTAGCAGACCAGTAACACACCTGTAGCAGACAGTAACAGACCTGTAGCAGACCAGTAACAGACCTGTAGCAGACAGTAACAGACTTGTAGCAGACCAGTAACAGACCTGTAGCAGACAGTAACAGACCTGTAGCAGACCAGTAACAGACCTGTAGCAGACCAGTAACAGACCTGTAGCAGACAGTAACAGACCTGTAGCAGACCAGTAATAGACTTGTAGCAGACCAGTGACAGACCTGTAGCATACAGTAACAGACCTGTAGCAGACCAGTAACAGACTTTTAGCAGACAGTAACAGACCTGTAGCAGACCAGTAACAGACCTGTAGCAGACCAGTAACAGACCTGTAGCAGACCAGAAACAGGCCGGTAGCAGACAGTAATAGACCTGTAGCAGATAGTAACAGACCTGTAGCAGACAGTAACAGACCTGTAGCAGACCAGTAACAGACCTGTAGCAGACAGTAACAGACCTGTAGTAGACAGTAACAGACCTGTAGCAGACAGTAACAGACTTGTAGAAGACAGTAACAGACCTGTAGCAGACAGTAACAGACCTGTAGCAGACAGTAACAGACCTGTAGCAGACCAGTAACAGACCTGTAGCAGACCAGTAACAGACTTGTAGCAGAACAGTAACAGACCTGTAGCAGACAGTAACAGACCTGTAGCAGACAGTAACAGACTTGTAGCAGACAGTAACAGACCTGTAGCAGACAGTAACAGACCTGTAACAGACCTGTAGCAGACAGTCAGAGACCTGTAGCAGACCAGTAACAGACCTGTAGCAGTCCAGTAACAGACCTGTAGCAGACCAGTAGCAGACTTGTACCAGACAGTAACAGACCTGTAGCAGACAGTAAGAGACCTGTACCAGACAGTAACAGACTTGTAGCTGACCAGTAACAGACTTGTAGCAGACAGTAATAGACCTGTAGCAGACAGTAACAGACCTGTAGCAGACCAGTAACAGACCTGTAGCAGACAGTAAAAGACCTGTAGCAGACAGTAACAGACTTGTAGCAGACCAGTAACAGACCTGTAGCAGACAGTAACAGACTTGTAGCAGACAGTAACAGACCTGTAGCAGACCGGTAACAGACCTGTAGCAGACAGTAACAGACCTGTAGCAGACCAGTAACAGACCTGTAGCAGACCAGTAACAGACCTGTAGCAGACCAGTAACAGACCTGTAGCACACCAGTAACAGACCTGTAGCAGACAGTAACAGACCTGTAGCAGACCAGTAACAGACCTGTAGCAGACCAGTAACAGACCTGTAGCAGACCAGTAACAGACCTGTAGCAGAAGTAACAGACCTGTAGCAGACCAGTAACAGACCTGTAGCAGACAGTAACAGACTTGTAGCAAACAGTAACAGACTTGTAGCAGACCAGTAACAGACCTGTAGCAGACCAGTAACAGACCTGTAGCAGACAGTAACAGACCTGTAGCAGACCAGTAACAGACCTGTAGCAGACCAGTAACAGACCTGTAGCAGACAGTAACAGACCTGTAGCAGACCAGTAACAGACCTGTAGCAGACAGTAACAGACCTGTAGTAGACAGTAACAGACCTGTAGCAGACAGTAACAGACTTGTAGAAGACAGTAACAGACCTGTAGCAGACAGTAACAGACCTGTAGCAGACAGTAACAGACCTGTAGCAGACCAGTAACAGACCTGTAGCAGACCAGTAACAGACTTGTAGCAGAACAGTAACAGACCTGTAGCAGACAGTAACAGACCTGTAGCAGACAGTAACAGACTTGTAGCAGACAGTAACAGACCTGTAGCAGACAGTAACAGACCTGTAACAGACCTGTAGCAGACAGTCAGAGACCTGTAGCAGACCAGTAACAGACCTGTAGCAGTCCAGTAACAGACCTGTAGCAGACCAGTAGCAGACTTGTACCAGACAGTAACAGACCTGTAGCAGACAGTAACAGACCTGTACCAGACAGTAACAGACTTGTAGCTGACCAGTAACAGACTTGTAGCAGACAGTAATAGACCTGTAGCAGACAGTAACAGACCTGTAGCAGACCAGTAACAGACCTGTAGCAGACAGTAAAAGACCTGTAGCAGACAGTAACAGACTTGTAGCAGACCAGTAACAGACCTGTAGCAGACAGTAACAGACTTGTAGCAGACAGTAACAGACCTGTAGCAGACCAGTAACAGACCTGTAGCAGACCAGAAACAGGCCGGTAGCAGACAGTAATAGACCTGTAGCAGATAGTAACAGACCTGTAGCAGACAGTAACAGACCTGTAGCAGACCAGTAACAGACCTGTAGCAGACAGTAACAGACCTGTAGTAGACAGTAACAGACCTGTAGCAGACAGTAACAGACTTGTAGAAGACAGTAACAGACCTGTAGCAGACAGTAACAGACCTGTAGCAGACAGTAACAGACCTGTAGCAGACCAGTAACAGACCTGTAGCAGACCAGTAACAGACTTGTAGCAGAACAGTAACAGACCTGTAGCAGACAGTAACAGACCTGTAGCAGACAGTAACAGACTTGTAGCAGACAGTAACAGACCTGTAGCAGACAGTAACAGACCTGTAACAGACCTGTAGCAGACAGTCAGAGACCTGTAGCAGACCAGTAACAGACCTGTAGCAGTCCAGTAACAGACCTGTAGCAGACCAGTAGCAGACTTGTACCAGACAGTAACAGACCTGTAGCAGACAGTAACAGACCTGTACCAGACAGTAACAGACTTGTAGCTGACCAGTAACAGACTTGTAGCAGACAGTAATAGACCTGTAGCAGACAGTAACAGACCTGTAGCAGACCAGTAACAGACCTGTAGCAGACAGTAAAAGACCTGTAGCAGACAGTAACAGACTTGTAGCAGACCAGTAACAGACCTGTAGCAGACAGTAACAGACCTGTAGCAGACCGGTAACAGACCTGTAGCAGACCAGTAACAGACCTGTAGCAGACCAGTAACAGACCTGTAGCAGAAGTAACAGACCTGTAGCAGACCAGTAACAGACCTGTAGCAGACAGTAACAGACTTGTAGCAAACAGTAACAGACTTGTAGCAGACCAGTAACAGACCTGTAGCAGACCAGTAACAGACCTGTAGCAGACAGTAACAGACCTGTAGCAGACCAGTAACAGACCTGTAGCAGACCAGTAACAGACCTGTAGCAGACCAGAAACAGACCGGTAGCAGACAGTAATAGACCTGTAGCAGATAGTAACAGACCTGTAGCAGACAGTAACAGACCTGTAGCAGACCAGTAACAGACTTGTAGCAGACAGTAACAGACCTGTAGCAGACCAGTAACAGACCTGTAGCAGACAGTAACAGACCTGTAACAGACAGTAACAGACCTGTAGCAGACCAGTAACAGACCTGTAGCAGACAGTAACAGACCTGTAGTAGACCAGTAAAAGACTTGTAGCAGACCAGTAACAGACCTGTAGCAGACAGTAACAGACGTGTAGCAGACCAGTAACAGACCTGTAGCTGACAGTAACAGACCTGTAGCAGACCAGTAACAGACCTGTAGCAGACCAGTAAAAGACCTGTAGCAGACAGTAACAGACCTGTAGCAGACCAGTAACAGACCTGTAGCAGACCAGTAACAGACCTGTAGCAGACAGTAACAGACCTGTAGCAGACAGTAACAGACCTGTAGCAGACAGTAACAGACTTGTAGCAGACAAGTAACAGACTTGTAGCAAACCAGTAACAGACCTGTAGCAGACAGTAACAGACCTGTAGCGGACCCATAACAGACTTGTAGCCGACCATTAACAGACTTGTGGCAGACCAGTAACAGACCTGTGGCAGACCAGTAAGAGACTTGTGTCAGACCAGTGACAGACCTGTAGCAGACAGTAACAGACCTGTAGCAGACCAGTAACAGACCTGTAGCAGAAAGTAACAGACCTGTAGCAGACAGTAACAGACTTGAAGCAGACCAGTAACAGACCTGTAGCAGACAGTAACAGACTTGTAGCAGACAGTAACAGACCTGTAGCAGACCAGTAACAGACCTGTAGCAGACATTAACAGACCTGTAGCAGACCAGTAACAGACCTGTAGCAGACCAGTAACAGACCTGTAGCAGACCAGTAACAGACCTGTAGCAGACAGTAACAGACCTGTAGCAGACCAGTAACAGACCTGTAGCAGACCAGTAACAGACCTGTAGCAGAAGTAACAGACCTGTAGCAGACCAGTAACAGACCTGTAGCAGACAGTAACAGACTTGTAGCAGAAGTAACAGACCTGTAGCAGACCAGTAACAGACCTGTAGCAGACAGTAACAGACTTGTAGCAAACAGTAACAGACTTGTAGCAGACCAGTAACAGACCTGTAGCAGACAGTAACAGACCTGTAGCATACAGTAACAGACCTGTAGCAGACCAGTAACAGACCTGTAGCAGACCAGTAACAGACCTGTAGCAGACCAGTAACAGACCTGTAGCAGACAGTAATAGACCTGTAGCAGATAGTAACAGACCTGTAGCAGACAGTAACAGACCTGTAGCAGACCAGTGACAGACTTGTAGCAGACAGTAACAGACCTGTAGCAGACCAGTGACAGACCTGTAGCAGACAGTAACAGACCTGTAGCAGACCAGTAACAGACCTGTAGCAGACAGTAACAGACCTGTAGTAGACCAGTAAAAGACTTGTAGCAGACAGTAACAGACCTGTAGCAGACAGTAACAGACGTGTAGCAGACCAGTAACAGACCTGTAGCTGACAGTAACAGACCTGTTGCAGACCAGTAACAGACCTGTAGCAGACCAGTAAAAGACCTGTAGCAGACAGTAACAGACCTGTAGCAGACCAGTAACAGACCTGTAGCAGACCAGTAACAGACCTGTAGCAGACAGTAACAGACCTGTAGCAGACAGTAACAGACCTGTAGCAGACAGTAACAGACTTGTAGCAGACAAGTAACAGACTTGTAGCAAACCAGTAACAGACCTGTAGCAGACAGTAACAGACCTGTAGCAGACCAGTAACAGACCTGTAGCAGACAGTAACAGACCTGTAGCGGACCCATAACAGACCTGTGGCAGACCAGTAAAAGACTTGTAGCAGACCAGTGACAGACCTGTAGCAGACCAGTAACAGACTTGTAGCAGACAAGTAACAGACCTGTAGCAGACAGTAACAGACCTGTAGCAGACAGTAACAGACTTGTAGCAGACAGTAACAGACCGGTAGCAGACAGTAATAGACCTGTAGCAGATAGTAACAGACCTGTAGCAGACAGTAACAGACCTGTGGAAGACCAGTAACAGACCTGTAGCAGACAGTAACAGACCTGTAGCAGACAGTAACAGACCTGTAGCAGACCAATGACAGACCTGTAGCAGACAGTAACAGACTTGTAGCAGACAGTAACAGACCTGTAGCAGACAGTAAAAGACCTGTAGCACACCAGTAACAGACCTGTAGCAGACAGTAACAGACCTGTAGCAGACAGTAACAGACTTGTAACAGACCAGTAACAGACCTGTAGCAGACAGTAACAGACCTGTAGCAGACAGTAACCGACTTGTAGCAGACCAGTAACAGACCTGTAGCAGACAGTAACAGACTTGTAGCAGACAGTAACAGACCTGTAGCAGACCAGTAACAGACCTGTAGCACACCAGTAACAGACCTGTAGCAGACAGTAACAGACCTGTAGCAGACCAGTAACAGACTTTTAGCAGACAGTAACAGACCTGTAGCAGACAAGTAACAGACCTGTAGCAGACCAGTAACAGAACTGTAGCAGACCAGAAACAGACCGGTAGCAGACAGTAATAGACCTGTAGCAGATAGTAACAGACCTGTAGCAGACAGTAACAGACCTGTAGCAGACCAGTAGCAGACTTGTACCAGACAGTAACAGACCTGTACCAGACCAGTAACAGACTTGTAGCTGACCAGTAACAGACTTGTAGCAGACAGTAACAGACCTGTGGCAGACAGTAACAGACCTGTAGCAGACCAGTAACAGACCTGTAGCAGACAGTAAAAGACCTGTAGCAGACAGTAACAGACTTGTAGCAGACCAGTAACAGACCTGTAGCAGACAGTAACAGACTTGTAGCAGACAGTAACAGACCTGTAGCAGACCAGTAACAGACCTGTAGCACACCAGTAACAGACCTGTAGCAGACAGTAACAGACCTGTAGCAGACCAGTAACAGACCTGTAGCAGACCAGTAACAGACCTGTAGCAGACCAGTAACAGACCTGTAGCAGACCAGTAACAGACCTGTAGCAGACAGTAACAGACCTGTAGCAGACCAGTAACAGACCTGTAGCATACAGTAACAGACCTGAAGCAGACCAGTAACAGACTTTTAGCAGACAGTAACAGACCTGTAGCAGACAGTAACAGACCTGTAGCAGACCAGTAACAGACCTGTAGCAGAAAGTAACAGACCTGTAGCAGACAGTAACAGACTTGAAGCAGACCAGTAACAGACCTGTAGCAGACAGTAACAGACTTGTAGCAGACAGTAACAGACCTGTAGCAGACCAGTAACAGACCTGTAGCAGACATTAACAGACCTGTAGCAGACCAGTAACAGACCTGTAGCAGACCAGTAACAGACCTGTAGCAGACCAGTAACAGACCTGTAGCAGACAGTAACAGACCTGTAGCAGACCAGTAACAGACCTGTAGCAGACCAGTAACAGACCTGTAGCAGAAGTAACAGACCTGTAGCAGACCAGTAACAGACCTGTAGCAGACAGTAACAGACTTGTAGCAGAAGTAACAGACCTGTAGCAGACCAGTAACAGACCTGTAGCAGACAGTAACAGACTTGTAGCAAACAGTAACAGACTTGTAGCAGACCAGTAACAGACCTGTAGCAGACAGTAACAGACCTGTAGCATACAGTAACAGACCTGTAGCAGACCAGTAACAGACCTGTAGCAGACCAGTAACAGACCTGTAGCAGACCAGTAACAGACCTGTAGCAGACAGTAATAGACCTGTAGCAGATAGTAACAGACCTGTAGCAGACAGTAACAGACCTGTAGCAGACCAGTGACAGACTTGTAGCAGACAGTAACAGACCTGTAGCAGACCAGTGACAGACCTGTAGCAGACAGTAACAGACCTGTAGCAGACCAGTAACAGACCTGTAGCAGACAGTAACAGACCTGTAGTAGACCAGTAAAAGACTTGTAGCAGACAGTAACAGACCTGTAGCAGACAGTAACAGACGTGTAGCACACCAGTAACAGACCTGTAGCAGACAGTAACAGACCTGTAGCAGACCAGTAACAGACCTGTAGCAGACCAGTAACAGACCTGTAGCAGACCAGTAACAGACCTGTAGCAGAAGTAACAGACCTGTAGCAGACCAGTAACAGACCTGTAGCAGACAGTAACAGACTTGTAGCAAACAGTAACAGACTTGTAGCAGACCAGTAACAGACCTGTAGCAGACCAGTAACAGACCTGTAGCAGACAGTAACAGACCTGTAGCAGACCAGTAACAGACCTGTAGCAGACCAGTAACAGACCTGTAGCAGACAGTAACAGACCTGTAGCAGACCAGTAACAGACCTGTAGCAGACAGTAACAGACCTGTAGTAGACAGTAACAGACCTGTAGCAGACAGTAACAGACTTGTAGAAGACAGTAACAGACCTGTAGCAGACAGTAACAGACCTGTAGCAGACAGTAACAGACCTGTAGCAGACCAGTAACAGACCTGTAGCAGACCAGTAACAGACTTGTAGCAGAACAGTAACAGACCTGTAGCAGACAGTAACAGACCTGTAGCAGACAGTAACAGACTTGTAGCAGACAGTAACAGACCTGTAGCAGACAGTAACAGACCTGTAACAGACCTGTAGCAGACAGTCAGAGACCTGTAGCAGACCAGTAACAGACCTGTAGCAGTCCAGTAACAGACCTGTAGCAGACCAGTAGCAGACTTGTACCAGACAGTAACAGACCTGTAGCAGACAGTAACAGACCTGTACCAGACAGTAACAGACTTGTAGCTGACCAGTAACAGACTTGTAGCAGACAGTAATAGACCTGTAGCAGACAGTAACAGACCTGTAGCAGACCAGTAACAGACCTGTAGCAGACAGTAAAAGACCTGTAGCAGACAGTAACAGACTTGTAGCAGACCAGTAACAGACCTGTAGCAGACAGTAACAGACTTGTAGCAGACAGTAACAGACCTGTAGCAGACCAGTAACAGACCTGTAGCAGACCAGAAACAGGCCGGTAGCAGACAGTAATAGACCTGTAGCAGATAGTAACAGACCTGTAGCAGACAGTAACAGACCTGTAGCAGACCAGTAACAGACCTGTAGCAGACAGTAACAGACCTGTAGTAGACAGTAACAGACCTGTAGCAGACAGTAACAGACTTGTAGAAGACAGTAACAGACCTGTAGCAGACAGTAACAGACCTGTAGCAGACAGTAACAGACCTGTAGCAGACCAGTAACAGACCTGTAGCAGACCAGTAACAGACTTGTAGCAGAACAGTAACAGACCTGTAGCAGACAGTAACAGACCTGTAGCAGACAGTAACAGACTTGTAGCAGACAGTAACAGACCTGTAGCAGACAGTAACAGACCTGTAACAGACCTGTAGCAGACAGTCAGAGACCTGTAGCAGACCAGTAACAGACCTGTAGCAGTCCAGTAACAGACCTGTAGCAGACCAGTAGCAGACTTGTACCAGACAGTAACAGACCTGTAGCAGACAGTAACAGACCTGTACCAGACAGTAACAGACTTGTAGCTGACCAGTAACAGACTTGTAGCAGACAGTAATAGACCTGTAGCAGACAGTAACAGACCTGTAGCAGACCAGTAACAGACCTGTAGCAGACAGTAAAAGACCTGTAGCAGACAGTAACAGACTTGTAGCAGACCAGTAACAGACCTGTAGCAGACAGTAACAGACCTGTAGCAGACCGGTAACAGACCTGTAGCAGACCAGTAACAGACCTGTAGCAGACCAGTAACAGACCTGTAGCAGAAGTAACAGACCTGTAGCAGACCAGTAACAGACCTGTAGCAGACAGTAACAGACTTGTAGCAAACAGTAACAGACTTGTAGCAGACCAGTAACAGACCTGTAGCAGACCAGTAACAGACCTGTAGCAGACAGTAACAGACCTGTAGCAGACCAGTAACAGACCTGTAGCAGACCAGTAACAGACCTGTAGCAGACCAGAAACAGACCGGTAGCAGACAGTAATAGACCTGTAGCAGATAGTAACAGACCTGTAGCAGACAGTAACAGACCTGTAGCAGACCAGTAACAGACTTGTAGCAGACAGTAACAGACCTGTAGCAGACCAGTAACAGACCTGTAGCAGACAGTAACAGACCTGTAACAGACAGTAACAGACCTGTAGCAGACCAGTAACAGACCTGTAGCAGACAGTAACAGACCTGTAGTAGACCAGTAAAAGACTTGTAGCAGACCAGTAACAGACCTGTAGCAGACAGTAACAGACGTGTAGCAGACCAGTAACAGACCTGTAGCTGACAGTAACAGACCTGTAGCAGACCAGTAACAGACCTGTAGCAGACCAGTAAAAGACCTGTAGCAGACAGTAACAGACCTGTAGCAGACCAGTAACAGACCTGTAGCAGACCAGTAACAGACCTGTAGCAGACAGTAACAGACCTGTAGCAGACAGTAACAGACCTGTAGCAGACAGTAACAGACTTGTAGCAGACAAGTAACAGACTTGTAGCAAACCAGTAACAGACCTGTAGCAGACAGTAACAGACCTGTAGCGGACCCATAACAGACTTGTAGCCGACCATTAACAGACTTGTGGCAGACCAGTAACAGACCTGTGGCAGACCAGTAAGAGACTTGTGTCAGACCAGTGACAGACCTGTAGCAGACAGTAACAGACCTGTAGCAGACCAGTAACAGACCTGTAGCAGAAAGTAACAGACCTGTAGCAGACAGTAACAGACTTGAAGCAGACCAGTAACAGACCTGTAGCAGACAGTAACAGACTTGTAGCAGACAGTAACAGACCTGTAGCAGACCAGTAACAGACCTGTAGCAGACATTAACAGACCTGTAGCAGACCAGTAACAGACCTGTAGCAGACCAGTAACAGACCTGTAGCAGACCAGTAACAGACCTGTAGCAGACAGTAACAGACCTGTAGCAGACCAGTAACAGACCTGTAGCAGACCAGTAACAGACCTGTAGCAGAAGTAACAGACCTGTAGCAGACCAGTAACAGACCTGTAGCAGACAGTAACAGACTTGTAGCAGAAGTAACAGACCTGTAGCAGACCAGTAACAGACCTGTAGCAGACAGTAACAGACTTGTAGCAAACAGTAACAGACTTGTAGCAGACCAGTAACAGACCTGTAGCAGACAGTAACAGACCTGTAGCATACAGTAACAGACCTGTAGCAGACCAGTAACAGACCTGTAGCAGACCAGTAACAGACCTGTAGCAGACCAGTAACAGACCTGTAGCAGACAGTAATAGACCTGTAGCAGATAGTAACAGACCTGTAGCAGACAGTAACAGACCTGTAGCAGACCAGTGACAGACTTGTAGCAGACAGTAACAGACCTGTAGCAGACCAGTGACAGACCTGTAGCAGACAGTAACAGACCTGTAGCAGACCAGTAACAGACCTGTAGCAGACAGTAACAGACCTGTAGTAGACCAGTAAAAGACTTGTAGCAGACAGTAACAGACCTGTAGCAGACAGTAACAGACGTGTAGCAGACCAGTAACAGACCTGTAGCTGACAGTAACAGACCTGTTGCAGACCAGTAACAGACCTGTAGCAGACCAGTAAAAGACCTGTAGCAGACAGTAACAGACCTGTAGCAGACCAGTAACAGACCTGTAGCAGACCAGTAACAGACCTGTAGCAGACAGTAACAGACCTGTAGCAGACAGTAACAGACCTGTAGCAGACAGTAACAGACTTGTAGCAGACAAGTAACAGACTTGTAGCAAACCAGTAACAGACCTGTAGCAGACAGTAACAGACCTGTAGCAGACCAGTAACAGACCTGTAGCAGACAGTAACAGACCTGTAGCGGACCCATAACAGACCTGTGGCAGACCAGTAACAGACTTGTGTCAGACCAGTGACAGACCTGTAGCAGACCAGTAACAGACTTGTAGCAGACAAGTAACAGACCTGTAGCAGACAGTAACAGACCTGTAGCAGACAGTAACAGACTTGTAGCAGACAGTAACAGACCGGTAGCAGACAGTAATAGACCTGTAGCAGATAGTAACAGACCTGTAGCAGACAGTAACAGACCTGTAGCAGACCAGTAACAGACCTGTAGCAGACAGTAACAGACCTGTAGCAGACCAATGACAGACCTGTAGCAGACAGTAACAGACTTGTAGCAGGCAGTAACAGACCTGTAGCAGACAGTAAAAGACCTGTAGCACACCAGTAACAGACCTGTAGCAGACAGTAACAGACCTGTAGCAGACAGTAACAGACTTGTAACAGACCAGTAACAGACCTGTAGCAGACAGTAACAGACCTGTAGCAGACAGTAACCGACTTGTAGCAGACCAGTAACAGACCTGTAGCAGACAGTAACAGACTTGTAGCAGACAGTAACAGACCTGTAGCAGACCAGTAACAGACCTGTAGCACACCAGTAACAGACCTGTAGCAGACAGTAACAGACCTGTAGCAGACCAGTAACAGACTTTTAGCAGACAGTAACAGACCTGTAGCAGACAAGTAACAGACCTGTAGCAGACCAGTAACAGAACTGTAGCAGACCAGAAACAGACCGGTAGCAGACAGTAATAGACCTGTAGCAGATAGTAACAGACCTGTAGCAGACAGTAACAGACCTGTAGCAGACCAGTAGCAGACTTGTACCAGACAGTAACAGACCTGTACCAGACCAGTAACAGACTTGTAGCTGACCAGTAACAGACTTGTAGCAGACAGTAACAGACCTGTGGCAGACAGTAACAGACCTGTAGCAGACAGTAACAGACTTGTAGCAGACAGTAACAGACCTGTAGCAGACCAGTAACAGACCTGTAGCACACCAGTAACAGACCTGTAGCAGACAGTAACAGACCTGTAGCAGACCAGTAACAGACCTGTAGCAGACCAGTAACAGACCTGTAGCAGACCAGTAACAGACCTGTAGCAGACCAGTAACAGACCTGTAGCAGACAGTAACAGACCTGTAGCAGACCAGTAACAGACCTGTAGCATACAGTAACAGACCTGAAGCAGACCAGTAACAGACTTTTAGCAGACAGTAACAGACCTGTAGCAGACAGTAACAGACCTGTAGCAGACCAGTAACAGACCTGTAGCAGAAAGTAACAGACCTGTAGCAGACAGTAACAGACTTGAAGCAGACCAGTAACAGACCTGTAGCAGACAGTAACAGACTTGTAGCAGACAGTAACAGACCTGTAGCAGACCAGTAACAGACCTGTAGCAGACATTAACAGACCTGTAGCAGACCAGTAACAGACCTGTAGCAGACCAGTAACAGACCTGTAGCAGACCAGTAACAGACCTGTAGCAGACAGTAACAGACCTGTAGCAGACCAGTAACAGACCTGTAGCAGACCAGTAACAGACCTGTAGCAGAAGTAACAGACCTGTAGCAGACCAGTAACAGACCTGTAGCAGACAGTAACAGACTTGTAGCAGAAGTAACAGACCTGTAGCAGACCAGTAACAGACCTGTAGCAGACAGTAACAGACTTGTAGCAAACAGTAACAGACTTGTAGCAGACCAGTAACAGACCTGTAGCAGACAGTAACAGACCTGTAGCATACAGTAACAGACCTGTAGCAGACCAGTAACAGACCTGTAGCAGACCAGTAACAGACCTGTAGCAGACCAGTAACAGACCTGTAGCAGACAGTAATAGACCTGTAGCAGATAGTAACAGACCTGTAGCAGACAGTAACAGACCTGTAGCAGACCAGTGACAGACTTGTAGCAGACAGTAACAGACCTGTAGCAGACCAGTGACAGACCTGTAGCAGACAGTAACAGACCTGTAGCAGACCAGTAACAGACCTGTAGCAGACAGTAACAGACCTGTAGTAGACCAGTAAAAGACTTGTAGCAGACAGTAACAGACCTGTAGCAGACAGTAACAGACGTGTAGCAGACCAGTAACAGACCTGTAGCTGACAGTAACAGACCTGTTGCAGACCAGTAACAGACCTGTAGCAGACCAGTAAAAGACCTGTAGCAGACAGTAACAGACCTGTAGCAGACCAGTAACAGACCTGTAGCAGACCAGTAACAGACCTGTAGCAGACAGTAACAGACCTGTAGCAGACAGTAACAGACCTGTAGCAGACAGTAACAGACTTGTAGCAGACAAGTAACAGACTTGTAGCAAACCAGTAACAGACCTGTAGCAGACAGTAACAGACCTGTAGCAGACCAGTAACAGACCTGTAGCAGACAGTAACAGACCTGTAGCGGACCCATAACAGACCTGTGGCAGACCAGTAACAGACTTGTGTCAGACCAGTGACAGACCTGTAGCAGACCAGTAACAGACTTGTAGCAGACAAGTAACAGACCTGTAGCAGACAGTAACAGACCTGTAGCAGACAGTAACAGACTTGTAGCAGACAGTAACAGACCGGTAGCAGACAGTAATAGACCTGTAGCAGATAGTAACAGACCTGTAGCAGACAGTAACAGACCTGTAGCAGACCAGTAACAGACCTGTAGCAGACAGTAACAGACCTGTAGCAGACAGTAACAGACCTGTAGCAGACAGTAAAAGACCTGTAGCACACCAGTAACAGACCTGTAGCAGACAGTAACAGACCTGTAGCACACAGTAACAGACTTGTAACAGACCAGTAACAGACCTGTAGCAGACAGTAACAGACCTGTAGCAGACAGTAACCGACTTGTAGCAGACCAGTAACAGACCTGTAGCAGACAGTAACAGACTTGTAGCAGACAGTAACAGACCTGTAGCAGACCAGTAACAGACCTGTAGCACACCAGTAACAGACCTGTAGCAGACAGTAACAGACCTGTAGCAGACCAGTAACAGACTTTTAGCAGACAGTAACAGACCTGTAGCAGACAAGTAACAGACCTGTAGCAGACCAGTAACAGAACTGTAGCAGACCAGAAACAGACCGGTAGCAGACAGTAATAGACCTGTAGCAGATAGTAACAGACCTGTAGCAGACAGTAACAGACCTGTAGCAGACCAGTAGCAGACTTGTACCAGACAGTAACAGACCTGTACCAGACCAGTAACAGACTTGTAGCTGACCAGTAACAGACTTGTAGCAGACAGTAACAGACCTGTGGCAGACAGTAACAGACCTGTAGCAGACCAGTAACAGACCTGTAGCAGACAGTAAAAGACCTGTAGCAGACAGTAACAGACTTGTAGCAGACCAGTAACAGACCTGTAGCAGACAGTAACAGACTTGTAGCAGACAGTAACAGACCTGTAGCAGACCAGTAACAGACCTGTAGCACACCAGTAACAGACCTGTAGCAGACAGTAACAGACCTGTAGCAGACCAGTAACAGACCTGTAGCAGACCAGTAACAGACCTGTAGCAGACCAGTAACAGACCTGTAGCAGACCAGTAACAGACCTGTAGCAGACAGTAACAGACCTGTAGCAGACCAGTAACAGACCTGTAGCATACAGTAACAGACCTGAAGCAGACCAGTAACAGACTTTTAGCAGACAGTAACAGACCTGTAGCAGACAGTAACAGACCTGTAGCAGACCAGTAACAGACCTGTAGCAGACCAGTAACAGACCTGTAGCAGACCAGAAACAGACCGGTAGCAGACAGTAATAGACCTGTAGCAGATAGTAACAGACCTGTAGCAGACAGTAACAGACCTGTAGCAGACAGTAACAGACCTGTAGCAGACCAGTAACAGACCTGTAGCAGAAGTAACAGACCTGTAGCAGACCAGTAACAGACCTGTAGCAGACAGTAACAGACTTGTAGCAAACAGTAACAGACTTGTAGCAGACCAGTAACAGACCTGTAGCAGACAGTAACAGACCTGTAGCATACAGTAACAGACCTGTAGCAGACCAGTAACAGACCTGTAGCAGACCAGTAACAGACCTGTAGCAGACCAGTAACAGACCTGTAGCAGACAGTAATAGACCTGTAGCAGATAGTAACAGACCTGTAGCAGAAAGTAACAGACCTGTAGCAGACCAGTGACAGACTTGTAGCAGACAGTAACAGACCTGTAGCAGACCAGTAACAGACCTGTAGCAGACAGTAACAGACCTGTAGCAGACCAGTAACAGACCTGTAGCAGACAGTAACACACCTGTAGTAGACCAGTAAAAGACTTGTAGCAGACAGTAACAGACCTGTAGCAGACAGTAACAGACGTGTAGCAGACCAGTAACAGACCTGTAGCTGACAGTAACAGACATGTTGCAGACCAGTAACAGACCTGTAGCAGACCAGTAAAAGACCTGTAGCAGACAGTAACAGACCTGTAGCAGACCAGTAACAGACCTGTAGCAGACCAGTAACAGACCTGTAGCAGACAGTAACAGACCTGTAGCAGACAGTAACAGACCTGTAGCAGACGGTAACAGACTTGTAGCAGACAAGTAACAGACTTGTAGCAAACCAGTAACAGACCTGTAGCAGACAGTAACAGACCTGTAGCAGACCAGTAACAGACCTGTAGCAGACAGTAACAGACCTGTAGCGGACCCATAACAGACCTGTGGCAGACCAGTAACAGACTTGTGTCAGACCAGTGACAGACCTGTAGCAGACCAGTAACAGACTTGTAGCAGACAAGTAACAGACCTGTAGCAGACAGTAACAGACCTGTAGCAGACAGTAACAGACTTGTAGCAGACAGTAACAGACCGGTAGCAGACAGTAATAGACCTGTAGCAGATAGTAACAGACCTGTAGCAGACAGTAACAGACCTGTAGCAGACCAGTAACAGACCTGTAGCAGACAGTAACAGACCTGTAGCAGACAGTAACAGACCTGTAGCAGACAGTAAAAGACCTGTAGCACACCAGTAACAGACCTGTAGCAGACAGTAACAGACCTGTAGCACACAGTAACAGACTTGTAACAGACCAGTAACAGACCTGTAGCAGACAGTAACAGACCTGTAGCAGACAGTAACCGACTTGTAGCAGACCAGTAACAGACCTGTAGCAGACAGTAACAGACTTGTAGCAGACAGTAACAGACCTGTAGCAGACCAGTAACAGACCTGTAGCACACCAGTAACAGACCTGTAGCAGACAGTAACAGACCTGTAGCAGACCAGTAACAGACTTTTAGCAGACAGTAACAGACCTGTAGCAGACAAGTAACAGACCTGTAGCAGACCAGTAACAGAACTGTAGCAGACCAGAAACAGACCGGTAGCAGACAGTAATAGACCTGTAGCAGATAGTAACAGACCTGTAGCAGACAGTAACAGACCTGTAGCAGACCAGTAGCAGACTTGTACCAGACAGTAACAGACCTGTACCAGACCAGTAACAGACTTGTAGCTGACCAGTAACAGACTTGTAGCAGACAGTAACAGACCTGTGGCAGACAGTAACAGACCTGTAGCAGACCAGTAACAGACCTGTAGCAGACAGTAAAAGACCTGTAGCAGACAGTAACAGACTTGTAGCAGACCAGTAACAGACCTGTAGCAGACAGTAACAGACTTGTAGCAGACAGTAACAGACCTGTAGCAGACCAGTAACAGACCTGTAGCACACCAGTAACAGACCTGTAGCAGACAGTAACAGACCTGTAGCAGACCAGTAACAGACCTGTAGCAGACCAGTAACAGACCTGTAGCAGACCAGTAACAGACCTGTAGCAGACCAGTAACAGACCTGTAGCAGACAGTAACAGACCTGTAGCAGACCAGTAACAGACCTGTAGCATACAGTAACAGACCTGAAGCAGACCAGTAACAGACTTTTAGCAGACAGTAACAGACCTGTAGCAGACAGTAACAGACCTGTAGCAGACCAGTAACAGACCTGTAGCAGACCAGTAACAGACCTGTAGCAGACCAGAAACAGACCGGTAGCAGACAGTAATAGACCTGTAGCAGACCAGTAACAGACCTGTAGCAGAAGTAACAGACCTGTAGCAGACCAGTAACAGACCTGTAGCAGACAGTAACAGACTTGTAGCAAACAGTAACAGACTTGTAGCAGACCAGTAACAGACCTGTAGCAGACAGTAACAGACCTGTAGCATACAGTAACAGACCTGTAGCAGACCAGTAACAGACCTGTAGCAGACCAGTAACAGACCTGTAGCAGACCAGTAACAGACCTGTAGCAGACAGTAATAGACCTGTAGCAGATAGTAACAGACCTGTAGCAGAAAGTAACAGACCTGTAGCAGACCAGTGACAGACTTGTAGCAGACAGTAACAGACCTGTAGCAGACCAGTAACAGACCTGTAGCAGACAGTAACAGACCTGTAGCAGACCAGTAACAGACCTGTAGCAGACAGTAACACACCTGTAGTAGACCAGTAAAAGACTTGTAGCAGACAGTAACAGACCTGTAGCAGACAGTAACAGACGTGTAGCAGACCAGTAACAGACCTGTAGCTGACAGTAACAGACATGTTGCAGACCAGTAACAGACCTGTAGCAGACCAGTAAAAGACCTGTAGCAGACAGTAACAGACCTGTAGCAGACCAGTAACAGACCTGTAGCAGACCAGTAACAGACCTGTAGCAGACAGTAACAGACCTGTAGCAGACAGTAACAGACCTGTAGCAGACGGTAACAGACTTGTAGCAGACAAGTAACAGACTTGTAGCAAACCAGTAACAGACCTGTAGCAGACAGTAACAGACCTGTAGCAGACCAGTAACAGACCTGTAGCAGACAGTAACAGACCTGTAGCGGACCCATAACAGACCTGTGGCAGACCAGTAACAGACTTGTGTCAGACCAGTGACAGACCTGTAGCAGACCAGTAACAGACTTGTAGCAGACAAGTAACAGACCTGTAGCAGACAGTAACAGACCTGTAGCAGACAGTAACAGACTTGTAGCAGACAGTAACAGACCGGTAGCAGACAGTAATAGACCTGTAGCAGATAGTAACAGACCTGTAGCAGACAGTAACAGACCTGTAGCAGACCAGTAACAGACCTGTAGCAGACAGTAACAGACCTGTAGCAGACAGTAACAGACCTGTAGCAGACCAATGACAGACCTGTAGCAGACAGTAACAGACTTGTAGCAGACAGTAACAGACCTGTAGCAGACAGTAAAAGACCTGTAGCACACCAGTAACAGACCTGTAGCAGACAGTAACAGACCTGTAGCAGACAGTAACAGACTTGTAACAGACCAGTAACAGACCTGTAGCAGACAGTAACAGACCTGTAGCAGACAGTAACCGACTTGTAGCAGACCAGTAACAGACCTGTAGCAGACAGTAACAGACTTGTAGCAGACAGTAACAGACCTGTAGCAGACCAGTAACAGACCTGTAGCACACCAGTAACAGACCTGTAGCATACAGTAACAGACCTGTAGCAGACCAGTAACAGACTTTTAGCAGACAGTAACAGACCTGTAGCAGACAAGTAACAGACCTGTAGCAGACCAGTAACAGACCTGTAGCAGACCAGAAACAGACCGGTAGCAGACAGTAATAGACCTGTAGCAGATAGTAACAGACCTGTAGCAGACAGTAACAGACCTGTAGCAGACCAGTAGCAGACTTGTACCAGACAGTAACAGACCTGTACCAGACCAGTAACAGACTTGTAGCTGACCAGTAACAGACTTGTAGCAGACAGTAACAGACCTGTGGCAGACAGTAACAGACCTGTAGCAGACCAGTAACAGACCTGTAGCAGACAGTAAAAGACCTGTAGCAGACAGTAACAGACTTGTAGCAGACCAGTAACAGACCTGTAGCAGACAGTAACAGACTTGTAGCAGACAGTAACAGACCTGTAGCAGACCAGTAACAGACCTGTAGCACACCAGTAACAGACCTGTAGCAGACAGTAACAGACCTGTAGCAGACCAGTAACAGACCTGTAGCAGACCAGTAACAGACCTGTAGCAGACCAGTAACAGACCTGTAGCAGACCAGTAACAGACCTGTAGCAGACAGTAACAGACCTGTAGCAGACCAGTAACAGACCTGTAGCATACAGTAACAGACCTGAAGCAGACCAGTAACAGACTTTTAGCAGACAGTAACAGACCTGTAGCAGACAGTAACAGACCTGTAGCAGACCAGTAACAGACCTGTAGCAGACCAGAAACAGACCGGTAGCAGACAGTAATAGACCTGTAGCAGATAGTAACAGACCTGTAGCAGACAGTAACAGACCTGTAGCAGACAGTAACAGACCTGTAGCAGACCAGTAACAGACTTGTAGCAGACAGTAACAGACCTGTAGCAGACCAGTAACAGACCTGTAGCACACCAGTAACAGACCTGTAGCAGACCTGTAGCAGACAGTAACAGACCTGTAGCAGACAGTAAAAGACCTGTAGCACACCAGTAACAGACCTGTAGCAGACAGTAACAGACCTGTAGCAGACAGTAACAGACTTGTAACAGACCAGTAACAGACCTGTAGCAGACAGTAACAGACCTGTAGCAGACAGTAACCGACTTGTAGCAGACCAGTAACAGACCTGTAGCAGACAGTAACAGACTTGTAGCAGACAGTAACAGACCTGTAGCAGACCAGTAACAGACCTGTAGCACACCAGTAACAGACCTGTAGCATACAGTAACAGACCTGTAGCAGACCAGTAACAGACTTTTAGCAGACAGTAACAGACCTGTAGCAGACAAGTAACAGACCTGTAGCAGACCAGTAACAGACCTGTAGCAGACCAGAAACAGACCGGTAGCAGACAGTAATAGACCTGTAGCAGATAGTAACAGACCTGTAGCAGACAGTAACAGACCTGTAGCAGACCAGTAGCAGACTTGTACCAGACAGTAACAGACCTGTACCAGACCAGTAACAGACTTGTAGCTGACCAGTAACAGACTTGTAGCAGACAGTAACAGACCTGTGGCAGACAGTAACAGACCTGTAGCAGACCAGTAACAGACCTGTAGCAGACAGTAAAAGACCTGTAGCAGACAGTAACAGACTTGTAGCAGACCAGTAACAGACCTGTAGCAGACAGTAACAGACTTGTAGCAGACAGTAACAGACCTGTAGCAGACCAGTAACAGACCTGTAGCACACCAGTAACAGACCTGTAGCAGACAGTAACAGACCTGTAGCAGACCAGTAACAGACCTGTAGCAGACCAGTAACAGACCTGTAGCAGACCAGTAACAGACCTGTAGCAGACCAGTAACAGACCTGTAGCAGACAGTAACAGACCTGTAGCAGACCAGTAACAGACCTGTAGCATACAGTAACAGACCTGAAGCAGACCAGTAACAGACTTTTAGCAGACAGTAACAGACCTGTAGCAGACATTAACAGACCTGTAGCAGACCAGTAACAGACCTGTAGCAGACCAGTAACAGACCTGTAGCAGACCAGAAACAGACCGGTAGCAGACAGTAATAGACCTGTAGCAGATAGTAACAGACCTGTAGCAGACAGTAACAGACCTGTAGCAGACAGTAACAGACCTGTAGCAGACAGTAACAGACCTGTAGCAGACCAGTAACAGACCTGTAGCAGAAGTAACAGACCTGTAGCAGACCAGTAACAGACCTGTAGCAGACAGTAACAGACTTGTAGCAAACAGTAACAGACTTGTAGCAGACCAGTAACAGACCTGTAGCAGACAGTAACAGACCTGTAGCATACAGTAACAGACCTGTAGCAGACCAGTAACAGACCTGTAGCAGACCAGTAACAGACCTGTAGCAGACCAGTAACAGACCTGTAGCAGACAGTAATAGACCTGTAGCAGATAGTAACAGACCTGTAGCAGACAGTAACAGACCTGTAGCAGACCAGTGACAGACTTGTAGCAGACAGTAACAGACCTGTAGCAGACCAGTAACAGACCTGTAGCAGACAGTAACAGACCTGTAACAGACCAGTAACAGACCTGTAGCAGACAGTAACAGACCTGTAGTAGACCAGTAAAAGACTTGTAGCAGACAGTAACAGACCTGTAGCAGACAGTAACAGACCTGTAGCAGACCAGTAACAGACCTGTAGCAGACCAGTAACAGACCTGTAGCAGACAGTAACAGACCTGTAGCAGACAGTAACAGACCTGTAGCAGACCAATGACAGACCTGTAGCAGACAGTAACAGACTTGTAGCAGACAGTAACAGACCTGTAGCAGACAGTAAAAGACCTGTAGCACACCAGTAACAGACCTGTAGCAGACAGTAACAGACCTGTAGCAGACAGTAACAGACTTGTAACAGACCAGTAACAGACCTGTAGCAGACAGTAACAGACCTGTAGCAGACAGTAACCGACTTGTAGCAGACCAGTAACAGACCTGTAGCAGACAGTAACAGACTTGTAGCAGACAGTAACAGACCTGTAGCAGACCAGTAACAGACCTGTAGCACACCAGTAACAGACCTGTAGCATACAGTAACAGACCTGTAGCAGACCAGTAACAGACTTTTAGCAGACAGTAACAGACCTGTAGCAGACAAGTAACAGACCTGTAGCAGACCAGTAACAGACCTGTAGCAGACCAGAAACAGACCGGTAGCAGACAGTAATAGACCTGTAGCAGATAGTAACAGACCTGTAGCAGACAGTAACAGACCTGTAGCAGACCAGTAGCAGACTTGTACCAGACAGTAACAGACCTGTACCAGACCAGTAACAGACTTGTAGCTGACCAGTAACAGACTTGTAGCAGACAGTAACAGACCTGTGGCAGACAGTAAAAGACCTGTAGCAGACCAGAAACAGACCGGTAGCAGACAGTAATAGACCTGTAGCAGATAGTAACAGACCTGTAGCAGACAGTAACAGACCTGTAGCAGACCAGTAGCAGACTTGTACCAGACAGTAACAGACCTGTACCAGACCAGTAACAGACTTGTAGCTGACCAGTAACAGACTTGTAGCAGACAGTAACAGACCTGTGGCAGACAGTAACAGACCTGTAGCAGACCAGTAACAGACCTGTAGCAGACAGTAAAAGACCTGTAGCAGACAGTAACAGACTTGTAGCAGACCAGTAACAGACCTGTAGCAGACAGTAACAGACTTGTAGCAGACAGTAACAGACCTGTAGCAGACCAGTAACAGACCTGTAGCACACCAGTAACAGACCTGTAGCAGACAGTAACAGACCTGTAGCAGACCAGTAACAGACCTGTAGCAGACCAGTAACAGACCTGTAGCAGACCAGTAACAGACCTGTAGCAGACAGTAACAGACCTGTAGCAGACCAGTAACAGACCTGTAGCATACAGTAACAGACCTGAAGCAGACCAGTAACAGACTTTTAGCAGACAGTAACAGACCTGTAGCAGACATTAACAGACCTGTAGCAGACCAGTAACAGACCTGTAGCAGACCAGTAACAGACCTGTAGCAGACCAGAAACAGACCGGTAGCAGACAGTAATAGACCTGTAGCAGATAGTAACAGACCTGTAGCAGACAGTAACAGACCTGTAGCAGACAGTAACAGACCTGTAGCAGACAGTAACAGACCTGTAGCAGACCAGTAACAGACCTGTAGCAGAAGTAACAGACCTGTAGCAGACCAGTAACAGACCTGTAGCAGACAGTAACAGACTTGTAGCAAACAGTAACAGACTTGTAGCAGACAGTAACAGACCTGTAGCAGACAGTAACAGACGTGTAGCAGACCAGTAACAGACCTGTAGCTGACAGTAACAGACATGTTGCAGACCAGTAACAGACCTGTAGCAGACCAGTAAAAGACCTGTAGCAGACAGTAACAGACCTGTAGCAGACCAGTAACAGACCTGTAGCAGACCAGTAACAGACCTGTAGCAGACAGTAACAGACCTGTAGCAGACAGTAACAGACCTGTAGCAGACGGTAACAGACTTGTAGCAGACAAGTAACAGACTTGTAGCAAACCAGTAACAGACCTGTAGCAGACAGTAACAGACCTGTAGCAGACCAGTAACAGACCTGTAGCAGACAGTAACAGACCTGTAGCGGACCCATAACAGACCTGTGGCAGACCAGTAACAGACTTGTGTCAGACCAGTGACAGACCTGTAGCAGACCAGTAACAGACTTGTAGCAGACAAGTAACAGACCTGTAGCAGACAGTAACAGACCTGTAGCAGACAGTAACAGACTTGTAGCAGACAGTAACAGACCGGTAGCAGACAGTAATAGACCTGTAGCAGATAGTAACAGACCTGTAGCAGACAGTAACAGACCTGTAGCAGACCAGTAACAGACCTGTAGCAGACAGTAACAGACCTGTAGCAGACAGTAACAGACCTGTAGCAGACCAATGACAGACCTGTAGCAGACAGTAACAGACTTGTAGCAGACAGTAACAGACCTGTAGCAGACAGTAAAAGACCTGTAGCACACCAGTAACAGACCTGTAGCAGACAGTAACAGACCTGTAGCAGACAGTAACAGACTTGTAACAGACCAGTAACAGACCTGTAGCAGACAGTAACAGACCTGTAGCAGACAGTAACCGACTTGTAGCAGACCAGTAACAGACCTGTAGCAGACAGTAACAGACTTGTAGCAGACAGTAACAGACCTGTAGCAGACCAGTAACAGACCTGTAGCACACCAGTAACAGACCTGTAGCATACAGTAACAGACCTGTAGCAGACCAGTAACAGACTTTTAGCAGACAGTAACAGACCTGTAGCAGACAAGTAACAGACCTGTAGCAGACCAGTAACAGACCTGTAGCAGACCAGAAACAGACCGGTAGCAGACAGTAATAGACCTGTAGCAGATAGTAACAGACCTGTAGCAGACAGTAACAGACCTGTAGCAGACCAGTAGCAGACTTGTACCAGACAGTAACAGACCTGTACCAGACCAGTAACAGACTTGTAGCTGACCAGTAACAGACTTGTAGCAGACAGTAACAGACCTGTGGCAGACAGTAACAGACCTGTAGCAGACCAGTAACAGACCTGTAGCAGACAGTAAAAGACCTGTAGCAGACAGTAACAGACTTGTAGCAGACCAGTAACAGACCTGTAGCAGACAGTAACAGACTTGTAGCAGACAGTAACAGACCTGTAGCAGACCAGTAACAGACCTGTAGCACACCAGTAACAGACCTGTAGCAGACAGTAACAGACCTGTAGCAGACCAGTAACAGACCTGTAGCAGACCAGTAACAGACCTGTAGCAGACCAGTAACAGACCTGTAGCAGACCAGTAACAGACCTGTAGCAGACAGTAACAGACCTGTAGCAGACCAGTAACAGACCTGTAGCATACAGTAACAGACCTGAAGCAGACCAGTAACAGACTTTTAGCAGACAGTAACAGACCTGTAGCAGACAGTAACAGACCTGTAGCAGACCAGTAACAGACCTGTAGCAGACCAGAAACAGACCGGTAGCAGACAGTAATAGACCTGTAGCAGATAGTAACAGACCTGTAGCAGACAGTAACAGACCTGTAGCAGACAGTAACAGACCTGTAGCAGACCAGTAACAGACTTGTAGCAGACAGTAACAGACCTGTAGCAGACCAGTAACAGACCTGTAGCACACCAGTAACAGACCTGTAGCAGACCTGTAGCAGACAGTAACAGACCTGTAGCAGACAGTAAAAGACCTGTAGCACACCAGTAACAGACCTGTAGCAGACAGTAACAGACCTGTAGCAGACAGTAACAGACTTGTAACAGACCAGTAACAGACCTGTAGCAGACAGTAACAGACCTGTAGCAGACAGTAACCGACTTGTAGCAGACCAGTAACAGACCTGTAGCAGACAGTAACAGACTTGTAGCAGACAGTAACAGACCTGTAGCAGACCAGTAACAGACCTGTAGCACACCAGTAACAGACCTGTAGCATACAGTAACAGACCTGTAGCAGACCAGTAACAGACTTTTAGCAGACAGTAACAGACCTGTAGCAGACAAGTAACAGACCTGTAGCAGACCAGTAACAGACCTGTAGCAGACCAGAAACAGACCGGTAGCAGACAGTAATAGACCTGTAGCAGATAGTAACAGACCTGTAGCAGACAGTAACAGACCTGTAGCAGACCAGTAGCAGACTTGTACCAGACAGTAACAGACCTGTACCAGACCAGTAACAGACTTGTAGCTGACCAGTAACAGACTTGTAGCAGACAGTAACAGACCTGTGGCAGACAGTAACAGACCTGTAGCAGACCAGTAACAGACCTGTAGCAGACAGTAAAAGACCTGTAGCAGACAGTAACAGACTTGTAGCAGACCAGTAACAGACCTGTAGCAGACAGTAACAGACTTGTAGCAGACAGTAACAGACCTGTAGCAGACCAGTAACAGACCTGTAGCACACCAGTAACAGACCTGTAGCAGACAGTAACAGACCTGTAGCAGACCAGTAACAGACCTGTAGCAGACCAGTAACAGACCTGTAGCAGACCAGTAACAGACCTGTAGCAGACCAGTAACAGACCTGTAGCAGACAGTAACAGACCTGTAGCAGACCAGTAACAGACCTGTAGCATACAGTAACAGACCTGAAGCAGACCAGTAACAGACTTTTAGCAGACAGTAACAGACCTGTAGCAGACATTAACAGACCTGTAGCAGACCAGTAACAGACCTGTAGCAGACCAGTAACAGACCTGTAGCAGACCAGAAACAGACCGGTAGCAGACAGTAATAGACCTGTAGCAGATAGTAACAGACCTGTAGCAGACAGTAACAGACCTGTAGCAGACAGTAACAGACCTGTAGCAGACAGTAACAGACCTGTAGCAGACCAGTAACAGACCTGTAGCAGAAGTAACAGACCTGTAGCAGACCAGTAACAGACCTGTAGCAGACAGTAACAGACTTGTAGCAAACAGTAACAGACTTGTAGCAGACCAGTAACAGACCTGTAGCAGACAGTAACAGACCTGTAGCATACAGTAACAGACCTGTAGCAGACCAGTAACAGACCTGTAGCAGACCAGTAACAGACCTGTAGCAGACCAGTAACAGACCTGTAGCAGACAGTAATAGACCTGTAGCAGATAGTAACAGACCTGTAGCAGACAGTAACAGACCTGTAGCAGACCAGTGACAGACTTGTAGCAGACAGTAACAGACCTGTAGCAGACCAGTAACAGACCTGTAGCAGACAGTAACAGACCTGTAACAGACCAGTAACAGACCTGTAGCAGACAGTAACAGACCTGTAGTAGACCAGTAAAAGACTTGTAGCAGACAGTAACAGACCTGTAGCAGACAGTAACAGACCTGTAGCAGACCAGTAACAGACCTGTAGCAGACCAGTAACAGACCTGTAGCAGACAGTAACAGACCTGTAGCAGACAGTAACAGACCTGTAGCAGACCAATGACAGACCTGTAGCAGACAGTAACAGACTTGTAGCAGACAGTAACAGACCTGTAGCAGACAGTAAAAGACCTGTAGCACACCAGTAACAGACCTGTAGCAGACAGTAACAGACCTGTAGCAGACAGTAACAGACTTGTAACAGACCAGTAACAGACCTGTAGCAGACAGTAACAGACCTGTAGCAGACAGTAACCGACTTGTAGCAGACCAGTAACAGACCTGTAGCAGACAGTAACAGACTTGTAGCAGACAGTAACAGACCTGTAGCAGACCAGTAACAGACCTGTAGCACACCAGTAACAGACCTGTAGCATACAGTAACAGACCTGTAGCAGACCAGTAACAGACTTTTAGCAGACAGTAACAGACCTGTAGCAGACAAGTAACAGACCTGTAGCAGACCAGTAACAGACCTGTAGCAGACCAGAAACAGACCGGTAGCAGACAGTAATAGACCTGTAGCAGATAGTAACAGACCTGTAGCAGACAGTAACAGACCTGTAGCAGACCAGTAGCAGACTTGTACCAGACAGTAACAGACCTGTACCAGACCAGTAACAGACTTGTAGCTGACCAGTAACAGACTTGTAGCAGACAGTAACAGACCTGTGGCAGACAGTAAAAGACCTGTAGCAGACCAGAAACAGACCGGTAGCAGACAGTAATAGACCTGTAGCAGATAGTAACAGACCTGTAGCAGACAGTAACAGACCTGTAGCAGACCAGTAGCAGACTTGTACCAGACAGTAACAGACCTGTACCAGACCAGTAACAGACTTGTAGCTGACCAGTAACAGACTTGTAGCAGACAGTAACAGACCTGTGGCCGACAGTAACAGACCTGTAGCAGACCAGTAACAGACCTGTAGCAGACAGTAAAAGACCTGTAGCAGACAGTAACAGACTTGTAGCAGACCAGTAACAGACCTGTAGCAGACAGTAACAGACTTGTAGCAGACAGTAACAGACCTGTAGCAGACCAGTAACAGACCTGTAGCACACCAGTAACAGACCTGTAGCAGACAGTAACAGACCTGTAGCAGACCAGTAACAGACCTGTAGCAGACCAGTAACAGACCTGTAGCAGACCAGTAACAGACCTGTAGCAGACAGTAACAGACCTGTAGCAGACCAGTAACAGACCTGTAGCATACAGTAACAGACCTGAAGCAGACCAGTAACAGACTTTTAGCAGACAGTAACAGACCTGTAGCAGACATTAACAGACCTGTAGCAGACCAGTAACAGACCTGTAGCAGACCAGTAACAGACCTGTAGCAGACCAGAAACAGACCGGTAGCAGACAGTAATAGACCTGTAGCAGATAGTAACAGACCTGTAGCAGACAGTAACAGACCTGTAGCAGACAGTAACAGACCTGTAGCAGACAGTAACAGACCTGTAGCAGACCAGTAACAGACCTGTAGCAGAAGTAACAGACCTGTAGCAGACCAGTAACAGACCTGTAGCAGACAGTAACAGACTTGTAGCAAACAGTAACAGACTTGTAGCAGACCAGTAACAGACCTGTAGCAGACAGTAACAGACCTGTAGCATACAGTAACAGACCTGTAGCAGACCAGTAACAGACCTGTAGCAGACCAGTAACAGACCTGTAGCAGACCAGTAACAGACCTGTAGCAGACAGTAATAGACCTGTAGCAGATAGTAACAGACCTGTAGCAGACAGTAACAGACCTGTAGCAGACCAGTGACAGACTTGTAGCAGACAGTAACAGACCTGTAGCAGACCAGTAACAGACCTGTAGCAGACAGTAACAGACCTGTAACAGACCAGTAACAGACCTGTAGCAGACAGTAACAGACCTGTAGTAGACCAGTAAAAGACTTGTAGCAGACAGTAACAGACCTGTAGCAGACAGTAACAGACCTGTAGCAGACCAGTAACAGACCTGTAGCAGACCAGTAACAGACCTGTAGCAGACAGTAACAGACCTGTAGCAGACAGTAACAGACCTGTAGCAGACCAATGACAGACCTGTAGCAGACAGTAACAGACTTGTAGCAGACAGTAACAGACCTGTAGCAGACAGTAAAAGACCTGTAGCACACCAGTAACAGACCTGTAGCAGACAGTAACAGACCTGTAGCAGACAGTAACAGACTTGTAACAGACCAGTAACAGACCTGTAGCAGACAGTAACAGACCTGTAGCAGACAGTAACCGACTTGTAGCAGACCAGTAACAGACCTGTAGCAGACAGTAACAGACTTGTAGCAGACAGTAACAGACCTGTAGCAGACCAGTAACAGACCTGTAGCACACCAGTAACAGACCTGTAGCATACAGTAACAGACCTGTAGCAGACCAGTAACAGACTTTTAGCAGACAGTAACAGACCTGTAGCAGACAAGTAACAGACCTGTAGCAGACCAGTAACAGACCTGTAGCAGACCAGAAACAGACCGGTAGCAGACAGTAATAGACCTGTAGCAGATAGTAACAGACCTGTAGCAGACAGTAACAGACCTGTAGCAGACCAGTAGCAGACTTGTACCAGACAGTAACAGACCTGTACCAGACCAGTAACAGACTTGTAGCTGACCAGTAACAGACTTGTAGCAGACAGTAACAGACCTGTGGCAGACAGTAACAGACCTGTAGCAGACCAGTAACAGACCTGTAGCAGACAGTAAAAGACCTGTAGCAGACAGTAACAGACTTGTAGCAGACCAGTAACAGACCTGTAGCAGACAGTAACAGACTTGTAGCAGACAGTAACAGACCTGTAGCAGACCAGTAACAGACCTGTAGCACACCAGTAACAGACCTGTAGCAGACAGTAACAGACCTGTAGCAGACCAGTAACAGACCTGTAGCAGACCAGTAACAGACCTGTAGCAGACCAGTAACAGACCTGTAGCAGACCAGTAACAGACCTGTAGCAGACAGTAACAGACCTGTAGCAGACCAGTAACAGACCTGTAGCATACAGTAACAGACCTGAAGCAGACCAGTAACAAACTTTTAGCAGACAGTAACAGACCTGTAGCAGACAGTAACAGACCTGTAGCAGACAAGTAACAGACCTGTAGCAGACAGTAACAGACCTGTAGCAGACAGTAACAGACTTGTAGCAGACAGTAACAGACCTGTAGCAGACCAGTAACAGACCTGTAGCACACCAGTAACAGACCTGTAGCAGACAGTAACAGACCTGTAGCAGACCAGTAACAGACCTGTAGCAGACAGTAACAGACCTGTAGCATACAGTAACAGACCTGTAGCAGACCAGTAACAGACCTGTAGCAGACCAGTAACAGACCTGTAGCAGACCAGTAACAGACCTGTAGCAGACAGTAATAGACCTGTAGCAGATAGTAACAGACCTGTAGCAGGCAGTAACAGACCTGTAGCAGACCAGTGACAGACTTGTAGCAGACAGTAACAGACCTGTAGCAGACCAGTAACAGACCTGTAGCAGACAGTAACAGACCTGTAACAGACCAGTAACAGACCTGTAGCAGACAGTAACAGACCTGTAGTAGACCAGTAAAAGACTTGTAGCAGACAGTAACAGACCTGTAGCAGACAGTAACAGACCTGTAGCAGACCAGTAACAGACCTGTAGCAGACCAGTAACAGACCTGTAGCAGACAGTAACAGACCTGTAGCAGACAGTAACAGACCTGTAGCAGACCAATGACAGACCTGTAGCAGACAGTAACAGACTTGTAGCAGACAGTAACAGACCTGTAGCAGACAGTAAAAGACCTGTAGCACACCAGTAACAGACCTGTAGCAGACAGTAACAGACCTGTAGCAGACAGTAACAGACTTGTAACAGACCAGTAACAGACCTGTAGCAGACAGTAACAGACCTGTAGCAGACAGTAACCGACTTGTAGCAGACCAGTAACAGACCTGTAGCAGACAGTAACAGACTTGTAGCAGACAGTAACAGACCTGTAGCAGACCAGTAACAGACCTGTAGCACACCAGTAACAGACCTGTAGCATACAGTAACAGACCTGTAGCAGACCAGTAACAGACTTTTAGCAGACAGTAACAGACCTGTAGCAGACAAGTAACAGACCTGTAGCAGACCAGTAACAGACCTGTAGCAGACCAGAAACAGACCGGTAGCAGACAGTAATAGACCTGTAGCAGATAGTAACAGACCTGTAGCAGACAGTAACAGACCTGTAGCAGACCAGTAGCAGACTTGTACCAGACAGTAACAGACCTGTACCAGACCAGTAACAGACTTGTAGCTGACCAGTAACAGACTTGTAGCAGACAGTAACAGACCTGTGGCAGACAGTAACAGACCTGTAGCAGACCAGTAACAGACCTGTAGCAGACAGTAAAAGACCTGTAGCAGACAGTAACAGACCTGTAGCAGACAGTAAAAGACCTGTAGCACACCAGTAACAGACCTGTAGCAGACAGTAACAGACCTGTAGCAGACAGTAACAGACTTGTAACAGACCAGTAACAGACCTGTAGCAGACAGTAACAGACCTGTAGCAGACAGTAACCGACTTGTAGCAGACCAGTAACAGACCTGTAGCAGACAGTAACAGACTTGTAGCAGACAGTAACAGACCTGTAGCAGACCAGTAACAGACCTGTAGCACACCAGTAACAGACCTGTAGCATACAGTAACAGACCTGTAGCAGACCAGTAACAGACTTGTAGCAGACCTGTAACAGACCTGTAGCAGACAGTAACAGACTTGTAGCAGACAGTAACAGACCTGTAGCAGACCAGTAACAGACCTGTAGCACACCAGTAACAGACCTGTAGCAGACAGTAACAGACCTGTAGCAGACCAGTAACAGACCTGTTGCAGACCAGTAACAGACCTGTAGCAGACAGTAACAGACCTGTAGCAGACCAGTAACAGACCTGTAGCATACAGTAACAGACCTGTAGCAGACCAGTAACAGACTTTTAGCAGACAGTAACAGACCTGTAGCAGACAGTAACAGACCTGTAGCAGACCAGTAACAGACCTGTAGCAGACCAGTAACAGACCTGTAGCAGACCAGAAACAGACCGGTAGCAGACAGTAATAGACCTGTAGCAGATAGTAACAGACCTGTAGCAGACAGTAACAGACCTGTAGCAGACAGTAACAGACCTGTAGCAGACCAGTAACAGACCTGTAGCAGACCAGTAACAGACCTGTAGCAGACAGTAACAGACCTGTAGCAGACAGTAACAGACCTGTAGCAGACAGTAACAGACTTGTAGCAGACAAGTAACAGACTTGTAGCAAACCAGTAACAGACCTGTAGCAGACAGTAACAGACCTGTAGCAGACCAGTAACAGACCTGTAGCAGACAGTAACAGACCTGTAGCGGACCCATAACAGACCTGTGGCAGACCAGTAAAAGACTTGTGTCAGACCAGTGACAGACCTGTAGCAGACCAGTAACAGACTTGTAGCAGACAAGTAACAGACCTGTAGCAGACAGTAACAGACCTGTAGCAGACAGTAACAGACTTGTAGCAGACAGTAACAGACCGGTAGCAGACAGTAATAGACCTGTAGCAGATAGTAACAGACCTGTAGCAGACAGTAACAGACCTGTAGCAGACCAGTAACATACCTGTAGCAGACAGTAACAGACCTGTAGCAGACAGTAACAGACCTGTAGCAGACCAATGACAGACCTGTAGCAGACAGTAACAGACTTGTAGCAGACAGTAACAGACCTGTAGCAGACAGTAAAAGACCTGTAGCACACCAGTAACAGACCTGTAGCAGACAGTAACAGACCTGTAGCAGACAGTAACAGACTTGTAACAGACCAGTAACAGACCTGTAGCAGACAGTAACAGACCTGTAGCAGACCAGTAACAGACCTGTAGCACACCAGTAACAGACCTGTAGCATACAGTAACAGACCTGTAGCAGACCAGTAACAGACTTTTAGCAGACAGTAACAGACCTGTAGCAGACAAGTAACAGACCTGTAGCAGACCAGTAACAGACCTGTAGCAGACCAGAAACAGACCGGTAGCAGACAGTAATAGACCTGTAGCAGATAGTAACAGACCTGTAGCAGACAGTAACAGACCTGTAGCAGACCAGTAGCAGACTTGTACCAGACAGTAACAGACCTGTACCAGACCAGTAACAGACTTGTAGCTGACCAGTAACAGACTTGTAGCAGACAGTAACAGACCTGTGGCAGACAGTAACAGACCTGTAGCAGACCAGTAACAGACCTGTAGCAGACAGTAAAAGACCTGTAGCAGACCAGTAACAGACCTGTAGCAGACCAGTAACAGACCTGTAGCAGACCAGTAACAGACCTGTAGCAGACAGTAACAGACCTGTAGCAGACCAGTAACAGACCTGTAGCATACAGTAACAGACCTGAAGCAGACCAGTAACAAACTTTTAGCAGACAGTAACAGACCTGTAGCAGACAGTAACAGACCTGTAGCAGACCAGTAACAGACCTGTAGCAGACCAGTAACAGACCTGTAGCAGACCAGAAACAGACCGGTAGCAGACAGTAATAGACCTGTAGCAGATAGTAACAGACCTGTAGCAGACAGTAACAGACCTGTAGCAGACAGTAACAGACCTGTAGCAGACCAGTAACAGACTTGTAGCAGACAGTAACAGACCTGTAGCAGACCAGTAACAGACCTGTAGCACACCAGTAACAGACCTGTAGCAGACCAGTAACAGACCTGTAGCAGACAGTAACAGACCTGTAGCAGACCAGTAACAGACTTGTAGCAGACAGTAACAGACCTGTAGCAGACAGTAACAGACTTGTAGCAGACCTGTAACAGACCTGTAGCAGACAGTAACAGACTTGTAGCAGACAGTAACAGACCTGTAGCAGACCAGTAACAGACCTGTAGCAGACCAGTAACAGACCTGTAGCAGACAGTAACAGACCTGTAGCAGACCAGTAACAGACCTGTAGCAGACCAGTAACAGACCTGTAGCAGACCAGTAACAGACCTGTAGCAGACCAGTAACAGACCTGTAGCAGACAGTAACAGACCTGTAGCAGACCAGTAACAGACCTGTAGCATACAGTAACAGACCTGTAGCAGACCAGTAACAGACTTTTAGCAGACAGTAACAGACCTGTAGCAGACAGTAACAGACCTGTAGCAGACCAGTAACAGACCTGTAGCAGACCAGTAACAGACCTGTAGCAGACCAGAAACAGACCGGTAGCAGACAGTAATAGACCTGTAGCAGATAGTAACAGACCTGTAGCAGACAGTAACAGACCTGTAGCAGACAGTAACAGACCTGTAGCAGACCAGTAACAGACTTGTAGCAGACAGTAACAGACCTGTAGCAGACCAGTAACAGACCTGTAGCACTCCAGTAACAGACCTGTAGCAGACCAGTAACAGACCTGTAGCAGACAGTAACAGACCTGTAGCAGACCAGTAACAGACCTGTAGCAGACCAGTAACAGACTTGTAGCAGACCAGTAACAGACCTGTAGCAGACAGTAATAGACCTGTAGCAGACAGTAACAGACCTGTAGCAGACCAGTAGCAGACCTGTAGCAGACAGTAAAAGACCTGTAGCAGACAGTAACAGACCTGTAGCAGACCAGTAACAGACCTGTAGCAGACAGTAACAGACCTGTAGCAGACCAGTAACAGACATGTAGCAGACAGTAACAGACCTGTAGCAGACAGTAACAGACTTGTAGCAGACAGTAACAGACCGGTAGCAGACAGTAATAGACCTGTAGCAGATAGTAAAAGACCTGTAGCAGACAGTAACAGACCTGTAGCAGACAGTAATAGACCTGTAGCAGATAGTAACAGACCTGTAGCAGACAGTAACAGACCTGTAGCACACCAGTAACAGACCTGTTGCAGACAGTAACAGACCTGTAGCAGACCTGTAGCAGACCAGTAACAGACCTGTAGCAGACAGTAACAGACCTATAGCAGACAGTAATTGACCTGTACCAGACCAGTAACAAACTTGTAGCAGACAGTAACAGACATGTAGCAGACCAGTAACAGACTTGTAGCAGACAGTAACAGACCTGTAGTAGACCAGTAACAGACCTGTAGCACACCAGTAACAGACCTGTAGCAGACCAGTGACAGACCTGTAGCAGACAGTAACAGACCTGTAGCAGACAGTAACAGACTTGTAGCAGACAGTAACAGACCTGTAGCAGACAGTAACGGACCGGTAGCAGACAGTAACAGACCTGTACCAGACCAGTAACAGACTTGTAGCAGACCGTAACAGACCTGTAGTAGACAGTAACAGACCTGTAGCAGACCAGTAACAGACTTGTAGCAGACAGTAACAGACCTGTAGCAGACCAGTAACAGACCTGTAGCAGACCAGTAACAGACTTGTAGCAGACCAGTAACAGACCTGTAGCAGACAGCAATAGACCTGTAGCAGACAGTAACAGACCTGTAGCAGACAATAACAGACCTGTAACAGACCAATAGCAGACAGTAACAGACCTGTAGCAGACAGTAACAGACCTGTAGCAGTCCAGTAACAGACTTGTAGCAGACAGTAACAGACCTGTAGCAGACAGTAACAGACCTGTAGGAGACAGTAACAGACCTATAGCAGACCAGTAACAGACTTGTAGCAGACAGTAACAGACCTGTAGCAGACCAGCAACAGACCTGTAGCACACCAGTAACAGACCTGTAACAGACCAGTAACAGACCTGTAGCAGACAGTAACAGACCTGTAGCAGACCAGTAACAGACCTGTAGCACACCAGTAACAGACCTGTAGCAGACCAGTAACAGACCTGTAGCAGACAGTAACAGACCTGTAGCAGACCAGTAACAGACTTGTAGCAGACAGTAACAGACCTGTAGCAGACAGTAACAGACCTGTAGCAGACAGTAACAGACCTGTACCAGACCAGTAACAGACTTGTAGCAGACCGTAACAGACCTGTAGTAGACAGTAACAGACCTGTAGCAGACCAGTAACAGACTTGTAGCAGACAGTAACAGACCTGTAGCAGACCAGTAACAGACCTGTAGCAGACCAGTAACAGACTTGTAGCAGACCAGTAACAGACCTGTAGCAGACAGCAATAGACCTGTAGCAGACAGTAACAGACCTGTAGCAGACAATAACAGACCTGTAACAGACCTGTAGCAGACAGTAACAGACCTGTAGCAGACAGTAACAGACCTGTAGCAGTCCAGTAACAGACTTGTAGCAGACAGTAACAGACCTGTAGCAGACAGTAACAGACCTGTAGCAGACAGTAACAGACCTGTAGCAGACCAGTAACAGACTTGTAGCAGACAGTAACAGACCTGTAGCAGACCAGTAACAGACCTGTAGCAGACCAGTAACAGACTTGTAGCAGACCAGTAACAGACCTGTAGCAGACAGTAATAGACCTGTAGCAGACAGTAATAGACCTGTAGCAGACAGTAACAGACCTGTAGCAGAAGTAACAGACCTGTAGCAGACCAGTAACAGACCTGTAGCAGACAGTAACAGACCTGTAGCAGACCAGTAGCAGACCTGTAGCAGACAGTAACAGACCTGTAGCAGACCAGTAACAGACCTGTAGCAGACAGTAACAGACCTGTAGCAGACAGTAAAAAATCTGTAGCAGACAGTAACAGACCTGTAGCAGACAGTAACAGACCTGTAGCAGACCAGTAACAGACTTGTAGAAGACAGTAACAGACCTGTAGCAGACAGTAACAGACCTGTAGCAGACAGTAACAGACCTGTAGCAGACAGTAACAGACCTGTAGCAGACAGTGACAGACCTGTAGCAGACCAGTAACATACTTGTGGCAGACCAGTAACAGACCTCTAGCAGTCCAGTAACAGACTTGTAGCAGACAGTAACAGACCTGTAGCAGACCAGTAACAGACCTGTAGCCGACCAGTAACAGACTTGTGTCAGACCAGTGACAGACCTGTAGCAGACCAGTAACAGACTTGTAGCAGAACAGTAACAGACCTGTAGCAGACAGTAACAGACCTGTAGCAGACAGTAACAGACTTGTAGCAGACAGTAACAGACCTGTGGCAGACCAGTAACAGACTTGTGTCAGACCAGTGACAGACCTGTAGCAGACCAGTAACAGACTTGTAGCAGAACAGTAACAGACCTGTAGCAGACAGTAACAGACTTGTAGCAGACAGTAACAGACCTGTAGCAGACAGTAACAGACCTGTAACAGACCTGTAGCAGACAGTAACAGACCTGTAGCAGACAGTAATAGACCTGTAGCAGACCAGTAACAGACCTGTAGCAGACCAGTAGCAGACTTGTACCAGACAGTAACAGACCTGTAGCAGACAGTAACAGACCTGTACCAGACAGTAACAGACTTGTAGCTGACCAGTAACAGACTTGTAGCAGACAGTAACAGACCTGTAGCAGACAGTAACAGACCTGTAGCAGACCAGTAATAGACTTGTAGCAGACAGTAACAGACCTGTAGCATACAGTAACAGACCTGTAGCAGACCAGTAACAGACTTTTAGCAGACAGTAACAGACCTGTAGCAGACCAGTAACAGACCTGTAGCAGACCAGTAACAGACCTGTAGCAGACCAGAAACAGACCGGTAGCAGACAGTAATAGACCTGTAGCAGATAGTAACAGACCTGTAGCAGACAGTAACAGACCTGTAGCAGACCAGTAGCAGACTTGTACCAGACAGTAACAGACCTGTACCAGACCAGTAACAGACTTGTAGCTGACCAGTAACAGACTTGTATCAGACAGTAACAGACCTGTAGCAGACAGTAACAGACCTGTAGCAGACCAGTAACAGACCTGTAGCAGACAGTAAAAGACCTGTAGCAGACAGTAACAGACTTGTAGCAGACCAGTAACAGACCTGTAGCAGACAGTAACAGACTTGTAGCAGACAGTAACAGACCTGTAGCAGACCAGTAACAGACCTGTAGCACACCAGTAACAGACCTGTAGCAGACAGTAACAGACCTGTAGCAGACCAGTAACAGACCTGTAGCAGACCAGTAACAGACCTGTAGCAGACCAGTAGAAGACCTGTAGCAGACCAGTAACAGACCTGTAGCAGACAGTAACAGACCTGTAGCAGACCAGTAACAGACCTGTAGCAGACAGTAACAGACCTGTAGCAGACCAGTAACAGACCTGTAGCATACAGTAACAGACCTGTAGCAGACCAGTAACAGACTTTTAGCAGACAGTAACAGACCTGTAGCAGACAGTAACAGACCTGTAGCAGACCAGTAACAGACCTGTAGCAGACCAGTAACAGACCTGTAGCAGACCAGAAACAGACCGGTAGCAGACAGTAATAGACCTGTAGCAGACCAGTAACAGACCTGTAGCACACCAGTAACAGACCTGTAGCAGACAGTAACAGACCTGTAGCAGACCAGTAACAGACCTGTAGCAGACCAGTAACAGACCTGTAGCAGACCAGTAACAGACCTGTAGCAGACAGTAACAGACCTGTAGCAGACCAGTAACAGACCTGTAGCATACAGTAACAGACCTGTAGCAAACCAGTAACAGACTTTTAGCAGACAGTAACAGACCTGTAGAAGACAGTAACAGACCTGTAGCAGACCAGTAACAGACCTGTAGCAGACCAGTAACAGACCTGTAGCAGACCAGAAACAGACCAGTAGCAGACAGTAATAGACCTGTAGCAGATAGTAACAGACCTGTAGCAGACAGTAACAGACCTGTAGTAGACAGTAACAGACCTGTAGCAGACAGTAACAGACCTGTACCAGACCAGTAACAAACTTGTAGCAGACAGTAACAGACCTGTAGCAGACAGTAACAGACCTGTAGCAGACCATTAACAGACTTGTAGCAGACAGTAACAGACCTGTAGCAGACCAGTAACAGACCTGTAGCACACCAGTAACAGACCTGTAGCAGACAGTAACAGACCTGTAGCAGACAGTAACAGACTTGTAGCAGACAGTAACAGACCGGTAGCAGACAGTAATAGACCTGTAGCAGATAGTAACAGACCTGTAGCAGACAGTAACAGACCTGTAGCAGACCAGTAACAGACCTGTAGCATACAGTAACAGACCTGTAGCAGACCAGTAACAGACTTTTAGCAGACAGTAACAGACCTGTAGAAGACAGTAACAGACCTGTAGCAGACCAGTAACAGACCTGTAGCAGACCAGTAACAGACCTGTAGCAGACCAGAAACAGACCGGTAGAAGACAGTAATAGACCTGTAGCAGATAGTAACAGACCTGTAGCAGACAGTAACAGACCTGTAGCAGACAGTAACAGACCTGTAGCAGACAGTAACAGACCTGTACCAGACCAGTAACAAACTTGTAGCAGACAGTAACAGACCTGTAGCAGACAGTAACAGACCTGTAGCAGACCATTAACAGACTTGTAGCAGACAGTAACAGACCTGTAGCAGACCAGTAACAGACCTGTAGCACACCAGTAACAGACCTGTAGCAGACAGTAACAGACCTGTAGCAGACCAGTAACAGACCTGTAGCAGACCAGTAACAGACCTGTAGCAGACCAGTAACAGACCTGTAGCAGACAGTAACAGACCTGTAGCAGACCAGTAACAGACCTGTAGCATACAGTAACAGACCTGTAGCAGACCAGTAACAGACTTTTAGCAGACAGTAACAGACCTGTAGAAGACAGTAACAGACCTGTAGCAGACCAGTAACAGACCTGTAGCAGACCAGTAACAGACCTGTAGCAGACCAGAAACAGACCGGTAGCAGACAGTAATAGACCTGTAGCAGATAGTAACAGACCTGTAGCAGACAGTAACAGACCTGTAGCAGACAGTAACAGACCTGTAGCAGACAGTAACAGACCTGTACCAGACCAGTAACAAACTTGTAGCAGACAGTAACAGACCTGTAGCAGACAGTAACAGACCTGTAGCAGACCATTAACAGACTTGTAGCAGACAGTAACAGACCTGTAGCAGACCAGTAACAGACCTGTAGCAGACAGTAACAGACTTGTAGCAGACAGTAACAGACCGGTAGCAGACAGTAATAGACCTGTAGCAGATAGTAACAGACCTGTAGCAGACAGTAACAGACCTGTAGCAGACCAGTAACAGACCTGTAGCATACAGTAACAGACCTGTAGCAGACCAGTAACAGACTTTTAGCAGACAGTAACAGACCTGTAGAAGACAGTAACAGACCTGTAGCAGACCAGTAACAGACCTGTAGCAGACCAGTAACAGACCTGTAGCAGACCAGAAACAGACCGGTAGCAGACAGTAATAGACCTGTAGCAGATAGTAACAGACCTGTAGCAGACAGTAACAGACCTGTAGCAGACAGTAACAGACCTGTAGCAGACAGTAACAGACCTGTACCAGACCAGTAACAAACTTGTAGCAGACAGTAACAGACCTGTAGCAGACCAGTAACAGACCTGTAGCAGACCAGTAACAGACCTGTAGCAGACCAGTAACAGACCTGTAGCAGACAGTAACAGACCTGTAGCAGACCAGTAACAGACCTGTAGCATACAGTAACAGCCCTGTAGCAGACCAATAACAGACTTTTAGCAGACAGTAACAGACCTGTAGAAGACAGTAACAGACCTGTAGCAGACCAGTAACAGACCTGTAGCAGACCAGTAACAGACCTGTAGCAGACCAGTAACAGACCTGTAGCAGACAGTAACAGACTTGTAGCAGACAGTAACAGACCTGTAGCAGACCAGTAACAGACCTGTAGCACACCAGTAACAGACCTGTAGCAGACAGTAACAGACCTGTAGCAGACCAGTAACAGACCTGTAGCAGACAGTAACAGACCTGTAGCAGACCAGTAACAGACCTGTAGCAGACAGTAACAGACCTGTAGCAGACCAGTAACAGACCTGTAGCATACAGTAACAGACCTGTAGCAGACCAGTAACAGACTTTTAGCAGACAGTAACAGACCTGTAGCAGACAGTAACAGACCTGTAGCAGACCAGTAACAGACCTGTAGCAGACCAGTAACAGACCTGTAGCAGACCAGAAACAGACCGGTAGCAGACAGTAATAGACCTGTAGCAGACCAGTAACAGACCTGTAGCACACCAGTAACAGACCTGTAGCAGACAGTAACAGACCTGTAGCAGACCAGTAACAGACCTGTAGCAGACCAGTAACAGACCTGTAGCAGACCAGTAACAGACCTGTAGCAGACAGTAACAGACCTGTAGCAGACCAGTAACAGACCTGTAGCATACAGTAACAGACCTGTAGCAGACCAGTAACAGACTTTTAGCAGACAGTAACAGACCTGTAGAAGACAGTAACAGACCTGTAGCAGACCAGTAACAGACCTGTAGCAGACCAGTAACAGACCTGTAGCAGACCAGAAACAGACCAGTAGCAGACAGTAATAGACCTGTAGCAGATAGTAACAGACCTGTAGCAGACAGTAACAGACCTGTAGTAGACAGTAACAGACCTGTAGCAGACAGTAACAGACCTGTACCAGACCAGTAACAAACTTGTAGCAGACAGTAACAGACCTGTAGCAGACAGTAACAGACCTGTAGCAAACCATTAACAGACTTGTAGCAGACAGTAACAGACCTGTAGCAGACCAGTAACAGACCTGTAGCACACCAGTAACAGACCTGTAGCAGACAGTAACAGACCTGTAGCAGACAGTAACAGACTTGTAGCAGACAGTAACAGACCGGTAGCAGACAGTAATAGACCTGTAGCAGATAGTAACAGACCTGTAGCAGACAGTAACAGACCTGTAGCAGACCAGTAACAGACCTGTAGCATACAGTAACAGACCTGTAGCAGACCAGTAACAGACTTTTAGCAGACAGTAACAGACCTGTAGAAGACAGTAACAGACCTGTAGCAGACCAGTAACAGACCTGTAGCAGACCAGTAACAGACCTGTAGCAGACCAGAAACAGACCGGTAGCAGACAGTAATAGACCTGTAGCAGATAGTAACAGACCTGTAGCAGACAGTAACAGACCTGTAGCAGACAGTAACAGACCTGTAGCAGACAGTAACAGACCTGTACCAGACCAGTAACAAACTTGTAGCAGACAGTAACAGACCTGTAGCAGACAGTAACAGACCTGTAGCAGACCATTAACAGACTTGTAGCAGACAGTAACAGACCTGTAGCAGACCAGTAACAGACCTGTAGCAGACCAGTAACAGACCTGTAGCAGACCAGTAACAGACCTGTAGCAGACAGTAACAGACCTGTAGCAGACAGTAACAGACCTGTACCAGACCAGTAACAAACTTGTAGCAGACAGTAACAGACCTGTAGCAGACAGTAACAGACCTGTAGCAGACCATTAACAGACTTGTAGCACACCAGTAACAGACCTGTAGCAGACAGTAACAGACCTGTAGCAGACCAGTAACAGACCTGTAGCAGACCAGTAACAGACCTGTAGCAGACCAGTAACAGACCTGTAGCAGACAGTAACAGACCTGTAGCAGACCAGTAACAGACCTGTAGCATACAGTAACAGACCTGTAGCAGACCAGTAACAGACTTTTAGCAGACAGTAACAGACCTGTAGAAGACAGTAACAGACCTGTAGCAGACCAGTAACAGACCTGTAGCAGACCAGTAACAGACCTGTAGCAGACCAGAAACAGACCGGTAGCAGACAGTAATAGACCTGTAGCAGATAGTAACAGACCTGTAGCAGACAGTAACAGACCTGTAGCAGACAGTAACAGACCTGTAGCAGACAGTAACAGACCTGTACCAGACCAGTAACAAACTTGTAGCAGACAGTAACAGACCTGTAGCAGACAGTAACAGACCTGTAGCAGACCATTAACAGACTTGTAGCAGACAGTAACAGACCTGTAGCAGACCAGTAACAGACCTGTAGCACACCAGTAACAGACCTGTAGCAGACAGTAACAGACCTGTAGCAGACAGTAACAGACTTGTAGCAGACAGTAACAGACCGGTAGCAGACAGTAATAGACCTGTAGCAGATAGTAACAGACCTGTAGCAGACAGTAACAGACCTGTAGCAGACCAGTAACAGACCTGTAGCATACAGTAACAGACCTGTAGCAGACCAGTAACAGACTTTTAGCAGACAGTAACAGACCTGTAGAAGACAGTAACAGACCTGTAGCAGACCAGTAACAGACCTGTAGCAGACCAGTAACAGACCTGTAGCAGACAAGAAACAGACCGGTAGCAGACAGTAATAGACCTGTAGCAGATAGTAACAGACCTGTAGCAGACAGTAACAGACCTGTAGCAGACAGTAACAGACCTGTAGCAGACAGTAACAGACCTGTACCAGACCAGTAACAAACTTGTAGCAGACAGTAACAGACCTGTAGCAGACCAGTAACAGACCTGTAGCAGACCAGTAACAGACCTGTAGCAGACAGTAACAGACCTGTAGCAGACCAGTAACAGACCTGTAGCATACAGTAACAGACCTGTAGCAGACCAGTAACAGACTTTTAGCAGACAGTAACAGACCTGTAGAAGACAGTAACAGACCTGTAGCAGACCAGTAACAGACCTGTAGCAGACCAGTAACAGACCTGTAGCAGACCAGAAACAGACCGGTAGCAGACAGTAATAGACCTGTAGCAGATAGTAACAGACCTGTAGCAGACAGTAACAGACCTGTAGCAGACAGTAACAGACCTGTAGCAGACAGTAACAGACCTGTACCAGACCAGTAACAAACTTGTAGCAGACAGTAACAGACCTGTAGCAGACCATTAACAGACTTGTAGCAGACAGTAACAGACCTGTAGCAGACCAGTAACAGACCTGTAGCACACCAGTAACAGACCTGTAGCAGACAGTAACAGACCTGTAGCAGACAGTAACAGACTTGTAGCAGACAGTAACAGACCGGTAGCAGACAGTAATAGACCTGTAGCAGATAGTAACAGACCTGTAGCAGACAGTAACAGACCTGTAGCAGACCAGTAACAGACCTGTAGCATACAGTAACAGACCTGTAGCAGACCAGTAACAGACTTTTAGCAGACAGTAACAGACCTGTAGAAGACAGTAACAGACCTGTAGCAGACCAGTAACAGACCTGTAGCAGACCAGTAACAGACCTGTAGCAGACCAGAAACAGACCGGTAGCAGACAGTAATAGACCTGTAGCAGATAGTAACAGACCTGTAGCAGACAGTAACAGACCTGTAGCAGACAGTAACAGACCTGTACCAGACCAGTAACAAACTTGTAGCAGACAGTAACAGACCTGTAGCAGACAGTAACAGACCTGTAGCAGACCATTAACAGACTTGTAGCAGACAGTAACAGACCTGTAGCAGACCAGTAACAGACCTGTAGCAGACAGTAACAGACCTGTAGCAGACAGTAACAGACCTGTAGCAGACAGTAACAGACCTGTAGCAGACCAGTAACAGACCTGTAGCAGACAGTAACAGACCTGTAGCAGACCAGTAACAGACCTGTAGCAGACCAGTAACAGACTTGTAGCAGACAGTAACAGACCTGCAGCAGACAGTAACAGACTTGTTGCAGACAGTAACAGACCTGTAGCAGACAGTAACAGACCTGTAGCACACCAGTAACAGACCTGTAGCAGACAGTAACAGACCTGTAGCAGACCTGTAGCAGACCAGTAACAGACCTGTAGCAGACAGTAACAGACCTGTACCAGACCAGTAACAAACTTGTAGCAGACAGTAACAGACATGTAGCAGACCAGTAACAGACTTGTAGCAGACAGTAACAGACCTGTAGCAGACCAGTAACAGACCTGTAGCACACCAGTAACAGACCTGTAGCAGACCAGTAACAGACCTGTAGCAGACAGTAACAGACCTGTAGCAGACCAGTAACAGACTTGTAGCAGACAGTAACAGACCTGTAGCAGACAGTAACAGACCTGTAGCAGACCATTAACAGACTTGTAGCAGACAGTAACAGACCTGTAGCAGACCAGTAACAGACCTGTAGCAGACAGTAACAGACCTGTAGCAGACCAGTAACAGACTTGTAGCAGACAGTAACAGACCTGTAGCAGACAGTAACAGACCTGTAGCAGACAGTAACAGACCTGTAGCAGACCAGTAACAGACCTGTAGCAGACAGTAACAGACCTGTAGCAGACCAGTAACAGACCTGTAGCAGACCAGTAACAGACTTGTAGCAGACAGTAACAGACCTGCAGCAGACAGTAACAGACTTGTTGCAGACAGTAACAGACCTGTAGCAGACAGTAACAGACCTGTAGCACACCAGTAACAGACCTGTAGCAGACAGTAACAGACCTGTAGCAGACCTGTAGCAGACCAGTAACAGACCTGTAGCAGACAGTAACAGACCTGTACCAGACCAGTAACAAACTTGTAGCAGACAGTAACAGACATGTAGCAGACCAGTAACAGACTTGTAGCAGACAGTAACAGACCTGTAGCAGACCATTAACAGACCTGTAGCACACCAGTAACAGACCTGTAGCAGACCAGTAACAGACCTGTAGCAGACAGTAACAGACCTGTAGCAGACCAGTAACAGACTTGTAGCAGACAGTAACAGACCTGTAGCAGACAGTAACAGACCTGTAGGAGACAGTAACAGACCTGTACCAGACCAGTAACAGACTTGTAGCAGACCGTAACAGACCTGTAGTAGACAGTAACAGACCTGTAGCAGACCAGTAACAGACTTGTAGCAGACCAGTAACAGACCTGTAGCAGACCAGTAAGAGACCTGTAGCAGACCAGTAACAGACTTGTAGCAGACCAGTAACAGACCTGTAGCAGACAGTAATAGACCTGTAGCAGACAGTAACAGACCTGTAGCAGACAATAACAGACCTGTAACAGACCTGTAGCAGACAGTAACAGACCTGTAGCAGACCAGTAACAGACCTGTAGCAGACCAGTAACAGACCTGTAGCAGACAGTAACAGACCTGTAGCAGACCAGTAACAGACCTGTAGCATACAGTAACAGACCTGTAGCAGACCAGTAACAGACTTTTAGCAGACAGTAACAGACCTGTAGAAGACAGTAACAGACCTGTAGCAGACCAGTAACAGACCTGTAGCAGACCAGTAACAGACCTGTAGCAGACCAGAAACAGACCAGTAGCAGACAGTAATAGACCTGTAGCAGATAGTAACAGACCTGTAGCAGACAGTAACAGACCTGTAGTAGACAGTAACAGACCTGTAGCAGACAGTAACAGACCTGTACCAGACCAGTAACAAACTTGTAGCAGACAGTAACAGACCTGTAGCAGACAGTAACAGACCTGTAGCAGACCATTAACAGACTTGTAGCAGACAGTAACAGACCTGTAGCAGACAAGTAACAGACCTGTAGCACACCAGTAACAGACCTGTAGCAGACAGTAACAGACCTGTAGCAGACAGTAACAGACTTGTAGCAGACAGTAACAGACCGGTAGCAGACAGTAATAGACCTGTAGCAGATAGTAACAGACCTGTAGCAGACAGTAACAGACCTGTAGCAGACCAGTAACAGACCTGTAGCATACAGTAACAGACCTGTAGCAGACCAGTAACAGACTTTTAGCAGACAGTAACAGACCTGTAGAAGACAGTAACAGACCTGTAGCAGACCAGTAACAGACCTGTAGCAGACCAGTAACAGACCTGTAGCAGACCAGAAACAGACCGGTAGCAGACAGTAATAGACCTGTAGCAGATAGTAACAGACCTGTAGCAGACAGTAACAGACCTGTAGCAGACAGTAACAGACCTGTAGCAGACAGTAACAGACCTGTACCAGACCAGTAACAAACTTGTAGCAGACAGTAACAGACCTGTAGCAGACAGTAACAGACCTGTAGCAGACCATTAACAGACTTGTAGCAGACAGTAACAGACCTGTAGCAGACCAGTAACAGACCTGTAGCACACCAGTAACAGACCTGTAGCAGACAGTAACAGACCTGTAGCAGACCAGTAACAGACCTGTAGCAGACCAGTAACAGACCTGTAGCAGACAGTAACAGACCTGTAGCAGACAGTAACAGACCTGTAGCAGACCAGTAACAGACCTGTAGCATACAGTAACAGACCTGTAGCAGACCAGTAACAGACTTTTAGCAGACAGTAACAGACCTGTAGAAGACAGTAACAGACCTGTAGCAGACCAGTAACAGACCTGTAGCAGACCAGTAACAGACCTGTAGCAGACCAGAAACAGACCGGTAGCAGACAGTAATAGACCTGTAGCAGATAGTAACAGACCTGTAGCAGACAGTAACAGACCTGTAGCAGACAGTAACAGACCTGTAGCAGACAGTAACAGACCTGTACCAGACCAGTAACAAACTTGTAGCAGACAGTAACAGACCTGTAGCAGACAGTAACAGACCTGTAGCAGACCATTAACAGACTTGTAGCAGACAGTAACAGACCTGTAGCAGACCAGTAACAGACCTGTAGCACACCAGTAACAGACCTGTAGCAGACAGTAACAGACCTGTAGCAGACAGTAACAGACTTGTAGCAGACAGTAACAGACCGGTAGCAGACAGTAATAGACCTGTAGCAGATAGTAACAGACCTGTAGCAGACAGTAACAGACCTGTAGCAGACCAGTAACAGACCTGTAGCATACAGTAACAGACCTGTAGCAGACCAGTAACAGACTTTTAGCAGACAGTAACAGACCTGTAGAAGACAGTAACAGACCTGTAGCAGACCAGTAACAGACCTGTAGCAGACCAGTAACAGACCTGTAGCAGACCAGAAACAGACCGGTAGCAGACAGTAATAGACCTGTAGCAGATAGTAACAGACCTGTAGCAGACAGTAACAGACCTGTAGCAGACAGTAACAGACCTGTAGCAGACAGTAACAGACCTGTACCAGACCAGTAACAAACTTGTAGCAGACAGTAACAGACCTGTAGCAGACCAGTAACAGACCTGTAGCAGACCAGTAACAGACCTGTAGCAGACCAGTAACAGACCTGTAGCAGACAGTAACAGACCTGTAGCAGACCAGTAACAGACCTGTAGCATACAGTAACAGACCTGTAGCAGACCAGTAACAGACTTTTAGCAGACAGTAACAGACCTGTAGAAGACAGTAACAGACCTGTAGCAGACCAGTAACAGACCTGTAGCAGACCAGTAACAGACCTGTAGCAGACCAGAAACAGACCGGTAGCAGACCAGTAACAGACCTGTAGCACACCAGTAACAGACCTGTAGCAGACAGTAACAGACCTGTAGCAGACCAGTAACAGACCTGTAGCAGACCAGTAACAGACCTGTAGCAGACCAGTAACAGACCTGTAGCAGACAGTAACAGACCTGTAGCAGACCAGTAACAGACCTGTAGCATACAGTAACAGACCTGTAGCAGACCAGTAACAGACTTTTAGCAGACAGTAACAGACCTGTAGAAGACAGTAACAGACCTGTAGCAGACCAGTAACAGACCTGTAGCAGACCAGTAACAGACCTGTAGCAGACCAGAAACAGACCGGTAGCAGACAGTAATAGACCTGTAGCAGATAGTAACAGACCTGTAGCAGACAGTAACAGACCTGTAGCAGACAGTAACAGACCTGTAGCAGACAGTAACAGACCTGTACCAGACCAGTAACAAACTTGTAGCAGACAGTAACAGACCTGTAGCAGACAGTAACAGACCTGTAGCAGACCATTAACAGACTTGTAGCAGACAGTAACAGACCTGTAGCAGACCAGTAACAGACCTGTAGCACACCAGTAACAGACCTGTAGCAGACAGTAACAGACCTGTAGCAGACAGTAACAGACTTGTAGCAGACAGTAACATACCGGTAGCAGACAGTAATAGACCTGTAGCAGATAGTAACAGACCTGTAGCAGACAGTAACAGACCTGTAGCAGACCAGTAACAGACCTGTAGCATACAGTAACAGACCTGTAGCAGACCAGTAACAGACTTTTAGCAGACAGTAACAGACCTGTAGAAGACAGTAACAGACCTGTAGCAGACCAGTAACAGACCTGTAGCAGACCAGTAACAGACCTGTAGCAGACCAGAAACAGACCGGTAGCAGACAGTAATAGACCTGTAGCAGATAGTAACAGACCTGTAGCAGACAGTAACAGACCTGTAGCAGACAGTAACAGACCTGTAGCAGACAGTAACAGACCTGTACCAGACCAGTAACAAACTTGTAGCAGACAGTAACAGACCTGTAGCAGACCAGTAACAGACCTGTAGCAGACCAGTAACAGACCTGTAGCAGACCAGTAACAGACCTGTAGCAGACAGTAACAGACCTGTAGCAGACCAGTAACAGACCTGTAGCATACAGTAACAGACCTGTAGCAGACCAGTAACAGACTTTTAGCAGACAGTAACAGACCTGTAGAAGACAGTAACAGACCTGTAGCAGACCAGTAACAGACCTGTAGCAGACCAGTAACAGACCTGTAGCAGACCAGAAACAGACCTGTAGCAGACAGTAATAGACCTGTAGCAGATAGTAACAGACCTGTAGCAGACAGTAACAGACCTGTAGCAGACAGTAACAGACCTGTAGCAGACAGTAACAGACCTGTACCAGACCAGTAACAAACTTGTAGCAGACAGTAACAGACCTGTAGCAGACCATTAACAGACTTGTAGCAGACAGTAACAGACCTGTAGCAGACCAGTAACAGACCTGTAGCACACCAGTAACAGACCTGTAGCAGACAGTAACAGACCTGTAGCAGACAGTAACAGACTTGTAGCAGACAGTAACAGACCGGTAGCAGACAGTAATAGACCTGTAGCAGATAGTAACAGACCTGTAGCAGACAGTAACAGACCTGTAGCAGACCAGTAACAGACCTGTAGCATACAGTAACAGACCTGTAGCAGACCAGTAACAGACTTTTAGCAGACAGTAACAGACCTGTAGAAGACAGTAACAGACCTGTAGCAGACCAGTAACAGACCTGTAGCAGACCAGTAACAGACCTGTAGCAGACCAGAAACAGACCGGTAGCAGACAGTAATAGACCTGTAGCAGATAGTAACAGACCTGTAGCAGACAGTAACAGACCTGTAGCAGACAGTAACAGACCTGTAGCAGACAGTAACAGACCTGTATCAGACCAGTAACAAACTTGTAGCAGACAGTAACAGACCTGTAGCAGACAGTAACAGACCTGTAGCAGACCATTAACAGACTTGTAGCAGACAGTAACAGACCTGTAGCAGACCAGTAACAGACCTGTAGCAGACAGTAACAGACCTGTAGCAGACCAGTAACAGACTTGTAGCAGACAGTAACAGACCTGTAGCAGACAGTAACAGACCTGTAGCAGACAGTAACAGACCTGTAGCAGACCAGTAACAGACCTGTAGCAGACAGTAACAGACCTGTAGCAGACCAGTAACAGACCTGTAGCAGACCAGTAACAGACTTGTAGCAGACAGTAACAGACCTGCAGCAGACAGTAACAGACTTGTTGCAGACAGTAACAGACCTGTAGCAGACAGTAACAGACCTGTAGCACACCAGTAACAGACCTGTAGCAGACAGTAACAGACCTGTAGCAGACCTGTAGCAGACCAGTAACAGACCTGTAGCAGACAGTAACAGACCTGTACCAGACCAGTAACAAACTTGTAGCAGACAGTAACAGACATGTAGCAGACCAGTAACAGACTTGTAGCAGACAGTAACAGACCTGTAGCAGACCAGTAACAGACCTGTAGCACACCAGTAACAGACCTGTAGCAGACCAGTAACAGACCTGTAGCAGACAGTAACAGACCTGTAGCAGACCAGTAACAGACTTGTAGCAGACAGTAACAGACCTGTAGCAGACAGTAACAGACCTGTAGCAGACCATTAACAGACTTGTAGCAGACAGTAACAGACCTGTAGCAGACCAGTAACAGACCTGTAGCAGACAGTAACAGACCTGTAGCAGACCAGTAACAGACTTGTAGCAGACAGTAACAGACCTGTAGCAGACAGTAACAGACCTGTAGCAGACAGTAACAGACCTGTAGCAGACCAGTAACAGACCTGTAGCAGACAGTAACAGACCTGTAGCAGACCAGTAACAGACCTGTAGCAGACCAGTAACAGACTTGTAGCAGACAGTAACAGACCTGCAGCAGACAGTAACAGACTTGTTGCAGACAGTAACAGACCTGTAGCAGACAGTAACAGACCTGTAGCACACCAGTAACAGACCTGTAGCAGACAGTAACAGACCTGTAGCAGACCTGTAGCAGACCAGTAACAGACCTGTAGCAGACAGTAACAGACCTGTACCAGACCAGTAACAAACTTGTAGCAGACAGTAACAGACATGTAGCAGACCAGTAACAGACTTGTAGCAGACAGTAACAGACCTGTAGCAGACCATTAACAGACCTGTAGCACACCAGTAACAGACCTGTAGCAGACCAGTAACAGACCTGTAGCAGACAGTAACAGACCTGTAGCAGACCAGTAACAGACTTGTAGCAGACAGTAACAGACCTGTAGCAGACAGTAACAGACCTGTAGGAGACAGTAACAGACCTGTACCAGACCAGTAACAGACTTGTAGCAGACCGTAACAGACCTGTAGTAGACAGTAACAGACCTGTAGCAGACCAGTAACAGACTTGTAGCAGACCAGTAACAGACCTGTAGCAGACCAGTAAGAGACCTGTAGCAGACCAGTAACAGACTTGTAGCAGACCAGTAACAGACCTGTAGCAGACAGTAATAGACCTGTAGCAGACAGTAACAGACCTGTAGCAGACAATAACAGACCTGTAACAGACCTGTAGCAGACAGTAACAGACCTGTAGCAGACCAGTAACAGACCTGTAGCAGACCAGTAACAGACCTGTAGCAGACAGTAACAGACCTGTAGCAGACCAGTAACAGACCTGTAGCATACAGTAACAGACCTGTAGCAGACCAGTAACAGACTTTTAGCAGACAGTAACAGACCTGTAGAAGACAGTAACAGACCTGTAGCAGACCAGTAACAGACCTGTAGCAGACCAGTAACAGACCTGTAGCAGACCAGAAACAGACCAGTAGCAGACAGTAATAGACCTGTAGCAGATAGTAACAGACCTGTAGCAGACAGTAACAGACCTGTAGTAGACAGTAACAGACCTGTAGCAGACAGTAACAGACCTGTACCAGACCAGTAACAAACTTGTAGCAGACAGTAACAGACCTGTAGCAGACAGTAACAGACCTGTAGCAGACCATTAACAGACTTGTAGCAGACAGTAACAGACCTGTAGCAGACCAGTAACAGACCTGTAGCACACCAGTAACAGACCTGTAGCAGACAGTAACAGACCTGTAGCAGACAGTAACAGACTTGTAGCAGACAGTAACAGACCGGTAGCAGACAGTAATAGACCTGTAGCAGATAGTAACAGACCTGTAGCAGACAGTAACAGACCTGTAGCAGACCAGTAACAGACCTGTAGCATACAGTAACAGACCTGTAGCAGACCAGTAACAGACTTTTAGCAGACAGTAACAGACCTGTAGAAGACAGTAACAGACCTGTAGCAGACCAGTAACAGACCTGTAGCAGACCAGTAACAGACCTGTAGCAGACCAGAAACAGACCGGTAGCAGACAGTAATAGACCTGTAGCAGATAGTAACAGACCTGTAGCAGACAGTAACAGACCTGTAGCAGACAGTAACAGACCTGTACCAGACCAGTAACAAACTTGTAGCAGACAGTAACAGACCTGTAGCAGACAGTAACAGACCTGTAGCAGACCATTAACAGACTTGTAGCAGACAGTAACAGACCTGTAGCAGACCAGTAACAGACCTGTAGCACACCAGTAACAGACCTGTAGCAGACAGTAACAGACCTGTAGCAGACCAGTAACAGACCTGTAGCAGACCAGTAACAGACCTGTAGCAGACAGTAACAGACCTGTAGCAGACAGTAACAGACCTGTAGCAGACCAGTAACAGACCTGTAGCATACAGTAACAGACCTGTAGCAGACCAGTAACAGACTTTTAGCAGACAGTAACAGACCTGTAGAAGACAGTAACAGACCTGTAGCAGACCAGTAACAGACCTGTAGCAGACCAGTAACAGACCTGTAGCAGACCAGAAACAGACCGGTAGCAGACAGTAATAGACCTGTAGCAGATAGTAACAGACCTGTAGCAGACAGTAACAGACCTGTAGCAGACAGTAACAGACCTGTAGCAGACAGTAACAGACCTGTACCAGACCAGTAACAAACTTGTAGCAGACAGTAACAGACCTGTAGCAGACAATAACAGACCTGTAGCAGACCATTAACAGACTTGTAGCAGACAGTAACAGACCTGTAGCAGACCAGTAACAGACCTGTAGCACACCAGTAACAGACCTGTAGCAGACAGTAACAGACCTGTAGCAGACAGTAACAGACTTGTAGCAGACAGTAACAGACCGGTAGCAGACAGTAATAGACCTGTAGCAGATAGTAACAGACCTGTAGCAGACAGTAACAGACCTGTAGCAGACCAGTAACAGACCTGTAGCATACAGTAACAGACCTGTAGCAGACCAGTAACAGACTTTTAGCAGACAGTAACAGACCTGTAGAAGACAGTAACAGACCTGTAGCAGACCAGTAACAGACCTGTAGCAGACCAGTAACAGACCTGTAGCAGACCAGAAACAGACCGGTAGCAGACAGTAATAGACCTGTAGCAGATAGTAACAGACCTGTAGCAGACAGTAACAGACCTGTAGCAGACAGTAACAGACCTGTAGCAGACAGTAACAGACCTGTACCAGACCAGTAACAAACTTGTAGCAGACAGTAACAGACCTGTAGCAGACCAGTAACAGACCTGTAGCAGACCAGTAACAGACCTGTAGCAGACCAGTAACAGACCTGTAGCAGACAGTAACAGACCTGTAGCAGACCAGTAACAGACCTGTAGCATACAGTAACAGACCTGTAGCAGACCAGTAACAGACTTTTAGCAGACAGTAACAGACCTGTAGAAGACAGTAACAGACCTGTAGCAGACCAGTAACAGACCTGTAGCAGACCAGTAACAGACCTGTAGCAGACCAGAAACAGACCGGTAGCAGACCAGTAACAGACCTGTAGCACACCAGTAACAGACCTGTAGCAGACAGTAACAGACCTGTAGCAGACCAGTAACAGACCTGTAGCAGACCAGTAACAGACCTGTAGCAGACCAGTAACAGACCTGTAGCAGACAGTAACAGACCTGTAGCAGACCAGTAACAGACCTGTAGCATACAGTAACAGACCTGTAGCAGACCAGTAACAGACTTTTAGCAGACAGTAACAGACCTGTAGAAGACAGTAACAGACCTGTAGCAGACCAGTAACAGACCTGTAGCAGACCAGTAACAGACCTGTAGCAGACCAGAAACAGACCGGTAGCAGACAGTAATAGACCTGTAGCAGATAGTAACAGACCTGTAGCAGACAGTAACAGACCTGTAGCAGACAGTAACAGACCTGTAGCAGACAGTAACAGACCTGTACCAGACCAGTAACAAACTTGTAGCAGACAGTAACAGACCTGTAGCAGACAGTAACAGACCTGTAGCAGACCATTAACAGACTTGTAGCAGACAGTAACAGACCTGTAGCAGACCAGTAACAGACCTGTAGCACACCAGTAACAGACCTGTAGCAGACAGTAACAGACCTGTAGCAGACAGTAACAGACTTGTAGCAGACAGTAACATACCGGTAGCAGACAGTAATAGACCTGTAGCAGATAGTAACAGACCTGTAGCAGACAGTAACAGACCTGTAGCAGACCAGTAACAGACCTGTAGCATACAGTAACAGACCTGTAGCAGACCAGTAACAGACTTTTAGCAGACAGTAACAGACCTGTAGAAGACAGTAACAGACCTGTAGCAGACCAGTAACAGACCTGTAGCAGACCAGTAACAGACCTGTAGCAGACCAGAAACAGACCGGTAGCAGACAGTAATAGACCTGTAGCAGATAGTAACAGACCTGTAGCAGACAGTAACAGACCTGTAGCAGACAGTAACAGACCTGTAGCAGACAGTAACAGACCTGTACCAGACCAGTAACAAACTTGTAGCAGACAGTAACAGACCTGTAGCAGACCAGTAACAGACCTGTAGCAGACCAGTAACAGACCTGTAGCAGACCAGTAACAGACCTGTAGCAGACAGTAACAGACCTGTAGCAGACCAGTAACAGACCTGTAGCATACAGTAACAGACCTGTAGCAGACCAGTAACAGACTTTTAGCAGACAGTAACAGACCTGTAGAAGACAGTAACAGACCTGTAGCAGACCAGTAACAGACCTGTAGCAGACCAGTAACAGACCTGTAGCAGACCAGAAACAGACCTGTAGCAGACAGTAATAGACCTGTAGCAGATAGTAACAGACCTGTAGCAGACAGTAACAGACCTGTAGCAGACAGTAACAGACCTGTACCAGACCAGTAACAAACTTGTAGCAGACAGTAACAGACCTGTAGCAGACAGTAACAGACCTGTAGCAGACCATTAACAGACTTGTAGCAGACAGTAACAGACCTGTAGCAGACCAGTAACAGACCTGTAGCACACCAGTAACAGACCTGTAGCAGACAGTAACAGACCTGTAGCAGACAGTAACAGACTTGTAGCAGACAGTAACAGACCGGTAGCAGACAGTAATAGACCTGTAGCAGATAGTAACAGACCTGTAGCAGACAGTAACAGACCTGTAGCAGACCAGTAACAGACCTGTAGCATACAGTAACAGACCTGTAGCAGACCAGTAACAGACTTTTAGCAGACAGTAACAGACCTGTAGAAGACAGTAACAGACCTGTAGCAGACCAGTAACAGACCTGTAGCAGACCAGTAACAGACCTGTAGCAGACCAGAAACAGACCGGTAGCAGACAGTAATAGACCTGTAGCAGATAGTAACAGACCTGTAGCAGACAGTAACAGACCTGTAGCAGACAGTAACAGACCTGTAGCAGACAGTAACAGACCTGTACCAGACCAGTAACAAACTTGTAGCAGACAGTAACAGACCTGTAGCAGACAGTAACAGACCTGTAGCAGACCATTAACAGACTTGTAGCAGACAGTAACAGACCTGTAGCAGACCAGTAACAGACCTGTAGCACACCAGTAACAGACCTGTAGCAGACCAGTAACAGACCTGTAGCAGACAGTAACAGACCTGTAGCAGACCAGTAACAGACTTGTAGCAGACAGTAACAGACCTGTAGCAGACAGTAACAGACCTGTAGCACACCAGTAACAGACCTGTAGCAGACAGTAACAGACCTGTAGCAGACCTGTAGCAGACCAGTAACAGACCTGTAGCAGACAGTAACAGACCTGTAGCAGACAGTAACAGACCTGTAGCAGACCAGTAACAGACCTGTAGCAGACCAGTAACAGACTTGTAGCAGACAGTAACAGACCTGCAGCAGACAGTAACAGACTTGTTGCAGACAGTAACAGACCTGTAGCAGACAGTAACAGACCTGTAGCACACCAGTAACAGACCTGTAGCAGACAGTAACAGACCTGTAGCAGACCTGTAGCAGACCAGTAACAGACCTGTAGCAGACAGTAACAGACCTGTACCAGACCAGTAACAAACTTGTAGCAGACAGTAACAGACATGTAGCAGACCAGTAACAGACTTGTAGCAGACAGTAACAGACCTGTAGCAGACCAGTAACAGACCTGTAGCACACCAGTAACAGACCTGTAGCAGACCAGTAACAGACCTGTAGCAGACAGTAACAGACCTGTAGCAGACCAGTAACAGACTTGTAGCAGACAGTAACAGACCTGTAGCAGACAGTAACAGACCTGTAGGAGACAGTAACAGACCTGTACCAGACCAGTAACAGACTTGTAGCAGACCGTAACAGACCTGTAGTAGACAGTAACAGACCTGTAGCAGACCAGTAACAGACTTGTAGCAGACCAGTAACAGACCTGTAGCAGACCAGTAAGAGACCTGTAGCAGACCAGTAACAGACTTGTAGCAGACCAGTAACAGACCTGTAGCAGACAGTAATAGACCTGTAGCAGACAGTAACAGACCTGTAGCAGACAATAACAGACCTGTAACAGACCTGTAGCAGACAGTAACAGACCTGTAGCAGACCAGTAACAGACTTTTAGCAGACAGTAAAAGACCTGTAGAAGACAGTAACAGACCTGTAGCAGACCAGTAACAGACCTGTAGCAGACCAGAAACAGACCGGTAGCAGACAGTAATAGACCTGTAGCAGATAGTAACAGACCTGTAGCAGACAGTAACAGACCTGTAGCAGACAGTAACAGACCTGTACCAGACCAGTAACAAACTTGTAGCAGACAGTAACAGACCTGTAGCAGACAGTAACAGACCTGTAGCAGACCATTAACAGACTTGTAGCAGACAGTAACAGACCTGTAACAGACCAGTAACAGACTTTTAGCACACCAGTAACAGACCTGTAGCAGACCAGTAACAGACCTGTAGCAGACAGTAACAGACCTGTAGCAGACCAGTAACAGACTTGTAGCAGACAGTAACAGACCTGTAGCAGACAGTAACAGACCTGTAGCAGACCAGTAACAGACCTGTAGCAGACCAGTAACAGACTTGTAGCAGACAGTAACAGACCTGCAGCAGACAGTAACAGACTTGTTGCAGACAGTAACAGACCTGTAGCAGGCAGTAACAGACCTGTAGCACACCAGTAACAGACCTGTAGCAGACAGTAACAGACCTGTAGCAGACCTGTAGCAGACCAGTAACAGACCTGTAGCAGACAGTAACAGACCTGTACCAGACCAGTAACAAACTTGTAGCAGACAGTAACAGACATGTAGCAGACCAGTAACAGACTTGTAGCAGACAGTAACAGACCTGTAGCAGACCAGTAACAGACCTGTAGCACACCAGTAACAGACCTGTAGCAGACCAGTAACAGACCTGTAGCAGACAGTAACAGACCTGTAGCAGACCAGTAACAGACTTGTAGCAGACAGTAACAGACCTGTAGCAGACAGTAACAGACCTGTAGGAGACAGTAACAGACCTGTACCAGACCAGTAACAGACTTGTAGCAGACCGTAACAGACCTGTAGTAGACAGTAACAGACCTGTAGCAGACCAGTAACAGACTTGTGGCAGACCAGTAACAGACCTGTAGCAGACCAGTAAGAGACCTGTAGCAGACCAGTAACAGACTTGTAGCAGACCAGTAACAGACCTGTAGCAGACAGTAATAGACCTGTAGCAGACAGTAACAGACCTGTAGCAGACAATAACAGACCTGTAACAGACCTGTAGCAGACAGTAACAGACCTGTAGCAGACAGTAACAGACCTGTAGCAGTCCAGTAACAGACTTGTAGCAGACAGTAACAGACCTGTAGCCGACAGTAACAGACCTGTAGCGACCAGTAACAGACCTGTAGCAGACCAGTAACAGACTTGTAGCAGACAGTAACAGACCTGTAGCAGACCAGTAACAGACCTGTAGCAGACCAGTAACAGACTTGTAGCAGACCAGTAACAGACCTGTAGCAGACAGTAATAGACCTGTAGCAGACAGTAATAGACCTGTAGCAGACAGTAACAGACCTGTAGCAGAAGTAACAGACCTGTAGCAGACCAGTAACAGACCTGTAGCAGACCAGTAACAGACCTGTAGCAGACAGTAATAGACCTGTAGCAGACAGTAATAGACCTGTAGCAGACAGTAACAGACCTGTAGCAGAAGTAACAGACCTGTAGCAGACCAGTAACAGACCTGTAGCAGACCAGTAACAGACCTGTAGCAGACCAGAAACAGACCGGTAGCAGACAGTAATAGACCTGTAGCAGATAGTAACAGACCTGTAGCAGACAGTAACAGACCTGTAGCAGACAGTAACAGACCTGTAGCAGACAGTAACAGACCTGTACCAGACCAGTAACAAACTTGTAGCAGACAGTAACAGACCTGTAGCAGACAGTAACAGACCTGTAGCAGACCATTAACAGACTTGTAGCAGACAGTAACAGACCTGTAGCAGACCAGTAAATGACCTGTAGCACACCAGTAACAGACCTGTAGCAGACAGTAACAGACCTGTAGCAGACAGTAACAGACTTGTAGCAGACAGTAACAGACCGGTAGCAGACAGTAATAGACCTGTAGCAGATAGTAACAGACCTGTAGCAGACAGTAACAGACCTGTAGCAGACAGTAACAGACCTGTAGCAGACAGTAACAGACCTGTACCAGACCAGTAACAAACTTGTAGCAGACAGTAACAGACCTGTAGCAGACAGTAACAGACCTGTAGCAGACCATTAACAGACTTGTAGCAGACAGTAACAGACCTGTAGCAGACCAGTAACAGACCTGTAGCACACCAGTAACAGACCTGTAGCAGACCAGTAACAGACCTGTAGCAGACAGTAACAGACCTGTAGCAGACCAGTAACAGACTTGTAGCAGACAGTAACAGACCTGTAGCAGACAGTAACAGACCTGTAGCAGACCAGTAACAGACCTGTAGCAGACCAGTAAATGACCTGTAGCTGACAGTAACAGACCTGTAGCAGACCAGTAACAGACCTGTAGCAGACCAGTAACAGACTTGTAGCAGACAGTAACAGACCTGCAGCAGACAGTAACAGACTTGTTGCAGACAGTAACAGACCTGTAGCAGACAGTAACAGACCTGTAGCACACCAGTAACAGACCTGTAGCAGACAGTAACAGACCTGTAGCATACCTGTAGCAGACCAGTAACAGACCTGTAGCAGACAGTAACAGACCTGTACCAGACCAGTAACAAACTTGTAGCAGACAGTAACAGACATGTAGCAGACCAGTAACAGACTTGTAGCAGACAGTAACAGACCTGTAGCAGACCAGTAACAGACCTGTAGCACACCAGTAACAGACCTGTAGCAGACCAGTAACAGACCTGTAGCATACAGTAACAGACCTGTAGCAGACCAGTAACAGACTTTTAGCAGACAGTAAAAGACCTGTAGCAGACAGTAACAGACCTGTAGGAGACAGTAACAGACCTGTACCAGACCAGTAACAGACTTGTAGCAGACCGTAACAGACCTGTAGTAGACAGTAACAGACCTGTAGCAGACCAGTAACAGACCTGTAGCATACAGTAACAGACCTGTAGCAGACCAGTAACAGACTTTTAGCAGACAGTAACAGACCTGTAGCAGACAGTAACAGACCTGTAGCAGACCAGTAACAGACCTGTAGCAGACCAGTAACAGACCTGTAGCAGACCAGAAACAGACCGGTTGCAGACAGTAATAGACCTGTAGCAGACCAGTAACAGACCTGTAGCACACCAGTAACAGACCTGTAGCAGACAGTAACAGACCTGTAGCAGACCAGTAACAGACCTGTAGCAGACCAGTAACAGACCTGTAGCAGACCAGTAACAGACCTGTAGCAGACCAGTAACAGACCTGTAGCAGACAGTAACAGACCTGTAGCAGACCAGTAACAGACCTGTAGCATACAGTAACAGACCTGTAGCAGACCAGTAACAGACTTTTAGCAGACAGTAACAGACCTGTAGAAGACAGTAACAGACCTGTAACAGACCTGTAGCAGACAGTAACAGACCTGTAGCATACAGTAACAGACCTGTAGCAGACCAGTAACAGACTTTTAGCAGACAGTAAAAGACCTGTAGAAGACAGTAACAGACCTGTAGCAGACCAGTAACAGACCTGTAGCAGACCAGTAACAGACCTGTAGCAGACCAGAAACAGACCGGTAGCAGACAGTAATAGACCTGTAGCAGATAGTAACAGACCTGTAGCAGACAGTAACAGACCTGTAGCAGACAGTAACAGACCTGTAGCAGACAGTAACAGACCTGTACCAGACCAGTAACAAACTTGTAGCAGACAGTAACAGACCTGTAGCAGACAGTAACAGACCTGTAGCAGACCATTAACAGACTTGTAGCAGACAGTAACAGACCTGTAGCAGACCAGTAACAGACCTGTAGCACACCAGTAACAGACCTGTAGCAGACAGTAACAGACCTGTAGCAGACAGTAACAGACTTGTAGCAGACAGTAACAGACCGGTAGCAGACAGTAATAGACCTGTAGCAGATAGTAACAGACCTGTAGCAGACAGTAACAGACCTGTAGCAGACCAGTAACAGACCTGTAGCATACAGTAACAGACCTGTAGCAGACCAGTAACAGACTTTTAGCAGACAGTAACAGACCTGTAGAAGACAGTAACAGACCTGTAGCAGACCAGTAACAGACCTGTAGCAGACCAGTAACAGACCTGTACCAGACCAGTAACAAACTTGTAGCAGACAGTAACAGACCTGTAGCAGACAGTAACAGACCTGTAGCAGACCATTAACAGACTTGTAGCAGACAGTAACAGACCTGTAGCAGACCAGTAACAGACCTGTAGCACACCAGTAACAGACCTGTAGCAGACCAGTAACAGACCTGTAGCAGACCGTAACAGACCTGTAGCAGACCAGTAACAGACTTGTAGCAGACAGTAACAGACCTGTAGCAGACAGTAACAGACCTGTAGCAGACCAGTAACAGACTTTTAGCAGACAGTAACAGACCTGTAGAAGACAGTAACAGACCTGTAACAGACCTGTAGCAGACAGTAACAGACCTGTAGCATACAGTAACAGACCTGTAGCAGACCAGTAACAGACTTTTAGCAGACAGTAAAAGACCTGTAGAAGACAGTAACAGACCTGTAGCAGACCAGTAACAGACCTGTAGCAGACCAGTAACAGACCTGTAGCAGACCAGAAACAGACCGGTAGCAGACAGTAATAGACCTGTAGCAGATAGTAACAGACCTGTAGCAGACAGTAACAGACCTGTAGCAGACAGTAACAGACCTGTAGCAGACAGTAACAGACCTGTACCAGACCAGTAACAAACTTGTAGCAGACAGTAACAGACCTGTAGCAGACAGTAACAGACCTGTAGCAGACCATTAACAGACTTGTAGCAGACAGTAACAGACCTGTAGCAGACCAGTAACAGACCTGTAGCACACCAGTAACAGACCTGTAGCAGACAGTAACAGACCTGTAGCAGACAGTAACAGACTTGTAGCAGACAGTAACAGACCGGTAGCAGACAGTAATAGACCTGTAGCAGATAGTAACAGACCTGTAGCAGACAGTAACAGACCTGTAGCAGACCAGTAACAGACCTGTAGCATACAGTAACAGACCTGTAGCAGACCAGTAACAGACTTTTAGCAGACAGTAACAGACCTGTAGAAGACAGTAACAGACCTGTAGCAGACCAGTAACAGACCTGTAGCAGACCAGTAACAGACCTGTAGCAGACCAGAAACAGACCGGTAGCAGACAGTAATAGACCTGTAGCAGATAGTAACAGACCTGTAGCAGACAGTAACAGACCTGTAGCAGACAGTAACAGACCTGTACCAGACCAGTAACAAACTTGTAGCAGACAGTAACAGACCTGTAGCAGACAGTAACAGACCTGTAGCAGACCATTAACAGACTTGTAGCAGACAGTAACAGACCTGTAGCAGACCAGTAACAGACCTGTAGCACACCAGTAACAGACCTGTAGCAGACCAGTAACAGACCTGTAGCAGACAGTAACAGACCTGTAGCAGACCAGTAACAGACTTGTAGCAGACAGTAACAGACCTGTAGCAGACAGTAACAGACCTGTAGCAGACAGTAACAGACCTGTAGCAGACCAGTAACAGACCTGTAGCAGACAGTAACAGACCTGTAGCAGACCAATAACAGACCTGTAACAGACCAGTAACAGACTTGTAGCAGACAGTAACAGACCTGCAGCAGACAGTAACAGACTTGTTGCAGACAGTAACAGACCTGTAGCAGACAGTAACAGACCTGTAGCACACCAGTAACAGACCTGTAGCAGACAGTAACAGACCTGTAGCAGACCTGTAGCAGACCAGTAACAGACCTGTAGCAGACAGTAACAGACCTGTACCAGACCAGTAACAAACTTGTAGCAGACAGTAACAGACATGTAGCAGACCAGTAACAGACTTGTAGCAGACAGTAACAGACCTGTAGCAGACCAGTAACAGACCTGTAGCACACCAGTAACAGACCTGTAGCAGACCAGTAACAGACCTGTAGCAGACAGTAACAGACCTGTAGCAGACCAGTAACAGACTTGTAGCAGACAGTAACAGACCTGTAGCAGACAGTAACAGACCTGTAGGAGACAGTAACAGACCTGTACCAGACCAGTAACAGACTTGTAGCAGACCGTAACAGACCTGTAGTAGACAGTAACAGACCTGTAGCAGACCAGTAACAGACTTGTAGCAGACCAGTAACAGACCTGTAGCAGACCAGTAAGAGACCTGTAGCAGACCAGTAACAGACTTGTAGCAGACCAGTAACAGACCTGTAGCAGACAGTAATAGACCTGTAGCAGACAGTAACAGACCTGTAGCAGACAATAACAGACCTGTAACAAACCTGTAGCAGACAGTAACAGACCTGTAGCAGACAGTAACAGACCTGTAGCAGTCCAGTAACAGACTTGTAGCAGACAGTAACAGACCTGTAGCAGACAGTAACAGACCTGTAGCGACCAGTAACAGACCTGTAGCAGACCAGTAACAGACTTGTAGCAGACAGTAACAGACCTGTAGCAGACCAGAAACAGACCTGTAGCAGACCAGTAACAGACTTGTAGCAGACCAGTAACAGACCTGTAGCAGACAGTAATAGACCTGTAGCAGACAGTAATAGACCTGTAGCAGACAGTAACAGACCTGTAGCAGAAGTAACAGACCTGTAGCAGACCAGTAACAGACCTGTAGCAGACCAGTAACAGACCTGTAGCAGACAGTAACAGACCTGTAGCAGACCAGTAACAGACCTGTAGCAGACCAGTAACAGACCTGTAGCAGACCAGTAACAGACCTGTAGCAGACCAGTAACAGACCTGTAGCAGACCAGTAACAGACCTGTAGCAGACAGTAACAGACCTGTAGCATACAGTAACAGACCTGTAGCAGACCAGTAACAGACTTTTAGCAGACAGTAAAAGACCTGTAGAAGACAGTAACAGACCTGTAGCAGACCAGTAACAGACCTGTAGCAGACCAGTAACAGACCTGTAGCAGACAGTAACAGACCTGTAGCGACCAGTAACAGACCTGTAGCAGACCAGTAACAGACTTGTAGCAGACAGTAACAGACCTGTAGCAGACCAGTAACAGACCTGTAGCAGACCAGTAACAGACTTGTAGCAGACCAGTAACAGACCTGTAGCACACCAGTAACAGACCTGTAGCAGACAGTAACAGACCTGTAGCAGACAGTAACAGACTTGTAGCAGACAGTAACAGACCGGTAGCAGACAGTAATAGACCTGTAGCAGATAGTAACAGACCTGTAGCAGACAGTAACAGACCTGTAGCATACCAGTAACAGACCTGTAGCATACAGTAACAGACCTGTAGCAGACCAGTAACAGACTTTTAGCAGACAGTAACAGACCTGTAGCAGACAGTAACAGACCTGTAGCAGACCAGTAACAGACCTGTAGCAGACCAGTAACAGACCTGTAGCAGACCAGAAACAGACCGGTAGCAGACAGTAATAGACCTGTAGCAGATAGTAACAGACCTGTAGCAGACAGTAACAGACCTGTAGCAGACAGTAACAGACCTGTAGCAGACAGTAACAGACCTGTACCAGACCAGTAACAAACTTGTAGCAGACAGTAACAGACCTGTAGCAGACAGTAACAGACCTGTAGCAGACCATTAACAGACTTGTAGCAGACAGTAACAGACCTGTAGCAGACCAGTAACAGACCTGTAGCACACCAGTAACAGACCTGTAGCAGACCAGTAACAGACCTGTAGCAGACAGTAACAGACCTGTAGCAGACCAGTAACAGACTTGTAGCAGACAGTAACAGACCTGTAGCAGACAGTAACAGACCTGTAGCACACAGTAACAGACCTGTAGCAGACCAGTAACAGACCTGTAGCAGACCAGTAACAGACCTGTAGCAGACCAGTAACAGACTTGTAGCAGACAGTAACAGACCTGCAGCAGACAGTAACAGACTTGTTGCAGACAGTAACAGACCTGTAGCAGACAGTAACAGACCTGTAGCACACCAGTAACAGACCTGTAGCAGACAGTAACAGACCTGTAGCAGACCTGTAGCAGACCAGTAACAGACCTGTAGCAGACAGTAACAGACCTGTACCAGACCAGTAACAAACTTGTAGCAGACAGTAACAGACATGTAGCAGACCAGTAACAGACTTGTAGCAGACAGTAACAGACCTGTAGCAGACCAGTAACAGACCTGTAGCACACCAGTAACAGACCTGTAGCAGACCAGTAACAGACCTGTAGCAGACAGTAACAGACCTGTAGCAGACCAGTAACAGACTTGTAGCAGACAGTAACAGACCTGTAGCAGACAGTAACAGACCTGTAGGAGACAGTAACAGACCTGTACCAGACCAGTAACAGACTTGTAGCAGACCGTAACAGACCTGTAGTAGACAGTAACAGACCTGTAGCAGACCAGTAACAGACCTGTAGCATACAGTAACAGACCTGTAGCAGACCAGTAACAGACTTTTAGCAGACAGTAACAGACCTGTAGCAGACAGTAACAGACCTGTAACAGGCCAGTAACAGACCTGTAGCAGACCAGTAACAGACCTGTAGCAGACCAGAAACAGACCGGTAGCAGACAGTAATAGACCTGTAGCAGACCAGTAACAGACCTGTAGCACACCAGTAACAGACCTGTAGCAGACAGTAACAGACCTGTAGCAGACCAGTAACAGACCTGTAGCAGACCAGTAACAGACCTGTAGCAGACCAGTAACAGACCTGTAGCAGACCAGTAACAGACCTGTAGCAGACAGTAACAGACCTGTAGCAGACCAGTAAAAGACCTGTAGCATACAGTAACAGACCTGTAGCAGACCAGTAACAGACTTTTAGCAGACAGTAACAGACCTGTAGAAGACAGTAACAGACCTGTAACAGACCTGTAGCAGACAGTAACAGACCTGTAGCATACAGTAACAGACCTGTAGCAGACCAGTAACAGACTTTTAGCAGACAGTAAAAGACCTGTAGAAGACAGTAACAGACCTGTAGCAGACCAGTAACAGACCTGTAGCAGACCAGTAACAGACCTGTAGCAGACCATAAACAGACCGGTAGCAGACAGTAATAGACCTGTAGCAGATAGTAACAGACCTGTAGCAGACAGTAACAGACCTGTAGCAGACAGTAACAGACCAGTAGCAGACAGTAACAGACCTGTACCAGACCAGTAACAAACTTGTAGCAGACAGTAACAGACCTGTAGCAGACAGTAACAGACCTGTAGCAGACCATTAACAGACTTGTAGCAGACAGTAACAGACCTGTAGCAGACCAGTAACAGACCTGTAGCACACCAGTAACAGACCTGTAGCAGACAGTAACAGACCTGTAGCAGACAGTAACAGACTTGTAGCAGACAGTAACAGACCGGTAGCAGACAGTAATAGACCTGTAGCAGATAGTAACAGACCTGTAGCAGACAGTAACAGACCTGTAGCAGACCAGTAACAGACCTGTAGCATACAGTAACAGACCTGTAGCAGACCAGTAACAGACTTTTAGCAGACAGTAACAGACCTGTAGAAGACAGTAACAGACCTGTAGCAGACCAGTAACAGACCTGTAGCAGACCAGTAACAGACCTGTAGCAGACCAGAAACAGACCGGTAGCAGACAGTAATAGACCTGTAGCAGATAGTAACAGACCTGTAGCAGACAGTAACAGACCTGTAGCAGACAGTAACAGACCTGTACCAGACCAGTAACAAACTTGTAGCAGACAGTAACAGACCTGTAGCAGACAGTAACAGACCTGTAGCAGACCATTAACAGACTTGTAGCAGACAGTAACAGACCTGTAGCAGACCAGTAACAGACCTGTAGCACACCAGTAACAGACCTGTAGCAGACCAGTAACAGACCTGTAGCAGACAGTAACAGACCTGTAGCAGACCAGTAACAGACTTGTAGCAGACAGTAACAGACCTGTAGCAGACAGTAACAGACCTGTAGCAGACAGTAACAGACCTGTAGCAGACCAGTAACAGACCTGTAGCAGACAGTAACAGACCTGTAGCAGACCAGTAACAGACCTGTAACAGACCAGTAACAGACTTGTAGAAGACAGTAACAGACCTGCAGCAGACAGTAACAGACTTGTTGCAGACAGTAACAGACCTGTAGCAGACAGTAACAGACCTGTAGCAGACCAGTAACAGACCTGTAGCAGACAGTAACAGACCTGTAGCAGACCTGTAGCAGACCAGTAACAGACCTGTAGCAGACAGTAACAGACCTGTACCAGACCAGTAACAAACTTGTAGCAGACAGTAACAGACATGTAGCAGACCAGTAACAGACTTGTAGCAGACAGTAACAGACCTGTAGCAGACCAGTAACAGACCTGTAGCACACCAGTAACAGACCTGTAGCAGACCAGTAACAGACCTGTAGCAGACAGTAACAGACCTGTAGCAGACCAGTAACAGACTTGTAGCAGACAGTAACAGACCTGTAGCAGACAGTAACAGACCTGTAGGAGACAGTAACAGACCTGTACCAGACCAGTAACAGACTTGTAGCAGACCGTAACAGACCTGTAGTAGACAGTAACAGACCTGTAGCAGACCAGTAACAGACTTGTAGCAGACCAGTAACAGACCTGTAGCAGACCAGTAAGAGACCTGTAGCAGACCAGTAACAGACTTGTAGCAGACCAGTAACAGACCTGTAGCAGACAGTAATAGACCTGTAGCAGACAGTAACAGACCTGTAGCAGACAATAACAGACCTGTAACAGACCTGTAGCAGACAGTAACAGACCTGTAGCAGACAGTAACAGACCTGTAGCAGTCCAGTAACAGACTTGTAGCAGACAGTAACAGACCTGTAGCAGACAGTAACAGACCTGTAGCGACCAGTAACAGACCTGTAGCAGACCAGTAACAGACTTGTAGCAGACAGTAACAGACCTGTAGCAGACCAGTAACAGACCTGTAGCAGACCAGTAACAGACTTGTAGCAGACCAGTAACAGACCTGTAGCAGACAGTAATAGACCTGTAGCAGACAGTAATAGACCTGTAGCAGACAGTAACAGACCTGTAGCAGAAGTAACAGACCTGTAGCAGACCAGTAACAGACCTGTAGCAGACCAGTAACAGACCTGTAGCAGACAGTAACAGACCTGTAGCAGACCAGTAACAGACCTGTAGCAGACCAGTAACAGACCTGTAGCAGACCAGTAACAGACCTGTAGCAGACAGTAACAGACCTGTAGCAGACCAGTAACAGACCTGTAGCAGACAGTAACAGACCTGTAGCAGACCAGTAACAGACCTGTAGCAGACCAGAAACAGACCGGTAGCAGACAGTAATAGACCTGTAGCAGACAGTAACAGACCTGTAGCAGACCAGTAACAGACCTTTAGCAGACAGTAAAAGACCTGTAGAAGACAGTAACAGACCTGTAGCAGACCAGTAACAGACCTGTAGCAGACCAGTAACAGACCTGTAGCAGATAGTAACAGACCTGTAGCGACCAGTAACAGACCTGTAGCAGACCAGTAACAGACTTGTAGCAGACAGTAACAGACCTGTAGCAGACCAGTAACAGACCTGTAGCAGACCAGTAACAGACTTGTAGCAGACCAGTAACAGACCTGTAGCAGACAGTAATAGACCTGTAGCAGACAGTAATAGACCTGTAGCAGACAGTAACAGACCTGTAGCAGAAGTAACAGACCTGTAGCAGACCAGTAACAGACCTGTAGCAGACCAGTAACAGACCTGTAGCAGACAGTAACAGACCTGTAGCAGACCAGTAACAGACCTGTAGCAGACCAGTAACAGACCTGTAGCAGACCAGTAACAGACCTGTAGCAGACCAGTAACAGACCTGTAGCAGACCAGTAACAGACCTGTAGCAGACAGTAACAGACCTGTAGCAGACCAGTAACAGACCTGTAGCATACAGTAACAGACCTGTAGCAGACCAGTAACAGACTTTTAGCAGACAGTAAAAGACCTGTAGAAGACAGTAACAGACCTGTAGCAGACCAGTAACAGACCTGTAGCAGACCAGTAACAGACCTGTAGCAGACAGTAACAGACCTGTACCAGACCTGTACCAGACCAGTAACAAACTTGTAGCAGACAGTAACAGACCTGTAGCAGACAGTAACAGACCTGTAGCAGACCATTAACAGACTTGTAGCAGACAGTAACAGACCTGTAGCAGACCAGTAACAGACCTGTAGCAGACCAGTAACAGACCTGTAGCAGACAGTAACAGACCTGTAGCAGACAGTAACAGACTTGTAGCAGACAGTAACAGACCGGTAGCAGACAGTAATAGACCTGTAGCAGATAGTAACAGACCTGTAGCAGACAGTAACAGACCTGTAGCAGACCAGTAACAGACCTGTAGCATACAGTAACAGACCTGTAGCAGACCAGTAACAGACTTTTAGCAGACAGTAACAGACCTGTAGAAGACAGTAACAGACCTGTAGCAGACCAGTAACAGACCTGTAGCAGACCAGTAACAGACCTGTAGCAGACCAGAAACAGACCGGTAGCAGACAGTAATAGACCTGTAGCAGATAGTAACAGACCTGTAGCAGACAGTAACAGACCTGTAGCAGACAGTAACAGACCTGTACCAGACCAGTAACAAACTTGTAGCAGACAGTAACAGACCTGTAGCAGACAGTAACAGACCTGTAGCAGACCATTAACAGACTTGTAGCAGACAGTAACAGACCTGTAGCAGACCAGTAACAGACCTGTAGCACACCAGTAACAGACCTGTAGCAGACCAGTAACAGACCTGTAGCAGACAGTAACAGACCTGTAGCAGACCAGTAACAGACTTGTAGCAGACAGTAACAGACCTGTAGCAGACAGTAACAGACCTGTAGCAGACCAGTAACAGACCTGTAGCAGACAGTAACAGACCTGTAGCAGACCAGTAACAGACCTGTAGCAGACCAGTAACAGACTTGTAGCAGACCTGTACCAGACCAGTAACAGACCTGTAGCAGACAATAACAGACCTGTAACAGACCTGTAGCAGACAGTAACAGACCTGTAGCAGACAGTAACAGATCTGTAGCAGTCCAGTAACAGATCTGTAGCAGTCCAGTAACAGACTTGTAGCAGACAGTAACAGACCTGTAGCAGACAGTAACAGACCTGTAGCGACCAGTAACAGACCTGTAGCAGACCAGTAACAGACTTGTAGCAGACAGTAACAGACCTGTAGCAGACCAGTAACAGACCTGTAGCAGACCAGTAACAGACTTGTAGCAGACCAGTAACAGACCTGTAGCAGACAGTAATAGACCTGTAGCAGACAGTAACAGACCTGTAGCAGAAGTAACAGACCTGTAGCAGACCAGTAACAGACCTGTAGCAGACAGTAACAGACCTGTAGCAGACCAGTAGCAGACCTGTAGCAGACAGTAACAGACCTGTAGCAGACCAGTAACAGACCTGTAGCAGACAGTAACAGACCTGTAGCAGACCAGTAACAGACTTGTAGCAGACAGTAACAGACCTGTAGCAGACAGTAAAAAATCTGTAGCAGACAGTAACAGACCTGTAGCAGACAGTAACAGACCTGTAGCAGACCAGTAACAGACTTGTAGCAGACAGTAACAGACCTGTAGCAGACAGTAACAGACCTGTAGCAGACAGTAACAGACCTGTAGCAGACAGTAACAGACCTGTAGCAGACCAGTAACATACTTGTGGCAGACCAGTAACAGACCTGTAGCAGTCCAGTAACAGACTTGTAGCAGACAGTAACAGACCTGTAGCAGACAGTAACAGACCTGTAGCGACCAGTAACAGACCTGTAGCAGACCAGTAACAGACTTGTACCAGACAGTAACAGACCTGTAGCAGACCAGTAACAGACCTGTAGCAGACCAGTAACAGACTTGTAGCAGACCAGTAACAGACCTGTAGCAGACAGTAATAGACCTGTAGCAGACAGTAATAGACCTGTAGCAGACAGTAACAGACCTGTAGCAGAAGTAACAGACCTGTAGCAGACCAGTAACAGACCTGTAGCAGACAGTAACAGACCTGTAGCAGACCAGTAGCAGACCTGTAGCAGACAGTAACAGACCTGTAGCAGACCAGTAACAGACCTGTAGCAGACAGTAACAGACCTGTAGCAGACCAGTAACAGACTTGTAGCAGACAGTAACAGACCTGTAGCAGACAGTAAAAAATCTGTAGCAGACAGTAACAGACCTGTAGCAGACAGTAACAGACCTGTAGCAGACCAGTAACAGACTTGTAGCAGACAGTAACAGACCTGTAGCAGACAGTAACAGACCTGTAGCAGACAGTAACAGACCTGTAGCAGACCAGTAACATACTTGTGGCAGACCAGTAACAGACCTGTAGCAGTCCAGTAACAGACTTGTAGCAGACAGTAACAGACCTGTAGCATACAGTAACAGAACTGTAGCAGACCAGTAACAGACCTGTAGCAGACCAGTAACAGACCTGTAGCAGACCAGTAACAGACCTGTAGCAGACAGTAACAGACCTGTAGCAGACAGTAACAGACTTGTAGCAGACAGTAACAGACCGGTAGCAGACAGTAATAGACCTGTAGCAGATAGTAACAGACCTGTAGCAGACAATAACAGACCTGTAACAGACCTGTAGCAGACAGTAACAGACCTGTAGCAGACAGTAACAGACCTATAGCAGTCCAGTAACAGACTTGTAGCAGACAGTAACAGACCTGTAGCAGACAGTAACAGACCTGTAGCAGACCAGTAACAGACCTGTAGCAGACAGTAACAGACCTGTAGCAGACCAGTAACAGACTTGTAGCAGACAGTAACAGACCTGTAGCAGACAGTAAAAAATCTGTAGCAGACAGTAACAGACCTGTAGCAGACAGTAACAGACCTGTAGCAGACCAGTAACAGACTTGTAGCAGACAGTAACAGACCTGTAGCAGACAGTAACAGACCTGTAGCAGACAGTAACAGACCTGTAGCAGACAGTAACAGACCTGTAGCAGACCAGTAACATACTTGTGGCAGACCAGTAACAGACCTGTAGCAGTCCAGTAACAGACTTGTAGCAGACAGTAACAGACCTTTAGCAGACAGTAACAGACCTGTAGCAGACCAGTAACAGACCTGTAGCAGACCAGTAACAGACCTGTAGCAGACAGTAACAGACTTGTAGCAGAAAGTAACAGACCGGTAGCAGACAGTAATAGACCTGTAGCAGATAGTAACAGACCTGTAGCAGACAGTAACAGACCTGTAGCAGACCAGTAACAGACCTGTAGCAGACAGTAACAGACCTGTAGCAGACAGTAACAGACCTGTAGCAGACCAGTAACAGACTTGTAGCAGACAGTAACAGACCTGTAGCAGACAGTAACAGACTTGTAGCAGAAGGTAACAGACCTGTAGCAGACAGTAACAGACCTGTAGCACACCAGTAACAGACCTGTAGCAGACAGTAACAGACCTGTAGCAGACCTGTAGCAGACCAGTAAAAGACCTGTAGCAGACAGTAACAGACCTGTAGCAGACAGTAAATGACCTGTACTAGACCAGTAACAGACTTGTAGCAGACAGTAACAGACCTGTAGTAGACAGTAACAGACCTGTAGCAGACCAGTAACAGACTTGTAGCAGACAGTAACAGACCTGCAGCAGACCAGTAACAGACCTGTAGCACACCAGTAACAGACCTGTAGCAGACAGTAACAGACCTGTAGCAGACCTGTAGCAGACAGTAACAGACCTGTAGCAGACCAGTAACAGACTTGTAGCAGACAGTAACAGACCTGTAGCAGACCAGTAACAGACCTGTAGCAGACCAGTAACAGACTTGTAGCAGACCAGTAACAGACCTGTAGCAGACAGTAATAGCCCTGTAGCAGACAGTAATAGACCTGTAGCAGACAGTAACAGACCTGTAGCAGACAGTAACAGACCTATAGCAGACCAGTAACAGACCTGTAGCAGACAGTAACAGACCTGTAGCAGACCAGTAACAGACTTTTAGCAGACCTGTAGCAGACCAGTAACATACCTGTAGCAGACCAGTAACAGACCTGTAGCAGACAGTAACAGACCTGTACCAGACCAGTAACAGACCTGTAGCAGACAGTAACAGACCTGTAGCAGACCAGTAAACGACTTGTAGCAGACAGTAACAGACCTGTAGCAGACCAGTAACAGACCTGTAGCAGACCAGTAACAGACCTGTAGCAGACAGTAATAGACCTGTAGCAGACAGTAACAGACCTGTAGCAGAAGTAACAGACCTGTAGCAGACCAGTAACAGACCTGTAGCAGACAGTAACAGACCTGTAGCAGACCAGTAACAGACCTGTAGCAGACAGTAAAACACCTGTAGCAGACAGTAACAGACCTGTAGCAGACCAGTAACAGACCTGTAGCAGACAGTAACAGACCTGTAGCAGACAGTAACAGACCTGTAGCAGACAGTAACAGACCTGTACTAGACCAGTAACAGACTTGTAGCAGACAGTAACAGACCTGTAGCAGACAGTAACAGACCTGTAGCAGACCAGTAACAGACTGGTAGCAGACAGTAACAGACCTGTAGCAGACCAGTAACAGACCTGTAGCAGACCAGTAACAGACTTGTAGCAGACCAGTAACAGACCTGTAGCAGACAGTAACAGACCTGTAGCAGACCAGTAACAGACCTGTAGCAGACCAGTAACAGACCTGTAGCAGACAGTAATAGACCTGTAGCAGACAGTAACAGACCTGTAGCAGAAGTAACAGACCTGTAGCAGACCAGTAACAGACCTGTAGCAGACCAGTAACAGACTTTTAGCAGACAGTAAGAGACCTGTAGCAGACAGTAACAGACCTGTAGCACACCAGTAACAGACCTGTAGCAGACAGTAACAGACCTGTAGCAGACCAGTAACAGACCTGTAGCACACCAGTAACAGACCTGTAGCAGACCAGTAACAGACCTGTAGCAGACCAGTAACAGACCTGTAGCAGACAGTAACAGACCTGTAGCAGACCAGTAATAGACTTGTAGCAGACCAGTAACAGACCTGTAGCATACAGTAACAGACCTGTAGCAGACCAGTAACAGACTTTTAGCAGACAGTAACAGACCCTGTAGCAGACAGTAACAGACCTGTAGCAGACCAGTAACAGACCTGTAGCAGACAGTAACAGACCTGTAGCAGACAGTAACAGACCTGTACCAGACCAGTAAAAGACCTGTAGCAGACAGTAACAGACCTGTAGCAGACCAGTAAACGACTTGTAGCAGACAGTAACAGACCTGTAGCAGACCAGTAACAGACCTGTAGCAGACAAGTACCAGACCTGTAGCAGACAGTAATAGACCTGTAGCAGACAGTAACAGACCTGTAGCAGACCAGTAACAGACCTGTAGCAGACAGTAACAGACCTGTAGTAGACAGTAACAGACCTGTAGCAGACAGTAACAGACTTGTAGAAGACAGTAACAGACCTGTAGCAGACAGTAACAGACCTGTAGCAGACAGTAACAGACCTGTAGCAGACAGTAACAGACCTGTAGCAGACCAGTAACAGACCTGTAGCAGACAGTAACAGACCTGTAGCAGACCAGTAACAGACTTTTAGCAGACCTGTAGCAGACCAGTAACAGACCTGTAGCAGACAGTAACAGACCTGTAGCAGACCAGTAAACGACTTGTAGCAGACAGTAACAGACTTGTAGCAGACAGTAACAGACCTGTAGCAGACAGTAACAGACCTGTAGCAGACAGTAACAGACCTGTACTAGACCAGTAACAGACCTGTAGCAGACAGTAACAGACCTGTAGTAGACAGTAACAGACCTGTAGCAGACCAGTAACAGACTTGTAGCAGACAGTAACAGACCTTTAGCAGACCAGTAACAGACCTGTAGCACACCAGTAACAGACCTGTAGCAGACAGTAACAGACCTGTAGCAGACCTGTAGCAGACCAGTAACAGACCTGTAGCAGACCAGTAACAGACCTGTAGCAGACAGTAACAGACCTGTAGCAGACCAGTAACAGACCTGTAGCAGAAAGTAACAGACCTGTAGCAGACCAGTAACAGACCTGTAGCAGACAGTAACAGACCTGTAGCAGACCAGTAACAGACTTGTAGCAGACCAGTAACAGACCTGTAGCAGACAGTAACAGACCTGTAGCAGACCAGTAACAGACTTTTAGCAGACCTGTACCAGACCAGTAACAGACCTGTAGCAGACAGTAACAGACCTGTAGCAGACCAGTAAACGACTTGTAGCAGACAGTAACAGACTTGTAGCAGACAGTAACAGACCTGTAGCAGACAGTAACAGACCTGTAGCAGACAGTAACAGACCTGTACTAGACCAGTAACAGACCTGTAGCAGACAGTAACAGACCTGTAGTAGACAGTAACAGACCTGTAGCAGACCAGTAACAGACTTGTAGCAGACAGTAACAGACCTTTAGCAGACCAGTAACAGACCTGTAGCACACCAGTAACAGACCTGTAGCAGACAGTAACAGACCTGTAGCAGACCTGTAGCAGACCAGTAACAGACCTGTAGCAGACCAGTAACAGACCTGTAGCAGACAGTAACAGACCTGTAGCAGACCAGTAACAGACCTGTAGCAGAAAGTAACAGACCTGTAGCAGACCAGTAACAGACCTGTAGCAGACAGTAACAGACCTGTAGCAGACCAGTAACAGACTTGTAGCAGACAGTAACAGACCTGAAGCAGACAGTAACAGACCTGTAGCAGACAGTAACAGACCTTTAGCAGACCAGTAACAGACTTGTAGCAGACAGTAACAGACCTGTAGCAGACCAGTAACAGACCTGTAGCAGACCAGTAACAGACTTGTAGCAGACCAGTAAAAGACCTGTAGCAGACAGTAATAGCCCTGTATCAGACAGTAATAGACCTGTAGCAGACAGTAACAGACCTGTAGCAGACAGTAACAGACCTATAGCAGACCAGTAACAGACCTGTAGCAGACAGTAACAGACCTGTAGCAGACCAGTAACAGACTTTTAGCAGACCTGTAGCAGACCAGTAACAGACCTGTAGCAGACAGTAACAGACCTGTAGCAGACAGTAACAGACCTGTACCAGACCAGTAACAGACCTGTAGCAGACAGTAACAGACCTGTAGCAGACCAGTAAACGACTTGTAGCAGACAGTAACAGACCTGTAGCAGACCAGTAACAGACCTGTAGCAGACCAGTAACAGACCTGTAGCAGACCAGTACCAGACCTGTAGCAGACAGTAATAGACCTGTAGCAGACAGTAACAGACCTGTAGCAGACCAGTAACAGACCTGTAGCAGACAGTAACAGACCTGTAGTAGACAGTAACAGACCTGTAGCAGACAGTAACAGACTTGTAGAAGACAGTAACAGACCTGTAGCAGACAGTAACAGACCTGTAGCAGACAGTAACAGACCTGTAGCAGACAGTAACAGACCTGTAGCAGACCAGTAACAGACCTGTAGCAGACAGTAACAGACCTGTAGCAGACCAGTAACAGACTTTTAGCAGACCTGTACCAGACCAGTAACAGACCTGTAGCAGACAGTAACAGACCTGTAGCAGACAGTAACAGACCTGTACCAGACCAGTAACAGACCTGTAGCAGACAGTAACAGACCTGTAGCAGACCAGTAAACGACTTGTAGCAGACAGTAACAGACTTGTAGCAGACAGTAACAGACCTGTAGCAGACAGTAACAGACCTGTAGCAGACAGTAACAGACCTGTACTAGACCAGTAACAGACTTGTAGCAGACAGTAACAGACCTGTAGTAGACAGTAACAGACCTGTAGCAGACCAGTAACAGACTTGTAGCAGACAGTAACAGACCTGTAGCAGACCAGTAACAGACCTGTAGCACACCAGTAACAGACCTGTAGCAGACAGTAACAGACCTGTAGCAGACCTGTAGCAGACCAGTAACAGACCTGTAGCAGACCAGTAACAGACCTGTAGCAGACAGTAACAGACCTGTAGCAGACCAGTAACAGACCTGTAGCAGAAAGTAACAGACCTGTAGCAGACCAGTAACAGACCTGTAGCAGACAGTAACAGACCTGTAGCAGACCAGTAACAGACTTGTAGCAGACAGTAACAGACCTGTAGCAGACAGTAACAGACCTGTAGCAGACAGTAACAGACTTGTAGCAGACAGTAACAGACCTGTAGCAGACCAGTAACAGACCTGTAGCAGACCAGTAACAAACTTGTAGCAGACCAGTAACAGACCTGTAGCAGACAGTAGTAGCCCTGTATCAGACAGTAATAGACCTGTAGCAGACAGTACCAGACCTGTAGCAGACAGTAACAGACCTATAGCAGACCAGTAACAGACCTGTAGCAGACAGTAACAGACCTGTAGCAGACCAGTAACAGACTTTTAGCAGACCTGTAGCAGACCAGTAACAGACCTGTAGCAGACAGTAACAGACCTGTAGCAGACAGTAACAGACCTGTACCAGACCAGTAACAGACCTGTAGCAGACAGTAACAGACCTGTAGCAGACCAGTAAACGACTTGTAGCAGACAGTAACAGACCTGTAGCAGACCAGTAACAGACCTGTAGCAGACCAGTAACAGACCTGTAGCAGACCAGTACCAGACCTGTAGCAGACAGTAATAGACCTGTAGCAGACAGTAACAGACCATTAGCAGAAGTAACAGACCTGTAGCAGACCAGTAACAGACCTGTAGCAGACCAGTAACAGACCTGTAGCAGACCAGTAACAGACCTGTAGCAGACAGTAAAATACCTGTAGCAGACAGTAACAGACCTGTAGCAGACCAGTAACAGACCTGTAGCAGACAGTAACAGACCTGTAGCAGACAGTAACAGACCTGTAGCAGACAGTAACAGACCCGTAGCAGACCAGTAACAGACTTGTAGCAGACAGTAACAGACCTGTAGCAGACAGTAACAGACCTGTAGCAGACCAGTAACAGACTGGTAGCAGACAGTAACAGACCTGTAGCAGACCAGTAACAGACCTGTAGCAGACAGTAACAGACCTGTAGCACACCAGTAACAGACCTGTAGCAGACAGTAACAGACCTGTAGCAGACCAGTAACAGACCTGTAGCACACCAGTAACAGACCTGTAGCAGACCAGTAACAGACCTGTAGCAGAAGTAACAGACCTGTAGCAGACCAGTAACAGACCTGTAGCAGACCAGTAACAGACTTTTAGCAGACAGTAAGAGACCTGTAGCAGACAGTAACAGACCTGTAGCACACCAGTAACAGACCTGTAGCAGACAGTAACAGACCTGTAGCAGACCAGTAACAGACCTGTAGCACACCAGTAACAGACCTGTAGCAGACCAGTAACAGACCTGTAGCAGACCAGTAACAGACCTGTAGCAGACAGTAACAGACCTGTAGCAGACCAGTAATAGACTTGTAGCAGACCAGTAACAGACCTGTAGCATACAGTAACAGACCTGTAGCAGACCAGTAACAGACTTTTAGCAGACAGTAACAGACCCTGTAGCAGACAGTAACAGACCTGTAGCAGACCAGTAACAGACCTGTAGCAGACAGTAACAGACCTGTAGCAGACAGTAACAGACCTGTACCAGACCAGTAAAAGACCTGTAGCAGACAGTAACAGACCTGTAGCAGACCAGTAAACGACTTGTAGCAGACAGTAACAGACCTGTAGCAGACCAGTAACAGACCTGTAGCAGACAAGTACCAGACCTGTAGCAGACAGTAATAGACCTGTAGCAGACAGTAACAGACCTGTAGCAGACCAGTAACAGACCTGTAGCAGACAGTAACAGACCTGTAGTAGACAGTAACAGACCTGTAGCAGACAGTAACAGACTTGTAGAAGACAGTAACAGACCTGTAGCAGACAGTAACAGACCTGTAGCAGACAGTAACAGACCTGTAGCAGACAGTAACAGACCTGTAGCAGACCAGTAACAGACCTGTAGCAGACAGTAACAGACCTGTAGCAGACCAGTAACAGACTTTTAGCAGACCTGTAGCAGACCAGTAACAGACCTGTAGCAGACAGTAACAGACCTGTAGCAGACAGTAACAGACCTGTACCAGACCAGTAACAGACCTGTAGCAGACAGTAACAGACCTGTAGCAGACCAGTAAACGACTTGTAGCAGACAGTAACAGACTTGTAGCAGACAGTAACAGACCTGTAGCAGACAGTAACAGACCTGTAGCAGACAGTAACAGACCTGTACTAGACCAGTAACAGACCTGTAGCAGACAGTAACAGACCTGTAGTAGACAGTAACAGACCTGTAGCAGACCAGTAACAGACTTGTAGCAGACAGTAACAGACCTTTAGCAGACCAGTAACAGACCTGTAGCACACCAGTAACAGACCTGTAGCAGACAGTAACAGACCTGTAGCAGACCTGTAGCAGACCAGTAACAGACCTGTAGCAGACCAGTAACAGACCTGTAGCAGACAGTAACAGACCTGTAGCAGACCAGTAACAGACCTGTAGCAGAAAGTAACAGACCTGTAGCAGACCAGTAACAGACCTGTAGCAGACAGTAACAGACCTGTAGCAGACCAGTAACAGACTTGTAGCAGACAGTAACAGACCTGAAGCAGACAGTAACAGACCTGTAGCAGACAGTAACAGACCTTTAGCAGACCAGTAACAGACTTGTAGCAGACAGTAACAGACCTGTAGCAGACCAGTAACAGACCTGTAGCAGACCAGTAACAGACTTGTAGCAGACCAGTAAAAGACCTGTAGCAGACAGTAATAGCCCTGTATCAGACAGTAATAGACCTGTAGCAGACAGTAACAGACCTGTAGCAGACAGTAACAGACCTATAGCAGACCAGTAACAGACCTGTAGCAGACAGTGACAGACCTGTAGCAGACCAGTAACAGACTTTTAGCAGACCTGTAGCAGACCAGTAACAGACCTGTAGCAGACAGTAACAGACCTGTAGCAGACAGTAACAGACCTGTACCAGACCAGTAACAGACCTGTAGCAGACAGTAACAGACCTGTAGCAGACCAGTAAACGACTTGTAGCAGACAGTAACAGACCTGTAGCAGACCAGTAACAGACCTGTAGCAGACCAGTAACAGACCTGTAGCAGACCAGTACCAGACCTGTAGCAGACAGTAATAGACCTGTAGCAGACAGTAACAGACCTGTAGCAGACCAGTAACAGACCTGTAGCAGACAGTAACAGACCTGTAGTAGACAGTAACAGACCTGTAGCAGACAGTAACAGACTTGTAGAAGACAGTAACAGACCTGTAGCAGACAGTAACAGACCTGTAGCAGACAGTAACAGACCTGTAGCAGACAGTAACAGACCTGTAGCAGACCAGTAACAGACCTGTAGCAGACAGTAACAGACCTGTAGCAGACCAGTAACAGACTTTTAGCAGACCTGTAGCAGACCAGTAACAGACCTGTAGCAGACAGTAACAGACCTGTAGCAGACAGTAACAGACCTGTACCAGACCAGTAACAGACCTGTAGCAGACAGTAACAGACCTGTAGCAGACCAGTAAACGACTTGTAGCAGACAGTAACAGACTTGTAGCAGACAGTAACAGACCTGTAGCAGACAGTAACAGACCTGTAGCAGACAGTAACAGACCTGTACTAGACCAGTAACAGACTTGTAGCAGACAGTAACAGACCTGTAGTAGACAGTAACAGACCTGTAGCAGACCAGTAACAGACTTGTAGCAGACAGTAACAGACCTGTAGCAGACCAGTAACAGACCTGTAGCACACCAGTAACAGACCTGTAGCAGACAGTAACAGACCTGTAGCAGACCTGTAGCAGACCAGTAACAGACCTGTAGCAGACCAGTAACAGACCTGTAGCAGACAGTAACAGACCTGTAGCAGACCAGTAACAGACCTGTAGCAGAAAGTAACAGACCTGTAGCAGACCAGTAACAGACCTGTAGCAGACAGTAACAGACCTGTAGCAGACCAGTAACAGACTTGTAGCAGACAGTAACAGACCTGTAGCAGACAGTAACAGACCTGTAGCAGACAGTAACAGACTTGTAGCAGACAGTAACAGACCTGTAGCAGACCAGTAACAGACCTGTAGCAGACCAGTAACAAACTTGTAGCAGACCAGTAACAGACCTGTAGCAGACAGTAGTAGCCCTGTATCAGACAGTAATAGACCTGTAGCAGACAGTACCAGACCTGTAGCAGACAGTAACAGACCTATAGCAGACCAGTAACAGACCTGTAGCAGACAGTAACAGACCTGTAGCAGACCAGTAACAGACTTTTAGCAGACCTGTAGCAGACCAGTAACAGACCTGTAGCAGACAGTAACAGACCTGTAGCAGACAGTAACAGACCTGTACCAGACCAGTAACAGACCTGTAGCAGACAGTAACAGACCTGTAGCAGACCAGTAAACGACTTGTAGCAGACAGTAACAGACCTGTAGCAGACCAGTAACAGACCTGTAGCAGACCAGTAACAGACCTGTAGCAGACCAGTACCAGACCTGTAGCAGACAGTAATAGACCTGTAGCAGACAGTAACAGACCATTAGCAGAAGTAACAGACCTGTAGCAGACCAGTAACAGACCTGTAGCAGACCAGTAACAGACCTGTAGCAGACCAGTAACAGACCTGTAGCAGACAGTAAAATACCTGTAGCAGACAGTAACAGACCTGTAGCAGACCAGTAACAGACCTGTAGCAGACAGTAACAGACCTGTAGCAGACAGTAACAGACCTGTAGCAGACAGTAACAGACCTGTAGCAGACCAGTAACAGACTTGTAGCAGACAGTAACAGACCTGTAGCAGACAGTAACAGACCTGTAGCAGACCAGTAACAGACTGGTAGCAGACAGTAACAGACCTGTAGCAGACCAGTAACAGACCTGTAGCAGACAGTAACAGACCTGTAGCACACCAGTAACAGACCTGTAGCAGACAGTAACAGACCTGTAGCAGACCAGTAACAGACCTGTAGCACACCAGTAACAGACCTGTAGCAGACCAGTAACAGACCTGTAGCAGACCAGTAACAGACCTGTAGCAGACAGTAACAGACCTGTAGCAGACCAGTAATAGACTTGTAGCAGACCAGTAACAGACCTGTAGCATACAGTAACAGACCTGTAGCAGACCAGAAACAGACCGGTAGCAGACAGTAATAGACCTGTAGAAGATAGTAACACACCTGTAGCAGACAGTAACAGACCTGTAGCAGACCAGTAACAGACCTGTAGCAGACAGTAGGAGACCTGTAGTAGACAGTAACAGACCTGTAGCAGACAGTAACAGACTTGTAGAAGACAGTAACAGACCTGTAGCAGACAGTAACAGACCTGTAGCAGACAGTAACAGACCTGTAGCAGACAGTAACAGACCTATAGCAGACCAGTGACAGACCTGTAGCAGACAGTAATAGACCTGTAGCAGACAGTAACAGACCTGTAGCAGAAGTAACAGACCTGTAGCAGACCAGTAACAGACCTGTAGCAGACAGTAACAGACCTGTACCACACCAGTAACAGACCTGTAGCAGACAGTAAAAGACCTGTAGCAGACAGTAACAGACCTGTAGCAGACCAGTAACAGACCTGTAGCAGACAGTAACAGACCTGTAGCAGACAGTAACAGACCTGTAGCAGACAGTAACAGACCTGTAGCAGACCAGTAACAGACCTGTAGCAGACCAGTAACAGACTTGTAGCAGACAGTAACAGACCTGTAGCAGACAGTAACAGACCTGTAGCAGACCAGTAACAGACTGGTAGCAGACAGTAACAGACCTGTAGCAGACCAGTAACAGACCTGTAGCAGACCAGTAACAGACTTGTATCAGACCAGTAACAGACCTGTAGCAGACAGTAACAGACCTGTAGCAGACCAGTAACAGACCTGTAGCAGACCAGTAACAGACCTGTAGCAGACAGTAATAGACCTGTAGCAGACAGTAACAGACCTGTAGCAGAAGTAACAGACCTGTAGCAGACCAGTAACAGACCTGTAGCAGACCAGTAACAGACTTTTAGCAGACAGTAAGAGACCTGTAGCAGACAGTAACAGACCTGTAGCACACCAGTAACAGACCTGTAGCAGACAGTAACAGACCTGTAGCAGACCAGTAACAGACCTGTAGCACACCAGTAACAGACCTGTAGCAGACCAGTAACAGACCTGTAGCAGACCAGTAACAGACCTGTAGCAGACAGTAACAGACCTGTAGCAGACCAGTAATAGACTTGTAGCAGACCAGTAACAGACCTGTAGCATACAGTAACAGACCTGTAGCAGACAGTAACAGACTTTTAGCAGACAGTAACAGACCCTGTAGCAGACAGTAACAGACCTGTAGCAGACCAGTAACAGACCTGTAGCAGACCAGTAACAGACTTTTAGCAGACAGTAACAGACCCTGTAGCAGACAGTAACAGACCTGTAGCAGACAGTAACAGACCTGTAGCAGACCAGTAACAGACCTGTAGCAGACAGTAACAGACCTGTAGCAGACCAGTAACAGACCTGTAGCAGACCAGTAACAGACCTGTAGCAGACAGTAATAGACCTGTAGCAGACAGTAATAGACCTGTAGCAGACAGTAACAGACCTGTAGCAGAAGTAACAGACCTGTAGCAGACCAGTAACAGACCTGTAGCAGACAGTAACAGACCTGTAGCAGACCAGTAGCAGACCTGTAGCAGACAGTAACAGACCTGTAGCAGACCAGTAACAGACCTGTAGCAGACAGTAACAGACCTGTAGCAGACCAGTAACAGACTTGTAGCAGACAGTAACAGACCTGTAGCAGACAGTAAAAAATCTGTAGCAGACAGTAACAGACCTGTAGCAGACAGTAACAGACCTGTAGCAGACCAGTAACAGACTTGTAGCAGACAGTAACAGACCTGTAGCAGACAGTAACAGACCTGTAGCAGACAGTAACAGACCTGTAGCAGACAGTAACAGACCTGTAGCAGACAGTAACAGACCTGTAGCAGACCAGTAACATACTTGTGGCAGACCAGTAACAGACCTGTAGCAGTCCAGTAACAGACTTGTAGCAGACAGTAACAGACCTGTAGCATACAGTAACAGACCTGTAGCAGACCAGTAACAGACCTGTAGCAGACCAGTCACAGACCTGTAGCAGACCAGTAACAGACCTGTAGCAGACAGTAACAGACCTGTAGCAGACAGTAACAGACTTGTAGCAGACAGTAACAGACCGGTAGCAGACAGTAATAGACCTGTAGCAGATAGTAACAGACCTGTAGCAGACAATAACAGACCTGTAACAGACCTGTAGCAGACAGTAACAGACCTTTAGCAGACAGTAACAGACCTATAGCAGTCCAGTAACAGACTTGTAGCAGACAGTAACAGACCTGTAGCAGACAGTAACAGACCTGTAGCAGACCAGTAACAGACCTGTAGCAGACAGTAACAGACCTGTAGCAGACCAGTAACAGACTTGTAGCAGACAGTAACAGACCTGTAGCAGACAGTAAAAAATCTGTAGCAGACAGTAACAGACCTGTAGCAGACAGTAACAGACCTGTAGCAGACCAGTAACAGACTTGTAGCAGACAGTAACAGACCTGTAGCAGACAGTAACAGACCTGTAGCAGACAGTAACAGACCTGTAGCAGACAGTAACAGACCTGTAGCAGACAGTAACAGACCTGTAGCAGACCAGTAACATACTTGTGGCAGACCAGTAACAGACCTGTAGCAGTCCAGTAACAGACTTGTAGCAGACAGTAACAGACCTTTAGCAGACAGTAACAGACCTGTAGCAGACCAGTAACAGACCTGTAGCAGACCAGTAACAGACCTGTAGCAGACAGTAACAGACTTGTAGCAGACAGTAACAGACCGGTAGCAGACAGTAATAGACCTGTAGCAGATAGTAACAGACCTGTAGCAGACAGTAACAGACCTGTAGCAGACCAGTAACAGACCTGTAGCAGACAGTAACAGACCTGTAGCAGACCAGTAACAGACTTGTAGCAGACAGTAACAGACCTGTAGCAGACAGTAACAGACTTGTAGCAGAAGGTAACAGACCTGTAGCAGACAGTAACAGACCTGTAGCACACCAGTAACAGACCTGTAGCAGACAGTAACAGACCTGTAGCAGACCTGTAGCAGACCAGTAACAGACCTGTAGCAGACAGTAACAGACCTGTAGCAGACAGTAAATGACCTGTACTAGACCAGTAACAGACTTGTAGCAGACAGTAACAGACCTGTAGTAGACAGTAACAGACCTGTAGCAGACCAGTAACAGACTTGTAGCAGACAGTAACAGACCTGTAGCAGACCAGTAACAGACCTGTAGCACACCAGTAACAGACCTGTAGCAGACAGTAACAGACCTGTAGCAGACCTGTAGCAGACAGTAACAGACCTGTAGCAGACCAGTAACAGACTTGTAGCAGACAGTAACAGACCTGTAGCAGACCAGTAACAGACCTGTAGCAGACCAGTAACAGACCTGTAGCAGACCAGTAACAGACCTGTAGCAGACAGTAATAGCCCTGTAGCAGACAGTAATAGACCTGTAGCAGACAGTAACAGACCTGTAGCATACAGTAACAGACCTATAGCAGACCAGTAACAGACCTGTAGCAGACAGTAACAGACCTGTAGCAGACCAGTAACAGACTTTTAGCAGACCTGTAGCAGACCAGTAACATACCTGTAGCAGACCAGTAACAGACCTGTAGCAGACAGTAACAGACCTGTACCAGACCAGTAACAGACCTGTAGCAGACAGTAACAGACCTGTAGCAGACAGTAACAGACCTGTAGCAGACCAGTAACAGACTTGTAGCAGACAGTAACAGACCTGTAGCAGACAGTAACAGACCTGTAGCAGACCAGTAACAGACTGGTAGCAGACAGTAACAGACCTGTAGCAGACCAGTAACAGACCTGTAGCAGACCAGTAACAGACTTGTAGCAGACCAGTAACAGACCTGTAGCAGACAGTAACAGACCTGTAGCAGACCAGTAACAGACCTGTAGCAGACCAGTAACAGACCTGTAGCAGACAGTAATAGACCTGTAGCAGACAGTAACAGACCTGTAGCAGAAGTAACAGACCTGTAGCAGACCAGTAACAGACCTGTAGCAGACCAGTAACAGACTTTTAGCAGACAGTAAGAGACCTGTAGCAGACAGTAACAGACCTGTAGCACACCAGTAACAGACCTGTAGCAGACAGTAACAGACCTGTAGCAGACCAGTAACAGACCTGTAGCACACCAGTAACAGACCTGTATCAGACCAGTAACAGACCTGTAGCAGACCAGTAACAGACCTGTAGCAGACAGTAACAGACCTGTAGCAGACCAGTAATAGACTTGTAGCAGACCAGTAACAGACCTGTAGCATACAGTAACAGACCTGTAGCAGACCAGTAACAGACTTTTAGCAGACAGTAACAGACCCTGTAGCAGACAGTAACAGACCTGTAGCAGACCAGTAACAGACCTGTAGCAGACCAGTAACCGACTTTTAGCAGACAGTAACAGACCTGTAGCAGACAGTAACAGACCTGTAGCAGACCAGTAACAGACCTGTAGCAGACAGTAACAGACCTGTAGCAGACCAGTAACAGACCTGTAGCAGACCAGAAACAGACCGGTAGCAGACAGTAATAGACCTGTAGCAGATAGTAACACACCTGTAGCAGACAGTAACAGACCTGTAGCAGACCAGTAACAGACCTGTAGCAGACAGTAACAGACCTGTAGTAGACAGTAACAGACCTGTAGCAGACAGTAACAGACCTGTAGCAGACAGTAACAGACCTGTAGCAGACAGTAACAGACCTGTAGCAGACAGTAACAGACCTGTAGCAGACCAGTAACACACCTGTAGCAGACAGTAACAGACCTGTAGCAGACCAGTAACAGACTTTTAGCAGACCTGTAGCAGACCAGTAACAGACCTGTAGCAGACAGTAACAGACCTGTAGCAGACAGTAACAGACCTGTACCAGACCAGTAACAGACCTGTAGCAGACAGTAACAGACCTGTAGCAGACCAGTAAACGACTTGTAGCAGACAGTAACAGACTTGTAGCAGACAGTAACAGACTTGTAGCAGACAGTAACAGACCTGTAGCAGACCAGTAACAGACCTGTAGCAGACCAGTAACAGACTTGTAGCAGACCAGTAACAGACCTGTAGCAGACAGTAATAGCCCTGTAGCAGACAGTAATAGACCTGTAACAGACCTGTAGCAGACAGTAACAGACCTGTAGCAGACCAGTAACAGACTTTTAGCAGACCTGTAGCAGACCAGTAACATACCTGTAGCAGACCAGTAACAGACCTGTAGCAGACAGTAACAGACCTGTACCAGACCAGTAACAGACCTGTAGCAGACAGTAACAGACCTGTAGCAGACCAGTAAACGACTTGTAGCAGACAGTAACAGACCTGTAGCAGACCAGTAACAGACCTGTAGCAGACCAGTAACAGACCTGTAGCAGACAGTAATAGACCTGTAGCAGACAGTAACAGACCTGTGGCAGAAGTAACAGACCTGTAGCAGACCAGTAACAGACCTGTAGCAGACAGTAACAGACCTGTAGCAGACCAGTAACAGACCTGTAGCAGACAGTAAAAGACCTGTAGCAGACAGTAACAGACCTGTAGCAGACCAGTAACAGACCTGTAGCAGACAGTAACAGACCTGTAGCAGACAGTAACAGACCTGTAGCAGACAGTAACAGACCTGTAGCAGACCAGTAACAGACTTGTAGCAGACAGTAACAGACCTGTAGCAGACAGTAACAGACCTGTAGCAGACCAGTAACAGACTTGTAGCAGAGAGTAACAGACCTGTAGCAGACCAGTAACAGACCTGTAGCAGACCAGTAACAGACTTGTAGCAGACCAGTAACAGACCTGTAGCAGACAGTAACAGACCTGTAGCAGACCAGTAACAGACCTGTAGCAGACCAGTAACAGACATGTAGCAGACAGTAATAGACCTGTAGCAGACAGTAACAGACCTGTAGCAGAAGTAACAGACCTGTAGCAGACCAGTAAAAGACCTGTAGCAGACCAGTAACAGACTTTTAGCAGACAGTAAGAGACCTGTAGCAGACAGTAACAGACCTGTAGCACACCAGTAACAGACCTGTAGCAGACAGTAACAGACCTGTAGCAGACCAGTAACAGACCTGTAGCACACCAGTAACAGACCTGTAGCAGACCAGTAACAGACCTGTAGCAGACCAGTAACAGACCTGTAGCAGACAGTAACAGACCTGTAGCAGACCAGTAATAGACTTGTAGCAGACCAGTAACAGACCTGTAGCATACAGTAACAGACCTGTAGCAGACCAGTAACAGACCTGTAGCAGACAGTAACAGACCCTGTAGCAGACAGTAACAGACCTGTAGCAGACCAGTAACAGACCTGTAGCAGACCAGTAACAGACTTTTAGCAGACAGTAACAGACCCTGTAGCAGACAGTAACAGACCTGTAGCAGACAGTAACAGACCTGTAGCAGACCAGTAACAGACCTGTAGCAGACAGTAACAGACCTGTAGCAGACCAGTAACAGACCTGTAGCAGACAGTAATAGCCCTGTATCAGACAGTAATAGACCTGTAGCAGACAGTAACAGACCTGTAGCAGACAGTAACAGACCTGTAGCAGACCAGTAACAGACCTGTAGCAGACAGTAACAGACCTGTAGCAGACCAGTAACAGACTTTTAGCAGACCTGTAGCAGACCAGTAACAGACCTGTAGCAGACAGTAACAGACCTGTAGCAGACAGTAACAGACCTGTACCAGACCAGTAACAGACCTGTAGCAGACAGTAACAGACCTGTAGCAGACCAGTAAACGACTTGTAGCAGACAGTAACAGACCTGTAGCAGACCAGTAACAGACCTGTAGCAGACCAGTAACAGACCTGTAGCAGACCAGTACCAGACCTGTAGCAGACAGTAATAGACCTGTAGCAGACAGTAACAGACCTGTAGCAGAAGTAACAGACCTGTAGCAGACCAGTAACAGACCTGTAGCAGACAGTAACAGACCTGTAGCAGACCAGTAACAGACCTGTAGCAGACGGTAAAAGACCTGTAGCAGACAGTAACAGACCTGTAGCAGACCAGTAACAGACCTGTAGCAGACAGTAACAGACCTGTAGCAGACAGTAACAGACCTGTAGCAGACAGTAACAGACCTGTAGCAGACAGTAACAGACCTGTAGCAGACCAGTAACAGACTTGTAGCAGACAGTAACAGACCTGTAGCAGACAGTAACAGACCTGTAGCAGACCAGTAACAGACTGGTAGCAGACAGTAACAGACCTGTAGCAGACCAGTAACAGACCTGTAGCAGACAGTAACAGACCTGTAGCACACCAGTAACAGACCTGTAGCAGACAGTAACAGACCTGTAGCAGACCAGTAACAGACCTGTAGCACACCAGTAACAGACCTGTAGCAGACCAGTAACAGACCTGTAGCAGACCAGTAACAGACCTGTAGCAGACAGTAACAGACCTGTAGCAGACCAGTAATAGACTTGTAGCAGACCAGTAACAGACCTGTAGCATACAGTAACAGACCTGTAGCAGACCAGTAACAGACCTGTAGCAGACAGTAACAGACCCTGTAGCAGACAGTAACAGACCTGTAGCAGACCAGTAACAGACCTGTAGCAGACCAGTAACAGACCTGTAGCAGACCAGAAACAGACCGGTAGCAGACAGTAATAGACCTGTAGCAGAAAGTAACACACCTGTAGCAGACAGTAACAGACCTGTAGCAGACCAGTAACAGACCTGTAGCAGACAGTAACAGACCTGTAGCAGACAGTAACAGACCTGTAGCAGACAGTAACAGACCTGTAGCAGACAGTAACAGACCTATAGCAGACCAGTAACAGACCTGTAGCAGACAGTAACAGACCTGTAACAGACCTGTAGCAGACAGTAACAGACCTGTAGCAGACAGTAACAGACCTATAGCAGACCAGTAACAGACCTGTAGCAGACAGTAACAGACCTGTAACAGACCTGTAGCAGACAGTAACAGACCTGTAGCAGACCAGTAACAGACCTGTAGCAGTCCAGTAACAGACCTGTAGCAGACCAGTAGCAGACTTGTACCAGACAGTAACAGACCTGTAGCAGACAGTAACAGACCTGTACCAGACAGTAACAGACTTGTAGCTGACCAGTAACAGACTTGTAGAAGACAGTAACAGACCTGTAGCAGACAGTAACAGACCTGTAGCAGACCAGTAACAGACCTGTAGCAGAAAGTAACAGACCTGTAGCAGACAGTAACAGACTTGTAGCAGACCAGTAACAAACCTGTAGCAGACAGTAACAGACTTGTAGCAGACAGTAACAGACCTGTAGCAGACCAGTAACAGACCTGTAGCAGACCAGTAACAGACCTGTAGCAGACCAGTAACAGACCTGTAGCAGAAGTAACAGACCTGTAGCAGACCAGTAACAGACCTGTAGCAGACAGTAACAGACTTGTAGCAAACAGTAACAGACTTGTAGCAGACCAGTAACAGACCTGTAGCAGAAAGTAACAGACCTGTAGCATACAGTAACAGACCTGTAGCAGACCAGTAACAGACTTTTAGCAGACAGTAACAGACCTGTAGCAGACAGTAACAGACCTGTAGCAGACCAGTAACAGACCTGTAGCAGACCAGTAACAGACCTGTAGCAGACCAGAAACAGACCGGTAGCAGACAGTAATAGACCTGTAGCAGATAGTAACAGACCTGTAGCAGACAGTAACAGACCTGTAGCAGACCAGTAACAGACTTGTAGCAGACAGTAACAGACCTGTAGCAGACCAGTAACAGACCTGTAGCAGACAGTAACAGACCTGTAGCAGACAGTAACAGACCTGTAGCAGACCAGTAACAGACCTGTAGCAGACAGTAACAGACCTGTAGTAGACCAGTAAAAGACTTGTAGCAGACAGTAACAGACCTGTAGCAGACAGTAACAGACGTGTAGCAGACCAGTAACAGACCTGTAGCTGACAGTAACAGACCTGTAGCAGACCAGTAACAGACCTGTAGCAGACCAGTAAAAGACTTGTAGCAGACAGTAACAGACCTGTAGAAGAAAGTAAAAAATCTGTAGCAGACAGTAACAGACCTGTAGCAGACAGTAACAGACCTGTAGCAGACCAGTAACAGACCTGTAGCAGAAAGTAACAGACCTGTAGCAGACCAGTAACAGACCTGTAGCAGACAGTAACAGACCTGTAGCAGACAGTAACAGACCTGTAGCAGAGAGTAACAGACCTGTAGCAGACCAGTAACAGACCTGTAGCAGACAGTAACAGACCTGTAGCAGACAGTAACAGACCTGTAGCAGACAGTAACAGACCTGTAGCAGACAGTAACAGACCTGTAGCAGACCAGTAACAGACTTGTAGCAGACAGTAACAGACCTGTAGCAGACAGTAACAGACCTGTAGCAGACCAGTAACAGACTGGTAGCAGACAGTAACAGACCTGTAGCAGACCAGTAACAGACCTGTAGCAGACAGTAACAGACCTGTAGCACACCAGTAACAGACCTGTAGCAGACAGTAACAGACCTGTAGCAGACCAGTAACAGACCTGTAGCACACCAGTAACAGACCTGTAGCAGACCAGTAACAGACCTGTAGCAGACCAGTAACAGACCTGTAGCAGACAGTAACAGACCTGTAGCAGACCAGTAATAGACTTGTAGCAGACCAGTAACAGACCTGTAGCATACAGTAACAGACCTGTAGCAGACCAGTAACAGACTTTTAGCAGACAGTAACAGACCCTGTAGCAGACAGTAACAGACCTGTAGCAGACCAGTAACAGACCTGTAGCAGACCAGTAACAGACCTGTAGCAGACCAGAAACAGACCGGTAGCAGACAGTAATAGACCTGTAGCAGAAAGTAACACACCTGTAGCAGACAGTAACAGACCTGTAGCAGACCAGTAACAGACCTGTAGCAGACAGTAACAGACCTGTAGCAGACAGTAACAGACCTGTAGCAGACAGTAACAGACCTGTAGCAGACAGTAACAGACCTACAGCAGACCAGTAACAGACCTGTAGCAGACAGTAACAGACCTGTAACAGACCTGTAGCAGACAGTAACAGACCTGTAGCAGACAGTAACAGACCTATAGCAGACCAGTAACAGACCTGTAGCAGACAGTAACAGACCTGTAACAGACCTGTAGCAGACAGTAACAGACCTGTAGCAGACCAGTAACAGACCTGTAGCAGTCCAGTAACAGACCTGTAGCAGACCAGTAGCAGACTTGTACCAGACAGTAACAGACCTGTAGCAGACAGTAACAGACCTGTACCAGACAGTAACAGACTTGTAGCTGACCAGTAACAGACTTGTAGAAGACAGTAACAGACCTGTAGCAGACAGTAACAGACCTGTAGCAGACCAGTAACAGACCTGTAGCAGAAAGTAACAGACCTGTAGCAGACAGTAACAGACTTGTAGCAGACCAGTAACAAACCTGTAGCAGACAGTAACAGACTTGTAGCAGACAGTAACAGACCTGTAGCAGACCAGTAACAGACCTGTAGCAGACCAGTAACAGACCTGTAGCAGACCAGTAACAGACCTGTAGCAGAAGTAACAGACCTGTAGCAGACCAGTAACAGACCTGTAGCAGACAGTAACAGACTTGTAGCAAACAGTAACAGACTTGTAGCAGACCAGTAACAGACCTGTAGCAGAAAGTAACAGACCTGTAGCATACAGTAACAGACCTGTAGCAGACCAGTAACAGACTTTTAGCAGACAGTAACAGACCTGTAGCAGACAGTAACAGACCTGTAGCAGACCAGTAACAGACCTGTAGCAGACCAGTAACAGACCTGTAGCAGACCAGAAACAGACCGGTAGCAGACAGTAATAGACCTGTAGCAGATAGTAACAGACCTGTAGCAGACAGTAACAGACCTGTAGCAGACCAGTAACAGACTTGTAGCAGACAGTAACAGACCTGTAGCAGACCAGTAACAGACCTGTAGCAGACAGTAACAGACCTGTAGCAGACAGTAACAGACCTGTAGCAGACCAGTAACAGACCTGTAGCAGACAGTAACAGACCTGTAGTAGACCAGTAAAAGACTTGTAGCAGACAGTAACAGACCTGTAGCAGACAGTAACAGACGTGTAGCAGACCAGTAACAGACCTGTAGCTGACAGTAACAGACCTGTAGCAGACCAGTAACAGACCTGTAGCAGACCAGTAAAAGACTTGTAGCAGACAGTAACAGACCTGTAGCAGAAAGTAAAAAATCTGTAGCAGACAGTAACAGACCTGTAGCAGACAGTAACAGACCTGTAGCAGACCAGTAACAGACCTGTAGCAGACAGTAACAGACCTGTAGCAGACCAGTAACAGACCTGTAGCAGACAGTAACAGACCTGTAGCAGACAGTAACAGACCTGTAGCAGAGAGTAACAGACCTGTAGCAGACAGTAACAGACCTGTAGCAGACCAATAACATACTTGTGGCAGACCAGTAACAGACCTGTAGCATACAGTAACAGACCTGTAGCAGACCAGTAACAGACCTGTAGCAGACAGTAACAGACCCTGTAGCAGACAGTAACAGACCTGTAGCAGACCAGTAACAGACCTGTAGCAGACCAGTAACAGACTTTTAGCAGACAGTAACAGACCCTGTAGCAGACAGTAACAGACCTGTAGCAGACAGTAACAGACCTGTAGCAGACCAGTAACAGACCTGTAGCAGACAGTAACAGACCTGTAGCAGACAGTAACAGACGTGTAGCAGACCAGTAACAGACCTGTAGCTGACAGTAACAGACCTGTAGCAGACCAGTAACAGACCTGTAGCAGACCAGTAAAAGACTTGTAGCAGACAGTAACAGACCTGTAGCAGACAGTAAAAAATCTGTAGCAGACAGTAACAGACCTGTAGCAGACAGTAACAGACCTGTAGCAGACCAGTAACAGACCTGTAGCAGACAGTAACAGACCTGTAGCAGACAGTAACAGACGTGTAGCAGACCAGTAACAGACCTGTAGCTGACAGTAACAGACCTGTAGCAGACCAGTAACAGACCTGTGGCAGACCAGTAAAAGACTTGTAGCAGACAGTAACAGACCTGTAGCAGACAGTAAAAAATCTGTAGCAGACAGTAACAGACCTGTAGCAGACAGTAACAGACCTGTAGCAGACCAGTAACAGACCTGTAGCAGACAGTAACAGACCTGTAGCAGACAGTAACAGACCTGTAGCAGAGAGTAACAGACCTGTAGCAGACAGTAACAGACCTGTAGCAGACCAATAACATACTTGTGGCAGACCAGTAACAGACCTGTAGCATACAGTAACAGACCTGTAGCAGACCAGTAACAGACTTTTAGCAGACAGTAACAGACCCTGTAGCAGACAGTAACAGACCTGTAGCAGACCAGTAACAGACCTGTAGCAGACCAGTAACAGACTTTTAGCAGACAGTAACAGACCCTGTAGCAGACAGTAACAGACCTGTAGCAGACAGTAACAGACCTGTAGCAGACCAGTAACAGACCTGTAGCAGACAGTAACAGACCTGTAGCAGACCAGTAACAGACCTGTAGCAGACCAGAAACAGACCGGTAGCAGACAGTAATAGACCTGTAGCAGATAGTAACACACCTGTAGCAGACAGTAACAGACCTGTAGCAGACCAGTAACAGACCTGTAGCAGACAGTAACAGACCTGTAGTAGACAGTAACAGACCTGTAGCAGACAGTAACAGACTTGTAGAAGACAGTAACAGACCTGTAGCAGACAGTAACAGACCTGTAGCAGACAGTAACAGACCTGTAGCAGACCAGTAACAGACCTGTAGCGGACAGTAACAGACCTGTAGCAGGCCAGTAACAGACTTTTAAGAGGACCTGTAGCAGACCAGTAACAGACCTGTAGCAGACAGTAACAGACCTGTAGCAGACAGTAACAGACCTGTACCAGACCAGTAACAGACCTGTAGCAGACAGTAACAGACCTGTAGCAGACCAGTAAACGACTTGTAGCAGACAGTAACAGACTTGTAGCAGACAGTAACAGACCTGTAGCAGACAGTAACAGACCTGTAGCAGACAGTAACAGACCTGTACTAGACCAGTAACAGACTTGTAGCAGACAGTAACAGACCTGTAGTAGACAGTAACAGACCTGTAGCAGACCAGTAACAGACTTGTAGCAGACAGTAACAGACCTGTAGCAGACCAGTAACAGACCTGTAGCACACCAGTAACAGACCTGTAGCAGACAGTAACAGACCTGTAGCAGACCTGTAGCAGACCAGTAACAGACCTGTAGCAGACAGTAAAAGACCTGTAGCAGACAGTAACAGACCTGTAGCAGACCAGTAACAGACCTGTAGCAGAAAGTAACAGACCTGTAGCAGACCAGTAACAGACCTGTAGCAGACAGTAACAGACCTGTAGCAGACCAGTAACAGACTTGTAGCAGACAGTAACAGACCTGTAGCAGACAGTAACAGACCTGTAGCAGACAGTAACAGACCTGTAGCAGACCAGTAACAGACTTGTAGCGGACAGTAACAGACCTGTAGCAGACCAGTAACAGACCTGTAGCAGACCAGTAACAGACTTGTAGCAGACCAGTAACAGACCTGTAGCAGACAGTAATAGCCCTGTATCAGACAGTAATAGACCTGTAGCAGACAGTAACAGACCTGTAGCAGACAGTAACAGACCTATAGCAGACCAGTAACAGACCTGTAGCAGACAGTAACAGACCTGTAGCAGACCAGTAACAGACTTTTAGCAGACCTGTAGCAGACCAGTAACAGACCTGTAGCAGACAGTAACAGACCTGTAGCAGACAGTAACAGACCTGTACCAGACCAGTAACAGACCTGTAGCAGACAGTAACAGACCTGTAGCAGACCAGTAAACGACTTGTAGCAGACAGTAAAGGACCTGTAGCAGACCAGTAACAGACCTGTAGCAGACCAGTAACAGACCTGTAGCAGACCAGTACCAGACCTGTAGCAGACAGTAACAGACCTGTAGCAGAAGTAACAGACCTGTAGCAGACCAGTAACAGACCTGTAGCAGACAGTAACAGACCTGTAGCAGACCAGTAACAGACCTGTAGCAGACGGTAAAAGACCTGTAGCAGACAGTAACAGACCTGTAGCAGACCAGTAACAGACCTGTAGCACACCAGTAACAGACCTGTAGCAGACAGTAACAGACCTGTAGCAGACCTGTAGCAGACCAGTAACAGACCTGTAGCAGACAGTAAAAGACCTGTAGCAGACAGTAACAGACCTGTAGCAGACCAGTAACAGACCTGTAGCAGAAAGTAACAGACCTGTAGCAGACCAGTAACAGACCTGTAGCAGACAGTAACAGACCTGTAGCAGACCAGTAACAGACTTGTAGCAGACAGTAACAGACCTGTAGCAGACAGTAACAGACCTGTAGCAGACAGTAACAGACCAGTAGCAGACCAGTAACAGACTTGTAGCAGACAGTAACAGACCTGTAGCAGACCAGTAACAGACCTGTAGCAGACCAGTAACAGACCTGTAGCAGACAGTAATAGCCCTGTATCAGACAGTAATAGACCTGTAGCAGACAGTAACAGACCTGTAGCAGACAGTAACAGACCTGTAGCAGACCAGTAACAGACCTGTAGCAGACAGTAACAGACCTGTAGCAGACCAGTAACAGACTTTTAGCAGACCTGTAGCAGACCAGTAACAGACCTGTAGCAGACAGTAACAGACCTGTAGCAGACAGTAACAGACCTGTAGCAGACCAGTAACAGACCTGTAGCAGACCAGTAACAGACCTGTAGCAGACCAGTACCAGACCTGTAGCAGACAGTAATAGACCTGTAGCAGACAGTAACAGACCTGTAGCAGAAGTAACAGACCTGTAGCAGACCAGTAACAGACCTGTAGCAGACAGTAACAGACCTGTAGCAGACCAGTAACAGACCTGTAGCAGACGGTAAAAGACCTGTAGCAGACAGTAACAGACCTGTAGCAGACCAGTAACAGACCTGTAGCAGACAGTAACAGACCTGTAGCAGACAGTAACAGACCTGTAGCAGACAGTAACAGACCTGTAGCAGACAGTAACAGACCTGTAGCAGACCAGTAACAGACTTGTAGCAGACAGTAACAGACCTGTAGCAGACAGTAACAGACCTGTAGCAGACCAGTAACAGACTGGTAGCAGACAGTAGCAGACCTGTAGCAGACCAGTAACAGACCTGTAGCAGACAGTAAAAGACCTGTAGCAGACAGTAACAGACCTGTAGCAGACCAGTAACAGACCTGTAGCAGAAAGTAACAGACCTGTAGCAGACCAGTAACAGACCTGTAGCAGACAGTAACAGACCTGTAGCAGACCAGTAACAGACTTGTAGCAGACAGTAACAGACCTGTAGCAGACAGTAACAGACCTGTAGCAGACAGTAACAGACCAGTAGCAGACCAGTAACAGACTTGTAGCAGACAGTAACAGACCTGTAGCAGACCAGTAACAGACCTGTAGCAGACCAGTAACAGACCTGTAGCAGACAGTAATAGCCCTGTATCAGACAGTAATAGACCTGTAGCAGACAGTAACAGACCTGTAGCAGACAGTAACAGACCTGTAGCAGACCAGTAACAGACCTGTAGCAGACAGTAACAGACCTGTAGCAGACCAGTAACAGACTTTTAGCAGACCTGTAGCAGACCAGTAACAGACCTGTAGCAGACAGTAACAGACCTGTAGCAGACAGTAACAGACCTGTACCAGACCAGTAACAGACCTGTAGCAGACAGTAACAGACCTGTAGCAGTCCAGTAAACGACTTGTAGCAGACAGTAACAGACCTGTAGCAGACCAGTAACAGACCTGTAGCAGACCAGTAACAGACCTGTAGCAGACCAGTACCAGACCTGTAGCAGACAGTAATAGACCTGTAGCAGACAGTAACAGACCTGTAGCAGAAGTAACAGACCTGTAGCAGACCAGTAACAGACCTGTAGCAGACAGTAACAGACCTGTAGCAGACCAGTAACAGACCTGTAGCAGACGGTAAAAGACCTGTAGCAGACAGTAACAGACCTGTAGCAGACCAGTAACAGACCTGTAGCAGACAGTAACAGACCTGTAGCAGACAGTAACAGACCTGTAGCAGACAGTAACAGACCTGTAGCAGACAGTAACAGACCTGTAGCAGACCAGTAACAGACTTGTAGCAGACAGTAACAGACCTGTAGCAGACAGTAACAGACCTGTAGCAGACCAGTAACAGACTGGTAGCAGACAGTAACAGACCTGTAGCAGACCAGTAACAGACCTGTAGCAGACAGTAACAGACCTGTAGCACACCAGTAACAGACCTGTAGCAGACAGTAACAGACCTGTAGCAGACCAGTAACAGACCTGTAGCACACCAGTAACAGACCTGTAGCAGACCAGTAACAGACCTGTAGCAGACCAGTAACAGACCTGTAGCAGACAGTAACAGACCTGTAGCAGACCAGTAATAGACTTGTAGCAGACCAGTAACAGACCTGTAGCATACAGTAACAGACCTGTAGCAGACCAGTAACAGACTTTTAGCAGACAGTAACAGACCCTGTAGCAGACAGTAACAGACCTGTAGCAGACCAGTAACAGACCTGTAGCAGACCAGTAACAGACCTGTAGCAGACCAGAAACAGACCGGTAGCAGACAGTAATAGACCTGTAGCAGAAAGTAACACACCTGTAGCAGACAGTAACAGACCTGTAGCAGACCAGTAACAGACCTGTAGCAGACAGTAACAGACCTGTAGCAGACAGTAACAGACCTGTAGCAGACAGTAACAGACCTGTAGCAGACAGTAACAGACCTATAGCAGACCAGTAACAGACCTGTAGCAGACAGTAACAGACCTGTAACAGACCTGTAGCAGACAGTAACAGACCTGTAGCAGACAGTAACAGACCTATAGCAGACCAGTAACAGACCTGTAGCAGACAGTAACAGACCTGTAACAGACCTGTAGCAGACAGTAACAGACCTGTAGCAGACCAGTAACAGACCTGTAGCAGTCCAGTAACAGACCTGTAGCAGACCAGTAGCAGACTTGTACCAGACAGTAACAGACCTGTAGCAGACAGTAACAGACCTGTACCAGACAGTAACAGACTTGTAGCTGACCAGTAACAGACTTGTAGAAGACAGTAACAGACCTGTAGCAGACAGTAACAGACCTGTAGCAGACCAGTAACAGACCTGTAGCAGAAAGTAACAGACCTGTAGCAGACAGTAACAGACTTGTAGCAGACCAGTAACAAACCTGTAGCAGACAGTAACAGACTTGTAGCAGACAGTAACAGACCTGTAGCAGACCAGTAACAGACCTGTAGCAGACAGTAACAGACCTGTAGCAGACCAGTAACAGACCTGTAGCAGACCAGTAACAGACCTGTAGCACACCAGTAACAGACCTGTAGCAGACAGTAACAGACCTGTAGCAGACCAGTAACAGACCTGTAGCAGACCAGTAACAGACCTGTAGCAGAAGTAACAGACCTGTAGCAGACCAGTAACAGACCTGTAGCAGACAGTAACAGACTTGTAGCAAACAGTAACAGACTTGTAGCAGACCAGTAACAGACCTGTAGCAGAAAGTAACAGACCTGTAGCATACAGTAACAGACCTGTAGCAGACCAGTAACAGACTTTTAGCAGACAGTAACAGACCTGTAGCAGACAGTAACAGACCTGTAGCAGACCAGTAACAGACCTGTAGCATACCAGTAACAGACCTGTAGCAGACCAGAAACAGACCGGTAGCAGACAGTAATAGACCTGTAGCAGATAGTAACAGACCTGTAGCAGACAGTAACAGACCTGTAGCAGACCAGTAACAGACTTGTAGCAGACAGTAACAGACCTGTAGCAGACCAGTAACAGACCTGTAGCAGACAGTAACAGACCTGTAGCAGACAGTAACAGACCTGTAGCAGACCAGTAACAGACCTGTAGCAGACAGTAACAGACCTGTAGTAGACCAGTAAAAGACTTGTAGCAGACAGTAACAGACCTGTAGCAGACAGTAACAGACGTGTAGCAGACCAGTAACAGACCTGTAGCTGACAGTAACAGACCTGTAGCAGACCAGTAACAGACCTGTAGCAGACCAGTAAAAGACTTGTAGCAGACAGTAACAGACCTGTAGCAGACAGTAAAAAATCTGTAGCAGACAGTAACAGACCTGTAGCAGACAGTAACAGACCTGTAGCAGACCAGTAACAGACCTGTAGCAGACAGTAACAGACCTGTAGCAGACAGTAACAGACCTGTAGCAGAGAGTAACAGACCTGTAGCAGACAGTAACAGACCTGTAGCAGACCAATAACATACTTGTGGCAGACCAGTAACAGACCTGTAGCAGTCCAGTAACAGACTTGTAGCAGACAGTAACAGACCTGTAGCAGACAGTAACAGACCTGTAGCAGACCAGTAACAGACCTGTAGCAGACCAGTAACAGACCTGTAGCAGACCAGTAACAGACCTGTAGCAGACAGTAACAGACTTGTAGCAGACAGTAACAGACCGGTAGCAGACAGTAATAGACCTGTAGCAGATAGTAACAGACCTGTAGCAGACAGTAACAGACCTGTAGCAGACCAGTAACAGACCTGTAGCAGACAGTAACAGACCTGTAGCAGACAGTAACAGACCTGTAGCAGACCAGTAACAGACTTGTAGCAGACAGTAACAGACCTGTAGCAGACAGTAACAGACTTGTAGCAGACAGTAACAGACCTGTAGCAGACAGTAACAGACCTGTACCAGACCAGTAACAGACCTGTAGCAGACAGTAACAGACCTGTAGCAGACCTGTAGCAGACCAGTAACAGACCTGTAGCAGACAGTAACAGACCTGTAGCAGACCAGTAACAGACTTGTAGCAGACAGTAACAGACCTGTAGCAGACAGTAACAGACCTGTAGCAGACAGTAACAGACCTGTACTAGACCAGTAACAGACTTGTAGCAGACAGTAACAGACCTGTAGTAGACAGTAACAGACCTGTAGCAGACCAGTAACAGACTTGTAGCAGACAGTAACAGACCTGTAGCAGACCAGTAACAGACCTGTAGCACACCAGTAACAGACCTGTAGCAGACAGTAACAGACCTGTAGCAGACCTGTAGCAGACCAGTAACAGACCTGTAGCAGACAGTAAAAGACCTGTAGCAGACAGTAACAGACCTGTAGCAGACCAGTAACAGACCTGTAGCAGAAAGTAACAGACCTGTAGCAGACCAGTAAATGACCTGTAGCAGACAGTAACAGACCTGTAGCAGACCAGTAACAGACTTGTAGCAGACAGTAACAGACCTGTAGCAGACAGTAACAGACCTGTAGCAGACAGTAACAGACCTGTAGCAGACCAGTAACAGACTTGTAGCAGACAGTAACAGACCTGTAGCAGACAGTAACAGACCTGTAGCAGACCAGTAACAGACTTGTAGCAGACCAGTAACAGACCTGTAGCAGACAGTAATAGCCCTGTAGCAGACAGTAATAGACCTGTAGCAGACAGTAACAGACCTGTAGCAGACAGTAACAGACCTATAGCAGACCAGTAACAGACCTGTAGCAGACAGTAACAGACCTGTAGCAGACCATTAACAGACTTTTAGCAGACCTGTAGCAGACCAGTAACAGACCTGTAGCAGACAGTAACAGACCTGTAGCAGACAGTAACAGACCTGTAGCAGACCAGTAACAGACCTGTAGCAGACCAGTAACAGACCTGTAGCAGACCAGTAGTCCTGTTAAAAGGCCGTTCCAGTGATCCAGTCTACTGGTTTTACTGGGAGTCCTGTTAAAAGGCTGTTCCAGTAATCCAGTCTACTTGTTTTACTGGGAGTCCTGTTAAATGGCCGTTCCAGTAATCCAGTCTAGTGGTTTTACTGGGAGTCCTGTTAAACGGCCGTTCCAGTAATCCAGTCTCCTGGTTTTACTGGGAGTCCTGTTAAAAGGCCGTTCCAGTAATCCAGTCTACTGGTTTTACTGGGAGTCCTGTTAAAAGATAGTTCCAGTAATCCAGTCTACTGGTTTTACTGGGAGTCCTGTTAAAAGGCCGTTCCAGTAATCCAGTCTACTGGTTTTACTGGGAGTCCTGTTAAAAGGCTGTTCCAGTAATCCAGTCTACTGGTTTTACTGGGAGTCCTGTTAAACGGCCGTTCCCGTAATCCAGTCTACTGGTTTTACTGGGAGTCCTTTTAAAAGTCCGTTCCAGTAATCCAGTCTACTGGTTTTACTGGGATTCCTTTTAAACGGCCGTTCCAGTAATCCAGTCTCCTGGTTTTACTGGGAGTCATGTTAAATGGCCGTTCCAGTAATCCAGTGTACTGGTTTTACTGGGATTCCTGTTAAAAGTCCGTTCCAGTAATCCAGTTTACTGGTTTTACTGGGATTCCTTTTAAACGGCCGTTCCAGTAATCCAGTCTACTGGTTTTACTGGGAAGTCCTGTTAAAAGACCGTAAAGGCCGTTCCAGTAAACCAGTCTCCTGGTTTTACTGGGAGTCATGTTAAATGGCCGTTCCAGTAATCCAGTGTACTGGTTTTACTGGGATTCCTGTTAAACGGCCGTTCCAGTAATCCAGTCTACTGGTTTTACTGGGAAGTCCTGTTAAAAGACCGTAAAGGCCGTTCCAGTGATCCAGTCTACTGGTTTTACTGGTAGTCCTGTTAAAAGATTGTTCCATTAATCCAGTCTACTGGTTTTACTGGGAGTCCTGTTAAAAGGCCGTTCTAGTGATCCAGTCTACTGGTTTTAATGGGAGTCCTGTTAAAAGATAGTTCCAGTAATCCAGTCTACTGGTTTTACTGGGAGTCCTGTTAAAAGGCCGTTCCAGTAATCCAGTCTACTGGTTTTACTGGGAGTCCTGTTAAAAGGCCGTTCCAGTAATCCAGTCTACTGGTTTTACTGTGACTCCTGTTAAACGGCCGTTCCAGTAATCCAGTCTACTGGTTTTACTGGGACTCCTGTTAAACGGCCGTTCCAGTAATCCAGTCTACTGGTTTTACTGGGAGTCCTGTTAAAAGGCCGTTCTAGTGATCCAGTCTACTGGTTTTACTGGGAGTCCTGTTAAAAGGCCGTTCCAGTAATCCTGTCTACTGGTTTTACTGGGACTCCTGTTAAACGGCCGTTCCAGTAATCCAGTCTACTGGTTTTACTGGGAGTCCTGTTAAAAGGCCGTTCTAGTGATCCAGTCTACTGGTTTTACTGGGAGTCCTGTTAAAAGGCCATTCCAGTAATCCAGTCTACTGGTTTTACTGGGAGTCCTGTTAAAAGCCCGTTCCAGTAATCCAGTCTACTAGTTTTACTGGGAGTCCTGTTAAAAGGCTGTTCCAGTGATCCAGTCTACTGGTTTTACTGGGAGTCCTGTTAAAAGGCCGTTCCAGTAATCCAGTCTACTGGTTTTACTGGGACTCCTGTTAAACGGCCGTTCCAGTAATCCAGTCTACTGGTTTTACTGGGAGTCCTGTTAAAAGGCCGTTCTAGTGATCCAGTCTACTGGTTTTACTGGGAGTCCTGTTAAAAGGCCATTCCAGTAATCCAGTCTACTGGTTTTACTGGGAGTCCTGTTAAAAGGCCGTTCCAGTAATCCAGTCTACTAGTTTTACTGGGAGTCCTGTTAAAAGGCTGTTCCAGTAAACCAGTCTACTGGTTTTACTGGAAGTCCTGTTAAATGGCCGTTCCAGTACTCCAGTCTACTGGTTTAACTGGGAGTCCTGTTAAAAGGCTGTTCCAGTAATCCAGTCTACTGGTTTTACTGGAAGTCCTGTTAAACTGCCGTTCCAGTAATCCAGTCTACTGGTTTCACTGGGAGTCCTGTTAAAAGGCCGTTCTAGTAATCCAGTCTACTGGTTTTACTGGGAAGTCCTGTTAAAAGGCCGTTCCCGTAATCCAGTCTACTGGTTTTACTGGGAGTCCTGTTAAACGGCCGTTCCAGTAATCCAGTCACCTGGTTTTACTGGGAGTCCTGTTAAAAGGCCGTTCCAGTAATCCAGTCTACTGGTTTTACTGGGAGTCCTGTTAAACGGCCGTTCCAGTAATCCAGTCTACTGGTTTTACTGGGAAGTCCTGTTAACAGACCGTAAAGGCCGTTCCAGTGATCCAGTCTACTGGTTTTACTGGTAGTCCTGTTAAAAGATAGTTCCATTAATCCAGTCTACTGGTTTTAGTGGGAGTCCTGTTAAAAGGCTGTTCCCGTAATCCAGTCTACTGGTTTTACTGGAAGTCCTGTTAAACGGCCGTTCCAGTAATCCAGTCTACTGGTTTTACTGGGAGTCCTGTTAAAAGGCCGTTCCAGTAATCCAGTCTACTGGTTTTACTGGGAGTCCTGTTAAAAGATAGTTCCAGTAATCCAGTCTACTGGTTTTACTGGGAAGTCCTGTTAAACGGCCGTTCCAGTAATCCAGTCTACTGGTTTTACTGGGAGTCCTGTTAAAAGGCCGTTCCAGTAATCCAGTCTACTGGTTTTACTGGGAAGTCCTGTTAAAAGGCCGTTCCAGTAATCCAGTCTACTAGTTTTACTGGGAGTCCTGTTAAAAGGCTGTGCCAGTAAACCAGTCTACTGGTATTACTGGAAGTCCTGTTAAATGGCCGTTCCAGTACTCCAGTCTACTGGTTTAACTGGGAGTCCTGTTAAAATGCTGTTCCAGTAATCCAGTCTACTGGTTTTACTGGAAGTCCTGTTAAACGGCCGTTCCAGTAATCCAGTCTACTGGTTTCACTGGGAGTCCTGTTAAACGGCCGTTCTAGTAATCCAGTCTACTGGTTTTACTGGGAAGTCCTGTTAAAAGGCCGTTCCCGTAATCCAGTCTACTGGTTTTACTGGGAGTCCTGTTAAACGGCCGTTCCAGTAATCCAGTCTCCTGGTTTTACTGGGACTCCTGTTAAAAGGCCGTTCCAGTAATCCAGTCTACTGGTTTTACTGGGAGTCCTGTTAAACGGCCGTTCCAGTAATCCAGTCTACTGGTTTTACTGGGAAGTCCTGTTAACAGACCGTAAAGGCCGTTCCAGTGATCCAGTCTACTGGTTTTACTGGTAGTCCTGTTAAAAGATAGTTCCATTAATCCAGTCTACTGGTTTTAGTGGGAGTCCTGTTAAAAGGCTGTTCCCGTAATCCAGTCTACTGGTTTTACTGGGAGTCCTGTTAAAAGGCCGTTCCAGTAATCCAGTCTCCTGGTTTTACTGGGAGTCCTGTTAAATGGCCGTTCCAGTAATCCAGTGTACTGGTTTTACTGGGATTCCTGTTAAACGGTCGTTCCAGTAATCCAGTCTACTGGTTTTACTGGGAAGTCCTGTTAAAAGACCGTAAAGGCCGTTCCAGTGATCCAGTCTACTGGTTTTAATGGTAGTCCTGTTAAAAGATAGTTCCATTAATCCAGTCTACTGGTTTTAGTCGGAGTCCTGTTAAAAGGCTGTTCCCGTAATCCAGTCTACTGGTTTTACTGGAAGTCCTGTTAAACGGCCGTTCCAGTAATCCAGTCTACTGGTTTTACTGGGAGTCCTGTTAAACGGCCGTTCCAGTAATCCAGTCTACTGGTTTTACTGGGAGTCCTGTTAAAAGGCCGTTCTAGTGATCCAGTCTACTGGTTTTACTGGGATTCCTTTTAAACCGCCGTTCCAGTAATCCAATCTACTGGTTTTACTGGGAAGTCCTGTTAAAAGACCGTAAAGGCCGTTCCAGTAATCCAGTCTACTGGTTTTACTGGGAGTCATGTTAAATGGCCGTTCCAGTAATCCAGTGTACTGGTTTTACTGGGATTCCTGTTAAACGGCCGTTCCAGTAATCCAGTCTACTGGTTTTACTGGAAAGTCCTGTTAAAAGATAGTTCCATTAATCCAGTCCATTGGTTTTTACTGGGAGTCCTGTTAAACGGCCGTTCCAGTAATCCAGTCTACTGGTTTTACTTGGAAGTCCTGTTAAAAGATAGTTCCAGTAATCCAGTCTACTGGTTTTACTGGGAGTCCTGTTTAAAGGCCGTTCCAGTAATCCAGTCTACTGGTTTTACTGGGAGTCCTGTTAAAAGATAGTTCCAATAATCCAGTCTACTGGTTTTACTGGGAAGTCCTGTTAAACGGCCGTTCCAGTAATCCAGTCTACTGGTTTTACTGGGAGTCCTGTTAAAAGGCCGTTCCAGTAATCCAGTCTACTGGTTTTACTGGGAGTCCTGTTAAAAGGCCGTTCCAGTAATCCAGTCTACTGGTTTTACTGGGAGTCCTGTTAAAAGGCTGTTCCAGTAAACCAGTCTACTGGTTTTACTGGAAGTCCTGTTAAACGGCCGTTCCAGTACTCCAGTCTACTGGTTTAACTGGGAGTCCTGTTAAAAGGCCGTTCTAGTGATCCAGTCTACTGGTTTTAATGGGAGTCCTGTTAAACGGCCGTTCCAGTAATCCAGTCTACTGGTTTTACTGGGAGTCCTGTTAAATGGCCGTTCCAGTAATCCAGTCTAGTGGTTTTACTGGGAGTCCTGTTAAACGGCCGTTCCAGTAATCCAGTATACTGGTTTTACTGGGAGTACTGTTAAAAGGCCGTTCCAGTAATCCAGTCTACTGGTTTTACTGGGAGTCCTGTTAAAAGGCCGTTCCAGTAATCCAGTCTACTGGTTTTACTGGGAAGTCCTGCTAAAACGCCGTTCCCGTAATCCAGTCTACTGGTTTTACTGGGAGTCCTGTTAAAAGATAGTTCCAGTAATCCAGTCTACTGGTTTTACTGGGAGTCCTGTTAAAAGGCCGTTCCAGTAATCCAGTCTACTGGTTTTACTGGGAGTCCTGTTAAAAGGCCGTTCCAGTAATCCAGTCTACTGGTTTTACTGTGACTCCTGTTAAACGGCCGTTCCAGTAATCCAGTCTACTGGTTTTACTGGGAGTCCTCTTAAACGGCCGTTCCAGTAATCCAGTCTACTGGTTTTACTGGGAGTCCTGTTAAAAGGCCGTTCTAGTGATCCAGTCTACTGGTTTTACTGGGAGTCCTGTTTAAAGGCCGTTCCAGTGATCCTGTCTACTGGTTTTACTGGGACTCCTGTTAAACGGCCGTTCTAGTAATCCAGTCTACTGGTTTTACTGGGACTCCTGTTAAACGGCCGTTCCAGTAATCCAGTCTACTGGTTTTACTGTGAGTCCTGTTAAACGGCCGTTCCAGTAATCCAGTCTACTGGTTTTACTGGGAGTCCTGTTAAAAGGCCGTTCCAGTAATCCAGTCTACTGGTTTTACTGGGAGTCCTGTTAAACGGCCGTTCCCGTAATCCAGTCTACTGGTTTTACTGGGAGTCCTGTTAAAAGGCCGTTCCAGTAATCCAGTCTACTGGTTTTACTGGGATTCCTTTTAAACGGCCGTTCCAGTAATCCAGTCTACTGGTTTTACTGGGAAGTCCTGTTAAAAGACCGTAAAGGCCGTTCCAGTAATCCAGTCTCCTGGTTTTACTGGGAGTCATGTTAAATGGCCGTTCCAGTAATCCAATGTACTGGTTTTACTGGGATTCCTGTTAAACGGCCGTTCCAGTAATCCAGTCTACTGGTTTTACTGGGAAGTCCTGTTAAAAGACCGTAAAGGCCGTTCCAGTGATCCAGTCTACTGGTTTTACTGGTAGTCCTGTTAAAAGATTGTTCCATTAATCCAGTCTACTGGTTTTACTGGGAGTCCTGTTAAACGGCCGTTCCAGTAATCCAGTCTACTGGTTTTACTGGGAAGTCCTCTTAAAAGATAGTTCCAGTAATCCAGTCTACTGGTTTTACTGGGAGTCCTGTTAAAAGGCTGTTCCAGTAATCCAGTCTACTGGTTTTACTGGGAAGTCCTCTTAAAAGGCCGTTCCCGTAATCCAGTCTACTGGTTTTACTGGGACTCCTGTTAAACGGCCGTTCCAGTAATCCATTCTACTGGTTTTACTGGGAGGCCTGTTAAAAGGTCGTTCTAGTGTTCCAGTCTACTGGTTTTACTGGGAGTCCTGTTAAAAGGCTGTTCCAGTAATCCAGTCTACTGGTTTTACTGGAAGTCCTGTTAAACGGCCGTTCCAGTAATCCAGTCTACTGGTTTTACTGGGAGTCCTGTTAAAAGGCCGTTCCAGTAATCCAGTCTACTGGTCTAACTGGGAAGTCCTGTTAAAAGGCCGTTCCAGTAATCCAGTCTACTAGTTTTACTGGGAGTCCTGTTAAAAGGCTGTTCCAGTAAACCAGTCTACTGGTATTACTGGAAGTCCTGTTAAATGGCCGTTCCAGTACTCCAGTCTACTGGTTTAACTGGGAGTCCTGTTAAAAGGCTGTTCCAGTAATCCAGTCTACTGGTTTTACTGGAAGTCCTGTTAAACGGCCGTTCCAGTAATCCAGTCTACTGGTTTCACTGGGAGTCCTGTTAAATGGCCGTTCTAGTAATCCAGTCTACTGGTTTTACTGGGAAGTCCTGTTAAAAGGCCGTTCCCGTAATCCAGTCTACTGGTTTTACTGGGAGTCCTGTTAAACGGCCGTTCCAGTAATCCAGTCTCCTGGTTTTACTGGGAGTCCTGTTAAACGGCCGTTCCAGTAATCCAGTCTCCTGGTTTTACTGGGAGTCCTGTTAAAAGGCCGTTCCAGTAATCCAGTCTACTGGTTTTACTGGGAGTCCTGTTAAAAGGCCGTTCCAGTAATCCAGTCTACTGGTTTTACTGGGAGTCCTGTTAAAAGATAGTTCCAGTAATCCAGTCTACTGGTTTTACTGGGAAGTCCTGTTAAACGGCCGTTCCAGTAAGCCAGTCTACTGGTTTTACTGGAAGTCCTGTTAAACGGCCGTTCCAGTACTCCAGTCTACTGGTTTAACTGGGAGTCCTGTTAAAAGGCCGTTCTAGTGATCCAGTCTACTGGTTTTACTGGGAGTCCTGTTAAAAGGCTGTTCCAGTAATCCAGTCTACTGGTTTTACTGGGAAGTCCTGTTAAACGGCCGTTCCAGTAATCCAGTCTACTGGTTTTACTGGGAGTCCTGTTAAAAGGCCGTTCCAGTAATCCAGTCTACTGGTTTTACTGGGAGTCCTGTTAAAAGGCCGTTCCAGTAATCCAGTCTACTGGTTTTACTGGGAGTCCTGTTAAAAGATAGTTCCAGTAATCCAGTCTACTGGTTTTACTGGGAAGTCCTGTTAAACGGCCGTTCCAGTAAGCCAGTCTACTGGTTTTACTGGAAGTCCTGTTAAACGGCCGTTCCAGTACTCCAGTCTACTGGTTTAACTGGGAGTCCTGTTAAAAGGCCGTTCTAGTGATCCAGTCTACTGGTTTTACTGGGAGTCCTGTTAAAAGGCTGTTCCAGTAATCCAGTCTACTGGTTTTACTGGGAAGTCCTGTTAAACGGCCGTTCCAGTAATCCAGTCTACTGGTTTTACTGGGAGTCCTGTTAAAAGGCCGTTCCAGTAATCCAGTCTACTGGTTTTACTGGGAGTCCTGTTAAATGGCCGTTCCAGTAATCCAGTGTACTGGTTTTACTGGGATTCCTGTTAAACAGTCGTTCCAGTAATCCAGTCTACTGGTTTTACTGGGAAGTCCTGTTAAAAGACCGTAAAGGCCGTTCCAGTGATCCAGTCTACTGGTTTTAATGGTAGTCCTGTTAAAAGATAGTTCCATTAATCCAGTCTACTGGTTTTAGTGGGAGTCCTGTTAAAAGGCTGTTCCCGTAATCCAGTCTACTGGTTTTACTGGAAGTCCTGTTAAACGGCCGTTCCAGTAATCCAGTCTACTGGTTTTACTGGGAGTCCTGTTAAAAGGCTGTTCCAGTAATCCAGTCTACTGGTTTTACTGGAAGTCCTGTTAAAAGGCTGTTCCAGTAATCCAGTCTACTGGTTTTACTGGGAGTCCTTTTAAAAGGCCGTTCCAGTAATCCAGTCTACTGGTTTTACTGGGAATCCTGTTAAAAGGCCGTTCCAGTAATCCAGTCTACTGGTTTTACTGGGAGTCCTGTTAAACGGCCGTTCCAGTAATCCAGTCTACTGATTTTACTGGGAGTCCTGTTAAAAGGCCGTTCTAGTGATCCAGTCTACTGGTTTTACTTGGAGTCCTGTTAAAAGGCTGTTCCAGTAATCCAGTCTACTGGTTTTACTGGGATTCCTTTTAAACCGCCGTTCCAGTAATCCAGTCTACTGGTTTTCCTGGGAAGTCCTGTTAAAAGACCGTAAAGGCCGTTCCATTAATCCAGTCTACTGGTTTTACTGGGAGTCATGTTAAATGGCCGTTCCAGTAATCCAGTGTACTGGTTTTACTGGGATTCCTGTTAAACGGCCGTTCCAGTAATCCAGTCTACTGGTTTTACTGGAAAGTCCTGTTAAAAGATAATTCCATTAATCCAGTCCACTGGTTTTACTGGGAGTCCTGTTAAACGGCCGTTCCAGTAATCCAGTCTACTGGTTTTACTTGGAAGTCCTGTTAAAAGATAGTTCCAGTAATCCAGTCTACTGGTTTTACTGGGAGTCCTGTTTAAAGGCCGTTCCAGTAATCCAGTCTACTGGTTTTACTGGGAGTCCTGTTAAAAGATAGTTCCAGTAATCCAGTCTACTGGTTTTACTGGGAAGTCCTGTTAAACGGCCGTTCCAGTAATCCAGTCTACTGGTTTTACTGGGAGTCCTGTTAAAAGGCCGTTCCAGTAATCCAGTCTACTGGTTTTACTGGGAGTCCTGTTAAAAGGCCGTTCCAGTAATCCAGTCTACTGGTTTTACTGGGAGTCCTGTTAAAAGGCTGTTCCAGTAAACCAGTCTACTGGTTTTACTGGAAGTCCTGTTAAACGGCCGTTCCAGTACTCCAGTCTACTGGTTTAACTGGGAGTCCTGTTAAAAGGCCGTTCTAGTGATCCAGTCTACTGGTTTTAATGGGAGTCCTGTTAAACGGCCGTTCCAGTAATCCAGTCTACTGGTTTTACTGGGAGTCCTGTTAAATGGCCGTTCCAGTAATCCAGTCTACTGGTTTTACTGGGAGTCCTGTTAAACGGCCGTTCCAGTAATCCAGTATACTGGTTTTACTGGGAGTACTGTTAAAAGGCCGTTCCAGCAATCCAGTCTCCTGGTTTTACTGGGAGTCCTGTTAAAAGGCCGTTCCAGTAATCCAGTCTACTGGTTTTACTGGGAAGTCATGCTAAAAGGCCGTTCCCGTAATCCAGTCTACTGGTTTTACTGGGAGTCCTGTTAAAAGATAGTTCCAGTAATCCAGTCTACTGGTTTTACTGGGAGTCCTGTTAAAAGGCCGTTCCAGTAATCCAGTCTACTGGTTTTACTGGGAGTCCTGTTAAAAGGCCGTTCCAGTAATCCAGTCTACTGGTTTTACTGTGACTCCTGTTAAACGGCCGTTCCAGTAATCCAGTCTACTGGTTTTACTGGGAGTCCTCTTAAACGGCCGTTCCAGTAATCCAGTCTACTGGTTTTACTGGGAGTCCTGTTAAAAGGCCGTTCTAGTGATCCAGTCTACTGGTTTTACTGGGAGTCCTGTTAAAAGGCCGTTCCAGTGATCCTGTCTACTGGTTTTACTGGGACTCCTGTTAAACGGCCGTTCTAGTAATCCAGTCTACTGGTTTTACTGGGACTCCTGTTAAACGGCCGTTCCAGTAATCCAGTCTACTGGTTTTACTGGGAGTCCTGTTAAAAGGCCGTTCCAGTAATCCAGTCTACTGGTTTTACTGGGAGTCCTGTTAAAAGGCCGTTCCAGTAATCCAGTCTACTGGTTTTACTGGGAGTCCTGTTAAACGGCCGTTCCCGTAATCCTGTCTACTGGTTTTACTGGGAGTCCTGTTAAAAGGCCGTTCCAGTAATCCAGTCTACTGGTTTTACTGGGATTCCTTTTAAACGGCCGTTCCAGTAATCCAGTCTACTGGTTTTACTGGGAAGTCCTGTTAAAAGACCGTAAAGGCCGTTCCAGTAATCCAGTCTCCTGGTTTTACTGGGAGTCATGTTAAATGGCCGTTCCAGTAATCCAGTCTACTGGTTTTACTGGGAAGTCCTGTTAAAAGACCGTAAAGGCCGTTCCAGTGATCCAGTCTACTGGTTTTACTGGTAGTCCTGTTAAAAGATTGTTCCATTAATCCAGTCTACTGGTTTTACTGGGAGTCCTGTTAAACGGCCGTTCCAGTAATCCAGTCTACTGGTTTTACTGGGAAGTCCTGTTAAAAGATAGTTCCAGTAATCCAGTCTACTGGTTTTACTGGGAGTCCTGTTAAAAGGCTGTTCCAGTAATCCAGTCTACTGGTTTTACTGGGAAGTCCTCTTAAAAGGCCGTTCCAGTAATCCAGTCTACTGGTTTTACTGGGACTCCTGTTAAACGGCCGTTCCAGTAATCCATTCTACTGGTTTTACTGGGAGTCCTGTTAAAAGGTCGTTCTAGTGATCCAGTCTACTGGTTTTACTGGGAGTCCTGTTAAAAGGCTGTTCCAGTAATCCAGTCTACTGGTTTTACTGGAAGTCCTGTTAAACGGCCGTTCCAGTAATCCAGTCTACTGGTTTTACTGGGAGTCCTGTTAAAAGGCCGTTCCAGTAATCCAGTCTACTGGTCTAACTGGGAAGTCCTGTTAAAAGGCCGTTCCAGTAATCCAGTCTACTAGTTTTACTGGGAGTCCTGTTAAAAGGCTGTTCCAGTAAACCAGTCTACTGGTATTACTGGAAGTCCTGTTAAATGGCCGTTCCAGTACTCCAGTCTACTGGTTTAACTGGGAGTCCTGTTAAAAGGCTGTTCCAGTAATCCAGTCTACTGGTTTTACTGGAAGTCCTGTTAAACGGCCGCTCCAGTGATCCAGTCTACTGGTTTCACTGGGAGTCCTGTTAAATGGCCGTTCTAGTAATCCAGTCTACTGGTTTTACTGGGAAGTCCTGTTAAAAGGCCGTTCCCGTAATCCAGTCTACTGGTTTTACTGGGAGTCCTGTTAAACGGCCGTTCCAGTAATCCAGTCTCCTGGTTTTACTGGGAGTCCTGTTAAAAGGCCGTTCCAGTAATCCAGTCTGCTGGTTTTACTGGGAGTCCTGTTAAACGGCCGTTCCAGTAATCCAGTCTCCTGGTTTTACTGGGAGTCCTGTTAAAAGGCCGTTCCAGTAATCCAGTCTACTGGTTTTACTGGGAGTCCTGTTAAAAGGCCGTTCCCGTAATCCAGTCTACTGGTTTTACTGGGAGTCCTGTTAAAAGGCCGTTCCAGTAATCCAGTCTACTGGTTTTACTGGGAGTCCTGTTAAAAGATAGTTCCAGTAATCCAGTCTACTGGTTTTACTGGGAAGTCCTGTTAAACGGCCGTTCCAGTAATCCAGTCTACTGGTTTTACTGGGAGTCCTGTTAAAAGGCCGTTCCAGTAATCCAGTCTACTGGTTTTACTGGGAGTCCTGTTAAAAGGCTGTTCCAGTAATCCAGTCTACTGGTTTTACTGGAAGTCCTGTTAAACGGCCGTTCCAGTAATCCAGTCTACTGGTTTTACTGGGAGTCCTGTTAAAAGACCGTTCCAGTAATCCAGTCTACTGGTCTAACTGGGAAGTCCTGTTAAAAGGCCGTTCCAGTAATCCAGTCTACTAGTTTTACTGGGAGTCCTGTTAAAAGGCTGTTCCAGTAAACCAGTCTACTGGTATTACTGGAAGTCCTGTTAAATGGCCGTTCCAGTCCTCCAGTCTACTGGTTTAACTGGGAGTCCTGTTAAAAGGCTGTTCCAGTAATCCAGTCTACTGGTTTTACTGGAAGTCCTGTTAAACGGCCGTTCCAGTGATCCAGTCTACTGGTTTCACTGGGAGTCCTGTTAAATGGCCGTTCTAGTAATCCAGTCTACTGGTTTTACTGGGAAGTCCTGTTAAAAGGCCGTTCCCGTAATCCAGTCTACTGGTTTTACTGGGAGTCCTGTTAAACGGCCGTTCCAGTAATCCAGTCTCCTGGTTTTACTGGGAGTCCTGTTAAAAGGCCGTTCCAGTAATCCAGTCTGCTGGTTTTACTGGGAGTCCTGTTAAACGGCCGTTCCAGTAATCCAGTCTCCTGGTTTTACTGGGAGTCCTGTTAAAAGGCCGTTCCAGTAATCCAGTCTACTGGTTTTACTGGGAGTCCTGTTAAAAGGCTGTTCCCGTAATCCAGTCTACTGGTTTTACTGGGAGTCCTGTTAAAAGGCCGTTCCAGTAATCCAGTCTACTGGTTTTACTGGGAGTCCTGTTAAAAGATAGTTCCAGTAATCCAGTCTACTGGTTTTACTGGGAAGTCCTGTTAAACGGCCGTTCCAGTAATCCAGTCTACTGGTTTTACTGGGAGTCCTGTTAAAAGGCCGTTCCAGTAATCCAGTCTACTGGTTTTACTGGAAGTCCTGTTAAACGGCCGTTCCAGTAATCCAGTCTACTGGTTTTACTGGGAGTCCTGTTAAAAGGCCGTTCCAGTAATCCAGTCTACTGGTCTAACTGGGAAGTCCTGTTTAAAGGCCGTTCCAGTAATCCAGTCTACTAGTTTTACTGGGAGTCCTGTTAAAAGGCTGTTCCAGTAAACCAGTCTACTGGTATTACTGGAAGTCCTGTTAAATGGCCGTTCCAGTACTCCAGTCTACTGGTTTAACTGGGAGTCCTGTTAAAAGGCTGTTCCAGTAATCCAGTCTACTGGTTTTACTGGAAGTCCTGTTAAACGGCCGTTCCAGTAATCCAGTCTACTGGTTTCACTGGGAGTCCTGTTAAATGGCCGTTCTAGTAATCCAGTCTACTGGTTTTACTGGGAAGTCCTGTTAAAAGGCCGTTCCCGTAATCCAGTCTACTGGTTTTACTGGGAGTCCTGTTAAACGGCCGTTCCAGTAATCCAGTCTCCTGGTTTTACTGGGAGTCCTGTTAAAAGGCCGTTCCAGTAATCCAGTCTACTGGTTTTACTGGGAGTCCTGTTAAAAGGCCGTTCCCGTAATCCAGTCTACTGGTTTTACTGGGAGTCCTGTTAAACGGCTGTTCCAGTAATCCAGTCTACTGGTTTTACTGGGAAGTCCTGTTAAACGGCCGTTCCAGTAATCCAGTCTACTGGTTTTACTGGGAGTCCTGTTAAAAGGCCATTCCAGTAATCCAGTCTACTGGTTTTACTGGGAGTCCTGTTAAAAGGCCGTTCCAGTAAACCAGTCTACTGGTTTTACTGGGAGTCCTGTTAAACGGCTGTTCCAGTAATCCAGTCTACTGGTTTTACTGGGAGTCCTGTTAAAAGGCCGTTCCAGTAATCCAGTCTACTGGTTTTACTGGGAGTCCTGTTAAAAGGCCGTTCCAGTAATCCAGTCTACTGG